>NC_057807.1:592107164-592438502 GCF_018294505.1 Triticum aestivum | reverse complement strand
CGAACCGGAAGAGGAGGACCAGGAGGAGGACGACGAGGAGGAGGAGACAACGACCTCCCACGCGATGCCGAGCCGAGCGCCGCCTCCCTCGTCGTCCCCCCTCCGCCCACAGGACCCCTTCGCGCTGGTGTTGCCGGCCGTCCAGACCACCGGCGTCACCACCAACAACATTGATTTCACCTTCTTCCTCTACTACTGCGACGCCGTCTCCGTCGGACCAAGGTACCATCTTCAATTTGCTCTTCTTCCCTCCCCTCCCCTCCCCTCCCTCACGCCATTTGATTTTCCTTCCTCACGCAGGTTGCACGCACGCATCGGATGCCGCCGCGCCCCTCTGCACCAGCTGCCTCTCTGCCCTCTGCCACAGCGGGGACAACAGGAAGCCGCCGCCGTGCCCCTCTGCACCGGCTGCCCATGGCGCCTCCGTCCCGAAGCCGCAGCCCAAGTGCCCGCTCCTCCACCCCTCCACGATGAGACATGGGTTCAGGAGAACCTTGCAGTTGTTGTTTTTTTGCTAGCTAAAATTGATTTGTTCTCCCTGATAGTATATAGGAAACCTATTTGTGCTGGCATCACGGTTCGAAAATTCTGAAACTGTTTGAACAACGGTGTGGTGACATTAGTCTGTAACGCGTTTGACAATGGCCACTACTTCAGCGTTGCTAGCTGCATTTCTCTTAGGTGTTGTGTTGACATAGATGTGGTGGTTCTTGCAGTGAGTTGAACACTAGAGTTTTGTTATTCTGCTGAAATTTTCAGTCCACCAGCAGAAAATAAATTTCTGATTCGACAATGATCGAATTCTGAATATGGCGACCCTAATGCGCTCGAACACTCTTCCTATAAGTTTCAGTCCATTTTTGTTAGCACCTATAGTTCTGAACATGGCGATGCTAATGTACCTATGCTTACTCAACTGAAAGCAGAAAACTGAAACAGAAGATGCTAATGCACCTACCATCTGAATAACATGTGAACAAAATTCAGGTTTTATACATGTCCATAACACTATAAGAATACTAGTTTCTACAGATTATACTGTTCTCATGCTTTGTGCATCAACTGTCCTATTGATCTGACTTTTGTTTAGCAAAACTATGAGAATTTTTTTTATGCAGCAAGAGTTGAATAACAACTTTTGGTAAGAACTCGGGGAGCATCTTTTGCTTGCTTCTTATTTTTCTCTCACAACTTTTGGTAAGAACACCAGAAAATCTGGACACCACCAGTAGAACCTTATGCTATAGTATGATTGACGAGTGTCCGCGCCTGTTATAGAAATTCTGATAGTTTATTAGATGTTCTAACACTAATGGTAAAAGGTGTTGCCTCCAATCTCAGACATTTGAGGACTTTGTAAGATTGCTTTTAAAATAATTGCATAGTGCATTATTTGGGTTGGTTAAACCAGATGCTGATTCCATCGTGTTAAAGACAACTACTACAATCTGTAAATCGTTATCATTTGGACTGTAAAAAAGGTTAGAGAGAAAAGTTAATGAAGATCAGTCACATAAACCTAGCCAGATCACTCCCTCTCCAACACTGGCAATGCTCACTAGGTCTTGATAAATCTGGGTACTTGTTTGAGTTAAAAATAACAAAAGGGAATTCAGAAAGGAGGTCAAAACATATAACATTGGATTCAGTTTAACCTCTTGTACCTCCTGTACATGTGTGAATCAGGGAGCAGCAAGCATAGGAATAGCAAAATTCAGAGATGACAGAAAATCAAGGAACAAATTACACAGAACTATATGGAGCTAAAGTACAACTAATTAGATCAAGGCACTGTTAAGAAAGATACCATAGTTCAGTAAAGTCATGAACATAAATACTGCAGAATTTAGGGACCACTTAGATACTGTAAATTCAGTTAGCAACAAGACAGACATATTGCACTTAGATTTCAAGGAAAAATATGACTAGTCCACACTTCAAAACCTCTCGAGGATGTGGTGGGGGATCTTTGCACGCCTAACACTGATTTTGTGACAGTACCCGAATATTACTGATGGTCTCTTTCTATAGATGCTCCATATGTAGAGTGTAATGAGATCTTAGTTTCATTTATGACACATATTAGACAGTGTGCATCTTTGTCATTTATGACACATATTAGACAGTGTGCAGCTTACCAGATGTATTGAACAAAATCATTTCTTTATTTTTGTTAAGTGGAGCGAACACTATCATTTATCTGGTTTTATTATTTCCCATACCCACTTGGAACTGCAATTTCATTTATGTTGTTATAAGTTTGTTGCTGTCAGCATGAGTTAACTTGCTGTCATTTATCGAAATTCAGAATGTGCTGGACTATATGTTCATTGGTACTACTTGTGATGCTGCTGCTGTACTACTTGGGAATTTTGTCAACTTGTGATGTTGCTGCTGTACCCCGAGAGGCCCTTGAGTTTGTTGGAATGTCGATTAACTTCCGTCCCGGCAAATTCGGGTACTCCATATGTCCTATTTTCAGCAAAGGTCATGCTGAAATTTTCCGTGAATTTTAGCATGACTTTGCTAAAAATCGGACATATGGGGTACTTGCTACTAATGCATGGGCCGGGGTATCTTAGTACTTAATTAAGTAGGATAAACCGCCCCTTTATTCTTGCTGCATTAAACCATAGGTGGCAATAGAGCCAAGTGATTAGGCCCAACTTAGAATTCTCCTCAGCATCGATAAACCCTAAATGATAAACCCAACATAGGTGGCAATAGAGCCAAGTGATTAGTGCCAAGTGATTAGGCCCAACCTAGGGTGCCTCGGCATCGATAAACCCTAAATGATGAAAACTTAACTTAGCATTTAGGGTGCCTCGGCGTCGACAAACCCTAAATGATGAAACCTTGGCTTTTAGGGTGCCTCGGTGTCGATGAGAATCTAAATGATGTATGCTTAGGCTTTTAGGGTGCCTCGGCGTTGACAAACCCTAAATGATAAAAGCTTAGCTTTTAGGATGCCTCGGTGTCGAAAAACCCTAAATGATGAGACCATGATCTTGTTCCTTGACAATAACCAACTTTTTGACCAAACTGTTTTCCTATTTAGAGCGAAACATGGCCCACAACGATGAGGCCGGCGGTTCGGGCGGCAAGCAATTCTGGGAGCTGTCCCAGGAGATGGAGGAACAACCTCACCGCTATGAGGACGCCACGGAAGACACCGATCCTGACTACACAACCCCTAGTGGCGTCGGGGATGACACCACTGATGGTGCCGCCGAGGATGCCACCACTGATGATGGCGGCGCACACACAGATGGCAGCCAACCGAAGAAGCAAAGGAAGGACCGGCGCCCGAATGTGCTCCGCACCCTCAAGGAGGAATTTACTCAAGTGGACTCCGACGGACATCCAACGGAGCCCAAACATATAGTCAAGGGGTACTCGCTTTAGCTTGGGTGCATTCTCCGAAGCACCGTGTCGATCAACACCGAGAACCTTAGGCATAAGGACCGAGGGAATTTGCGTAACCTCCTCTTCACGAAGCTGCACGGACGATACAAGTTCCCCGACGATTTTGAAAACACATGCCTCTCAGGGAATAAAGTGAACAGTGCCGCCCTCACGAGGATGAGCACGACCCTGTCTACTTGGAGAAGCGCGGTGAAGGGAATGATTGATAAAGGTGATAGTTATGAGAAGATCAAGGCGAAATATCCTTCGATCAGCGAAGATGACTACAAGGAGTTCAAGATCAAGTGCGAGAGCAGCGCAACCGCCGAATCAAGTCAGTGGGGGAAAGAAATGCGGGAGTTGAACTTAGGGGAACACAAACTCAGTCCCGACGGTTACAGAGCGGCGGAGCCTATATGGGACAAGGAGGACGCGGAGCGTGCCGAGCAAGGCCTACCGCCCCTCTTCGAGAAATACAACAGTGACAAGCAGACCAGGAACTTTGTCAGGGCCCGGTACAAGGAGGACCCGATAACAAAGGAGCTTACCATGGATCCGAAGACCAGGGCGCTTGAGCTTGTTCTGGTAAGGAATACACCCCCGCGTAATTAGCTCCATATGGTTGCACTCTAATTAATCCCCAATATTTCTAAATGGTTCACGTTCCTTCCGCAGGACACTGAAAGCAGTAGCGCGGGGTCGTCTCAGAGCTCCCCTTTCGACACCCCTTTAAATAGGGCGTTGAACGTAATGAAAAACAAGGATAAGCTCAGTAAGCCGACGTCAGCTGGTCGTGTGGCCGGCAAAGGCTTGTCCACAAAATGGTCGTCATACTATACCACTGGTGGGCGGAAGGAGAAAAAGACCAGCTCGGAAAGCCAGACGCGCGAGGTTGAAGCACTCAAGGCACAAGTGGTGCGGATTCTGGAGCTTCTCCAAGAGCAAGTGGAACAACAACTGGGAAAGAAGCTCAACGCCATGGTGCCTACGTTGATTCATGGGCTGACAACGTGGATTGCGGGCGGCCAACAGGGGCCTCCCCCAGTTCCCAGCTTCACGGCCAGCAACTCGCACAACGCGCAGGCGGCGCCATTGGTGTCTCCGGCGGTGCCATTGGTGTCTCCGGCGGAGGCGGTATTCGTGTCTCCGGCGCCGGCACGGGCATTGGAGCTTAATGCACCCGGGTGTACGCCGGCCGACACCTCGCCAGCAAGCGCCCCCTCCGTCAGTTGCACGCCCGCCGTTGGCGGTGCCTTGACATTAGACGAGCTCGAAGGCATCACGGTAACTAAGCCTCTCGGCCGATGACTTCATCTCCTTACCTTTGACTGGGCATCCCTGATGACCTACATGTTTTCGCAGGGCGCCGCCGATGTTCCTTGCACTCTTCTGCACTTCATGGGCGGCGAGTTGGTCGATGTTGCCAAGGGCAGAATCGTTCAATCGGGAAACCCCATGTCCACGGTAATCCGATGCCACCCACAGTGTATAGGGTTGAAGTGGTTTGGGTGTTGCCAGGCTGCGACGAGCTGTTACCTCCGATTCGACCCGCTGGGGCCGACGAAGAAGATGAGATGACCCTCAGCGCCTGCGTAAACTGGCCCCTGCTTTGGCCGAAGAGCCAGATTCGTTTGGGGGCGGGGGACACCACCCCACAGACAAGACCGCCAGTCGTGCCGGCGCCAAGCCATGGCAAGAACGCCACAACGCTACCGGACCTGCCGGACATCCCTATGGAAGAGGATTCGGACATCCCTATGGCACAGGATCCGGACGGCGACGACAACGACGATGGTACATTTACCAAAGTCGATAAGTACTTTGCCGAACATGGGTACGCTGACGAGTTCTGCGGGCCTCTTTCTCAAGAACCCAATCAAGACGACCACGATCTAGCTGGTACGGCAGAGAAATCCTATTGCAATAGGCGTCGTCTGGCGTTCAGTTCTCAGGAGACGCCTCCAGCTCCCGCCTTCACCGAGCCTCAGATAGCTGAGGTGCGAAATATTATCAGCCCCAACACGCTCAAGAAGGCGGTCTGTGAGCAGAACTCGGTCCCATTACAGGAGATCAAGAAGAAGGGACGGAAACAAAAGACTAACAAGGGCACCGGTGCGAGCCAGCCGGCACCGAGTTCGATCCATGCTCAGGACGGTCCACCTTCACCTAAGGATATTTCGAGGAGGGTGCATGTGGCGGGTAGGGCGATGCTACCGCCAAATATACCCAGTGCTGCAACCGGTGCTATGCGGAGTCTGCACGGCAGTGTTCTTTCTTTGGAGAAGCAACATCTCAGAGAGAATGATGTGGCATACCTGGTTTTCGTGGCCAAGGTGCCAGAGGGCAAGGGCTTTGTGGATGGCGACATCAGGGGTACGATCGTCCTGCGGTTTGATGACATCTCTGCTATGTTTAACCTTCATCCGCTGCACTACACCTTCGTTCGGCTGTTTTTGCTGAGTATGGAGATGCGGATTATTAGAGAGAAGACCCCGGACATCGTGATAGTCGACCCCTTCTACATGCGTGCCAAGCACTTGAGCAGCGCTGGGGACCGCCAAGTTGCGAGTTCACACCTCGAAGGCGTCATTCTGGCAAACCCAGATAAGGATAACTTCCTTGTGGCTTACTTTCCCGAGTAAGTCATCCCTTAACCGCCCCGTAACATATGATTTCTTAGATTTCGATCGTTCTTTTTTTTTCTAACATTCCGTGTTCTGTGCAGTGACACACATTGCACACTCATCCTCTTAAGCCCGAAATATTCCATGGCCACGTATTTCGACCCGAACCGTAACTCCAAGATAGACTACAAAAATGTCAAGAAAGTTCTTGATGATGTTCTCCCCCGCTACGCCAAATCTGGAGGCACCTTCACCAGGGCAGTTCATAAGTACGGCAAGCACACCTTCTCACACAATACGAAGTTCTGCTGCGTCAAGCAGCCGCCTGGCGGTCAGAAGGATGCCTACTACGCCCTCTATCACATGCGGGCGATCGTAAGGGACCATCATCACCTTATGCTACCAGATAATCTCAAAGATTGGGCCGCGAGGTTGTCGGCAATCCAGGACGCGGACCTCAGACAAGAATTCTTTCACATCTAATCGGAGTTTGCAGACATCATCCATCAAGATGTCCTTCATACCTCGGGGCAGTTCTTCCTCAGATATCAACCGTCCAACAGTGAGATAGATGGAACGCTACAAATGCAGGGTGACAACAACCGCGATTTCATGACCATCATGACAGACGACGGCTTCATCCACGCTCCTGTCCGATGAGTCGAGTCGAAAGTAGTGATGTGTAATTCTAAAACATTGATTGGTTCATGTTGTAATTAAACTTTAATGAATTCGTATGTCTCTTTGGTTTGGACAGTCGTTCAACTTAGATGTAATCGATGCTATTTATTAGTAGGACCATGAATCGTGCTATTAATGTCTTGCTTTTCTCTTCCGATCCTTTTGTTGCATACTTACATATTGCTTATGTATTGTCTGTTGTTTGGCTTGTGCATAGAGATGCCGTCGTATGTCGTGTACAAGGGTAAGGTTCCCGGAGTCTACGACGACTGGGAGGAGTGTTAGAGATAGGTTCACCATTTCAGCGGTAACAGTTACAAAGGGTACACCACTAGGGCGGAGGCCGAATCTAGATACGCCCGCTATCTAGCGGGAGAGAGGAGGGAGCGTTGGAGGAACCGGATGAAGACCAGTTTGATCGTGATGATGCTCATCGTGATGACCGCAGCTCTCTTCTATGTGATGGTAGTTTAGATGATCGATATCGACTTGTAATGTGAAGACAAACTCGATACTCGTGGTCTTGAGACTTGTAATGTTTTATCTTTGTTCGGTCTTTTGAATTCGGAGACTAATATGATGAATTGTATTCGGAGACTAATCTTCTATTATATTCGATGAATCTGCTGTTGCTGTGTGATGATGTCTATATTTTGTCCAATAATATATTTTGTAACCTGTGCAAAAATCAGAAAAGTAAAAAAAACAAAATATTCATACTAATGGCGCATCACATAAAGGTGCGCCATTAGTATGCCAAAGGATACTAATGGCGCATCACCACAGAGTGGGCCATAAGTATGACAAATCACACGGTTACGTATGGCTCCCCGGGAGGCATACTAATGGCGCATGGTGTTACATACTAATGCCGCACGGCTTGGTGCGCCATTAGTATACCAGATACTAATAGCGCACCAGCGGTGCGCCATTAGTAAAAAATACTAGTGGCGTGGTACTAATGGCGCACCGGTAGTGCGCCATTAGTAGGCAAAACCGGTGCGCCATTAGTAGGCCTTTTCCTAGTAGTGGAAACTCAATTAATGTATAAAAAAGGCCAAACGAACCCGGAATAATTCCAAAATTTAACACGGTACTCATATAGTTCTATGTTGCCTCTTTAAAGAAAATCAAGGGGGGCAACGTATATCATTTCGCACACAAAGGTGGCACATTTCCTCTTAGAACCAGGAGCCTTCTTTGAGAGAAGCTTCGATTTGCAAGAAGCTTATACCGAAACTTGTTCCAATTCGGCCAAAAATTTTACCACATCATGATAGTACCATGACATGATATCATGCCAAGTTTCATGATTTTTGGCGTGTTTTGGATTTAGAAGTATTTTAAAACCAAGTTTCTCAATGTTCTCAGCCGAGCCACGATGCCCAGATGTTTGAATATCATTCCATTTCTTGCATGGGACCAAGAAATTCACCCAAGGACACACATGTTATTTTTCAACCAACTTTGGTGCACTGGAGCATGTGCTTGTAGTTCAAAATTGAATTATGCACATTAAATGACCAGAAACTCAATTAATGTATAAACAAGGCCAAACGAACCCGGACTAATCCCAAAATTTAACACGACGGTCATATAATTCTATGTTGCCTCTATAAAGAAAATCAAGGGGGGCAGTGTATATCGTTTCGCACACAAAGGTGACACGTTCCCTCTCAGAACCATGAGCCTTCTTGAGAGAAGCTCTGGTTTGCAAGAAGCATATACCAAAACTTGTTCCAATTCGGCCAGGTTTTTTACCACAACATGTTAGTGCCATGACATGACACCATGCCAAGTTTCATGATTTCTAGGCGAGTTTTGGATTTACAGGAATTTAAAAACCAAGTTTCTCAATGTTTCCGGTCGAGCCATGACGCCTAGATGTTTAAATTTCATTCCCATTTCTTGCATGGGACCTAGAAATTTACCTGAGGACACACATGTGATTTTTCAACCAACTTTGGTGCACCAGAGCATGTGCTTGCAATTCAAATTTGAATTATGCACATTGAATGTCCAGAAACTCAATTAATGTATAAAAAGGCCAAACGAACCCGGAATAATTCCAAAATTTAACAAAGTGTAAACTTTGGTGCACCGGAGCATTTGTAATCACATAAAAAGGGACATGACTCTTTCTTGTGGTGAGAATTGATTTGTTTTTTGTTGTTGTTGAGGGAAGTGCGAATTGATTTGGTACTGTACAGGGTAATCTTGTTCTCCTATTTTTTTTCATTTTTCTTGTAGTTTTTTCAATGGCATTTATAGCAATATAGTAAAAGGGACATGACTCTCTTGTGTCTTGTATGAATTTTTTTTGTACACGTTAAGTTTGTTCTGCCGAACATGGGTTCCGCGCCTTGTTATACCAAAATTTTCAAGCTCGTGTATCTTTTGTCTCTCCTGCTGTGAAACCCCTGCCTCTTCAACCCATACCGCGCCTTGTTATCCGAATTTTTGATGCGCGCAAAAACTCCCTCCTCATCTGAAATTAGTCCTGCATACCAGACACGTGAAATCCCCCTTCTACCCCTCAGCCGGAAATGTTGCCTCGACGTCGCGTGGTCAAAACTGGTGGGGGGTACGTTCGTAACTTACCCTACATTTCGGACAAGCGCGTCCCTAAGTCATGGCTCCCCCTACCTTCCCTTCGCCCTCCCCATTCGTACACCGAGGCCACCAAAGCCAACGAAACCCCACGCTCCTCCGTCGGCCTCCTGACCGACGCCTAGCCGGAGACTCTTCCGGGACGAAGTCGTCCACCGCAACAAGCTCGCCGTCCCTCATCCACCGCACTGGATGAGGATCCGTCGTTGATCTCGTTGTCCCGCCGGATCAGCCGCCCGTCCTCCACTTCCAAGGAGTTGCCCTGATGTTCGCCTCGTATATCGCACCACCTTCATCCCCACAGCACCATCTTGACCTGCCCCACCGGAACCGCATCACCCTCACCAATTCCTTCGATGAAGCCGAGGCCTACTCGGTGCCAAGGAGGTTCTGCACTCACCGCTGCATTTTATCTTTTATTCGATCTTGCTTCCTCGGCGGCGATTTCCACACCGGCACTAGTTGCTGCTGCTCCGGCTCTCGCTCGCGCTGCTGCTGCTCCAGCTCTCGATCGTGCTGCGGCTCTGTTCTTGCTGTCGATCATGCTGCTGCACTGCTCTTGCTTACGTTCATGATGCTGCTCTGCTATGCTATTGTTGTCGGTCGCGCTGCTGCTCCGCTCTTGCTCTCGTTCGTACTGCTGCTCTGCTCTTTCTCTCGCTCGCGCTGCTGCTGCTACTGCACGA
Source organism: Triticum aestivum (assembly GCF_018294505.1). Taxonomy (NCBI): domain Eukaryota; kingdom Viridiplantae; phylum Streptophyta; class Magnoliopsida; order Poales; family Poaceae; genus Triticum; species Triticum aestivum. Next base: position 592,428,496 of record NC_057807.1, on the reverse strand, counting down.
CCTCCAGCAGCTATAGGTGTTGCTGCTTTAGCACTCGCTCGCGGTGCTATTGCACGAGTTGCTCTCTGCTAGTGCGTTCCCTGCTCGAGCGGCTGCTGATTTAGATCACTGCTTCTCTGCTACTAGTGCTCAAACGCCCTAAATATCTATTGCAATGCTCTGCTACTAGTTCAATTAGTTTTGACAGTAAAATTCAGTTTCAACTGTAAAGTTCAGTTTCTTCAGTTAAGTTCAGAGTGAATAGTATTTACAACATCTGTTGGAGCGGCCATGGCGCGGCTGATGCATTTTACATCTAGCACTTTTTGGTGATGTATTTGACATCATCTATTGCAGATGATATTAGAGTCCACTTCAGATTAACTTTGTCTGTCTTGTCCTGCTTCAGCCTCGCCATCCTACACCTCACCGAGTTGCTCCAACAATGGAACCATCCATCACAGTGGAGCAGTACCCTATAGCTGCAACACCATATCTAGAGGCATCAGATATTCTTCCCCGCCTCCGACAGTCACACCAGCATCACCATCCTCCATGTCCAATCCAATGATGCTGAGGTCGACAAGGTGTCGGTATACAAAAGTATGGGTACTTCTGTACCCCTTACTAGTGCACGGGCAGTCGCAGCCACACCTGCGGCAGGGCCTGGCAAGGCAGAGGAAGGCAAAACCCGAAGACAACCAAGACATATACTCGAAACACAAGGATAAAAGGGGAAGCTAGACCACCCACGGCAAGGGCCTTGCCGGGGCAACCCGCACAACACCAGCAAGTCCATCACCCTTGGGGCTGAGATCTCTGACACCATCACCAATGTCAAGACCAAGATCTGGAGAGTAAATGCCTGATAGCATGCAGCTCCTTGATAACCCACAAGTGTAGGGGATCGCAACAGCTTTCGAGGGTAAAGTATTCAACCCAAATTTATTAATACGACACAAGGGGAGCCAAAGAATATTCTTAAGTATTAGCAGTTGAGTTGTCAATTCAACCACACCTGGATAACTTAGTATCTGCAGCAAAGTATTTAGTAGCAAAGTGGTATGATAATAAAGGTAACAATGGCAAGAGAAAAGATAATAGTTTTGTAGTAATTGTAACAGTAGCAACGGAAAAGTAAATAAGCAAAGCACAAGATGTGAAAAGCTCGTAGGCATTGGATCAGTGATGGATAATTATGTCGGATGCGATTCCTCATGTAATAGCTATAACATAGGGTGACACAGAACTAGCTCCAATTCATCAATGTAATGTAGGCATGTATTTCGAATATAGTCATACGTGCTTATGGAAAAGAACTTGCATGACATCTTTTGTCCTACCCTCCCGTGGCAGCGGGGTCCTAGTGGAAACTAAGGTATATTAAGGCCTCCTTTTAATAGAGAACCGGACCAAAGCATTAACACATAGTGAATACATGAACTCCTCAAACTATGGTCATCACTGAGAAGTATCCCGATTATTGTCACTTCGGGGTTGTCAGATCATAACACATAATAGGTGACTATAGACTTGCAAGATAGGATCAAGAACACACATATATTCATGAAAACATAATAGGTTCAGATCTGAAATCATGGCACTCGGGCCGTAGTGACAAGCATTAAGCATAGCAAAGTCATAGCAACATCAATCTCAGAACATAGTGGATACTAGGGATCAAACCCTAACAAAACTAACTTGATTACATGGTAAATCTCATCCAACCCATCACCGTCCAACAAGCCTACGACGGAATTACTCACGCACGGCGGTGAGCATCATGAAATTGGTGATGGAGGATGGTTGATGATGACGACGACGACGAATCCCCCTCTCCGGTGCCCCGAATGGACTCCGGATCAGCCCTCCCGAGAGAGATTAGGGCTTGGCGGCGGCTCTGTATCGTAAAACACGATGAAACTTTCTCTCTGATTTTTTTCTCCACAAGACAGAATATATAGAGTTGGAGTTGAGGTCGGCGGAGCTCTAGGGGGCCCACGAGACAGGGGGCGCGCCCCCACCCTCGTGGACAGGGTGTCGGCCCCCTGGTCTTGATTCTTTCGCCAGTATTTTTAATATTTTCCAAAACTTGCCTCCGTGGATTTTCAGGTCATTCCGAGAACTTTTTTTTCTACACATAAAACAACATCATGGCAGTTCTGCTGAAAACAGCGTCAGTCCAGGTTAGTTTCATTCAAATCATGCAAGTTAGAGTCCAAAATAAGGGCAAAAGTGTTTGGAAAAGTAGATACGTTGGAGACGTATCAACTCCCCCAAGCTTAAACCTTTGCTTGTCCTCAAGCAATTCAGTTGATAAATTGAAAGTGATAAAGAAAAACTTTTGCAAACTCTATTTGCTCTTGTTGTTGTAAACATGTAAAGCCAGCATTCAAATTTCAACAAGTATTATGAACTAACCATACTCACAATAACACTTAGGTCTCACAATTACTCATATCAATGGCATAATCAGCTAGCGAGCCATAATAATAAAACTCAGATGACAACACTTTCTCAAAACAATCATAATATGATATAACAAGATGATATCTTGCTAGCCCTTTCCGAGACCGCAAAACATAAATGCAGAGCACCTTTAAAGATCAAGGACAGACTAAACATTGTAATTTATGGTAAAAGAGATCCAGTCAAGTCATACACAATATAAACCAATAGTAATGAACGCAAATGACAGTGTGCTCTCCAACGGGTGCCTTTTAATAAGAAGGTTATGACTCAACATGAAAGTAAATAGATAGTCCCTTCGTGGAGGGAAGCAGGGATTCATAGAGGTGCCAGAGCTCAATTTTAAAATAGAGATTGAATAACATTTTGAGCGGCATACTTTCATTGTCAACGCAGCAACTATGAGATGGTTATATCTTCCATACTACGTGCATTATAGGCGGTTCCCAAACAGAATGGTAAAGTTTATACTCCCCCACCACCAACAAGCATCAATCCATGGCTTGCTCGAAACAACGAGTGCCTCCAACTAACAACAGCCCTGGGGGAGTTTTGTTTAATTATATTGATTTGCTTTGATCTTTTTGGATCATGGGACTGGGCATCCCGGTTACCGGCCCTTTCTCGTGAATGAGGAGCGGAGTCCACTCCTCTTGAGAATAACCCACCTAGCATGGAAGATACAGGAAGCCCTAGTTGAAACATGAGCTACTCGAGCATACAAAACAGAATTTCATTTGAAGGTTTGGAGTTTGGCACATACAAATTTACTTGGAACGGCAGGTAGATACCGCATATAGGAAGGTATGGTGGACTCATATGGAATAACTTTGGGGTTTATGGAATTTGGATGCACAAGTAGTATTTCCGCTTAGTACAGGTGAAGGCTAGCAAAAGACTAGGAAGCGACCAACTAAGAGAGCGACAGCACTCATGAACATGCATTAAAATTAATTTACACTAAGTGCAAGCATGAGTAGGATATAATCCACCATGAACATAAATATCGTGAAGGCTATGTTGATTTTGTTTCAACTACATGCGTGAACATGTGCCAAGTCGAGTCACTCAATTCATTCAAAGGAGGATACCATCTCATCATACCACATCACAATCATTTTAATAGCATGTTGGCACGCAAGGTAAACCATTATAACTCACAGCTAATTAAGCATGGCATAAGCAACTATAATCTCTAAATGTCATTGCAAACATGTCTACTTCATAATAAGCTGAATCAGGAACGATGAACTCATCATATTTACAAAAACAGAAGAGGTCGAGTTCATACCAGCTTCTCTCATCTCAATCAGTCCATCATAGATCGTCATTATTGCCTTTCACTTGCACGACCGAACGATGTGTATAATAATAAGAGTGCACGTGCATTGGACTAAGCTGAAATCTGCAAGCATTCATTTCAAGAGAGAAGACAAGGTAATATGGGCTCTAAATTAAATCAACAATCATGCATAAGAGAGCCACGAAATTTTTTCAATATGGTCTTCTACTCTTGACCCCCAAAGAAAGGAAAAAGAAATAAAACTATTTACACGGGAAAGCTCCCAACAAGTAAAAGAAGAATGAGAAATCTTTTTGGGTTTTCTTTTTAATTATTACTACAGGCATGGAAATTAAACTAACTATTTTTTTGGTTTTTTTCATAAAGTTTATCAAGCACCCAAGAAGAAAACAGAAAAAAGAATTTAAACTAGCATGGATAGTACAATGAAAGAGTATGAACACCGACGACTAGAATAGTGTGTGAACATGAATGTAAAGTCAGTGAGAAATACGTACTCCCCCAAGCTTAGGCTTTTCGCCTAAGTTGGTCTAATGCCACAGACCGCGGCTACTCTCCCCGGTGTACTGCAGGGTGTAATTAGGATACCACTGGCTGGCCGTCAAGATGATGCTCGATAAGGGTCCAGTGCAGGTTCCGGCTCAGGCTCAGGTTCTGGAGCGGATGCTTGGCCTTGATGAGCGTACACTGCTTCCGGCGTGACAAGAAAATTATCTGCAATCAAATCAAACAACCGAGGTGCAGGCAAAATAATAGTCTCATTATGTTTCTTATTAAATATCAAGTTATACAAGAGCATCTAATCTTCGTTGTTAACAATGAACTCATGTGCTACCATGCTCTTGTAATCTAAAATGTAAGGAGGCAATTTTTTCTCCTCTTTTTCATGGTGCCTAATAGGTATCTCAAAATGTCTAGCAAGACATGCAACATAGATACCTCCAAAGATGGGGCCTTTTGTACGATTCAGGCTTAGCCATTTAGCAATAACGGCACCCATACTAAAACTATTATCTCCAAACAAGGCATGGTGAAGAATAATAATATCTGGAACATTGAAGTTTCCACTATTTCCACGACCAATCAAGCATCTACTAGCAAATATGGCAAAGTAGCGTAAAGCAGGAAAGTGTATGCTAGAGATTCTCGCATCGGAACCCTTCTTTGGATCCCCTACAGTGATAGTGTTAACAAAGCCATCCACATCCCTACAATGTGGTTCCTCTAATTTTCCCTCAAAGGGTATCCTACATACCGCGCAAAAATTACGTAAAGACATTTCCCTGAATTCATCATATAAATGAAATGATACTGAAGGCGGTGACTTCTTAGGATAATAATAAAAGTTTTGCACGAAAGTATTGGTGAGTAAGAGATACTGATCGATCCGATCATGGAGGAAATCAGTGAGGCCTGCATTCTCGATCAAAGAATACAAATCTTCATAAATTCCAGATTCTCTCAAGAAATTATCGCATGGCCATTCACACGGCCGTACTTCCGCTATGCGAGGAAGATTATACTTGGCCTTTTCCTTCTCTTTAGCCTGTTTTTCCTGGGAGCCTTGGCTAGAAGAGCCCCTCAAAAATCTCCTTAACATTTTTTGAAAATTTCTGAAATTTAGTAACTTCAAAATAAAAGTGGATAAAACTAAACAAGATTGATAGCAACTACTCCTACAAGTGCCTAGAGCCTATATCATGCATTAGAATTACTTGGGACCTCATAAAATTAACATGCAAGCTCAAGAACATGGTCACCTATGTAGTAAAAATCTGCAATGAATAAAGCACTAGAACAATAACTAATTGGACCAATGGAGGAGTCACATACCAAGCAACAATCTCCCAAAGCAGTTTTGTGAATGGAGCTTTGAGCAAGGAGATCGAAAATCGCAGCAAAATGAGCTAGAACTCGTGCTTGAGTTGGATGGGAATTTTTTTGGGAAGAAGATGGAGTGTGTGGGTGCTGGCATAAGTGGAGGGGGTCCACCATGGGCCCATGAGATAGGGGGCCCGCCCAGGGGGTGTGGGCGCGCCCTCCACCCTCGTGGCCTGGTGCTTGCCCCTCCTGCAGTGATTTCAGTGCCTAAAATCCTCAAGTATTCCATAAAAAATCATACTAAATTTGCAGGGCATTTGGAGCACTTTTATTTTTGGAATATTTTTTATTGCACGGATAATTCAGAAAACAGACTGATAATACTATTTTTGCTTTATTTATCCTAAATATTTGAAAGTAAAAAGAGGGTACAGAAGGTTGTGCCTTCTAGTTTCATCCATCTCATGATCATCAAAATGAATCCACTAACAAGGTTGATCAAGTTTTGTTAACAAACTCATTCCGAATAACACGGAACCGAAGAAACTTCGAATAATAATAAGTTACCTCAACGGGGATATGAACATCCCCAACAATAAGAATATCATACTTTTTCTTGACAGTAGGGAGAGGAAATTCAAAACCTCCAATAATGATAATTGGAACTTTTCCAATAGAATTGATGCTATGAACTTGAGATTGTTTCCTTGCAAAATGTACCATATGCTCATTTCCATTAACATAAAAGGTGACATTGCCTTTGTTGCAATCAATAACAGCACCTGCAGTATTTAAAAAGGGTCTGCCGAGGATAGTCGACATACTATCGTCCTCAGGAATATCAAGAATGACGAAGTCTGTTAAGATAGTAACATTCGCAACAATAACATGCATGTCCTCACAAATGCCGACAGGCATAGCAGTTGATTTATCAGCCATTTGCAAGGATATCTCAATGGGTGTCAACTTACTTAATTCAAGTCTATGGTACAAGGAAAGAGGCATAACACTAACACCGGCTCCTAAATCACATAAAGCAATTTTAACATAATTTATTTTTATGGAGCATGGTATAGTGGGTACTCCCGGATCACCAAGTTTCTTAGGTATTCCATCTTTAAAGGTAAAGTTAGCAAGCATGGTGGAGATTTCAGCTTCAGGTATTTTCCTCTTATTAGTGATGATATCTTTCATGTGTATAGCATAAGGGTTTGTTTTAAGCATATCCGTTAAGCACATGTGTAAGAAAATAGGTATAATCATTTCAATGAAACGCTCAAATTCCTCATCATCCTTTGTCTTGGATGGTTTGGGAGGAAAGGGCATGGGTTTCTGAACCCATGGTTCTCTTTCCCTACCATGTTTCCTAGCAACAAAATCTCTCTTATCATAACGTTGGTTTCTTGATTGTGGGTTATCAAGACCAATAGCAGGTTCAATTTCTATATCATTGTTATTACTAGGTTGAGCATCTACATGAACATCATTATTAGCATTATCATTAGGTTCATGTTCATCTCCGGATTGTGTTTCAGCATCAGAGACAGAAGTATTATTAGGATTCTCAATTTTTTCTACATTAGGTTCACTAGAAGCATGCAAAGTCCTATCACTTTTCTTTTTCTTCTTCTTAGAAGAACTAGGAGCATCTAGATTATTATTCTAAGAATCTTGTTCAATCCTCTTAGGGTGGCCTTCAGGATACAAAGGTTCCTGAGTCATTTTGCCTGTTCTAGTAGCCACTCTAACAGCGAAATCATGTTTATTATTTAGTTCATCTAGCAATTCAGTCTGAGCCTCAAGTACTTGTTCATCTTGAGTGGTAACCATAGAAGCATGTTTACTAGTGAGTTTAAGTTCAACCTTAACTCTAGACATATAATCACTCAAGCGTCCTATCATATAAGCATTATTTTTCAACTGTCTACTAACATAATCATTGAAATTTGATTGTCTATCCATAAAATCATCAAATTCATCTAAGCACTGGCTACCAAGTCTAGTAGACGGAATTTCAGCTTTATCATATCTATAGAGAGAATTTACCTTCACTACCTGTGTCGGGTTATCAAGACGATGTGTTTCTTCAACAGGCGGTATATTAAAACCATGTATTTCTTCAATAGGTGGTAAATTCTTAACATCTTCAGCTTTTATACCTTTTTATTTCATTGATTTCTTTGCCTCTTGCATATCTTCAGGACTAAGAAATAGAACACCTCTCTTCTTTGGAGTGGGTTTAGGAATAGGATCAGGAGTTGGCTCAATTGGTTCAGGAATTGCCTCAGGAATTGGCTCAAGAAGAGTCCAATTATTTTCATTAGTCAACATATTATTAAGTAGTAATTCAGATTTGTCGACTGTTCTTTCCTTGAAAACACAACCAGCACAACTATCCAAGTAGTCCTTCGAAGCATCGGTTTGTCCATTATAAAAGATATCAAGTATTTCATTTTTCTTAAGAGGATGATCAGGCAAAGCATTAAGTAATCGGAGAAGCCTCCCCCAATCTTGTGGGAGACTCTCTTCTTTGATTTGCACAAAGTTATATATTTCCCGCAAGGCAGCTTGTTTCTTATGAGCAGGGAAATATTTAGCAAAGAAGTAATAAATCATATCCTGGGGACTACGCACACAACCAGGATCAAGAGAATTAAACCAAGTCTTAGCATCACCCTTTAATGAGAATGGAAATATCTTAAGGATATAATAATAGCGAGACTTCTCATCATTAGTAAACAGGGTGACTATATCATTTAACTTGGTGAGATGTGCCACACCAGTTTCAGATGCAGTGCCATAGAAAGGATCGGATTCAACTAAAGTAATAATCTCAGGATCAACAGAGAATTCATAATCCTTATCAGTAACAAAGATAGGTGAAGTGGCAAAAGTAGGGTCATGTTTCATTCTAGCATTTAGAGTCTTTTGTTTCAGCTTAGCTAACAATTTCTTAAGATCTGATCTATCATTGCAAGCAAGAAAATCTCTAGCAGTTTCTTCATCCATAACATAACCCTTAGGAACAACAGGTAATTCATAATCAGGGGGAGAGCTTTCATCATCACTATCATCAATAATAGCATCTTCAATAATTTCATTCTCTCTAACCCTAGCAAGTTGTTCATCAAGAAATTCACCTAATGGCAAAGTAGTATCACACACAGAAGTAGTTTCATCATAAGTATCATGCATAGCAGAAGTGGCATCATCAATAACATGCGGCATATCAGAATTCATAGCAGTAGCAGGTTTAGGTGTCACAAGCTTACTCAAAACAGAAGGAGAATCTAGTGCAGAGCTAGATGGCAGTTCCTTACCTCCCCTCGTAGTTGAGGGAAAAATCTTGGTTCTTTCGTCTTTCAAGTTCCTCATAGTGATCAACAGATATAAATCCCAAGTGACTCAAAGAATAGAGCTATGCTCCCCGGCAACGGCGCCAGAAATTAGTCTTGATAACCCACAAGTGTAGGGGATCGCAACAACTTTCGAGGGTAAAGTATTTAACCCAAATTTATCGATTCGACACAAGGGGAGCCAAAGAATATTCTTAAGTATTAGCAGTTGAGTTGTCAATTCAACCACACCTGGATAACTTAGTATCTGCAGCAAAGTATTTATTAGCAAAGTGGTATGATAATAAAGGTAACAGTGGCAACAGAAAAGATAATATTTTTGTAGTAATTGTAACAGTAGCAACGGAAAAGTAAATAAGCGAAGCACAAGATGTGAAAAGCTCGTAGGCATTGGATCAGTGATGGATAATTATGTCGGATGCGATTCCTCATGTAATAACTATAACATATGGTGACACAGAACTAGCTCCAATTCATCAATGTAATGTAGGCATGTATTCCGAATATAGTCATACGTGCTTATGGAAAAGAACTTGCATGACATCTTTTGTCCTACCCTCCCGTGGCAGCGGGGTCCTAGTGGAAACTAAGGGATATTAAGGCCTCCTTTTAATAGAGAACCAGACCAAAGCATTAACACATAGTGAATACATGAACTCCTCAATCTACGGTCATCACCGAGAAGTATCCCGATTATTGTCACTTCGGGGTTGTCGGATCATAACACATAATAGATGACTATAGAATTGCAAGATAGGATCAAGAAAACACATATATTCATGAAAACATAATAGGTTCAGATCTGAAATCATGGCACTCGGGCCCTAGTGACAAGCATTAAGCATAGCAAAGTCATAGCAACATCAATCTCAGAACATAGTGGATACTAGGGATCAAACCCTAACAAAACTAACTTGATTACATGGTAAATCTCATCCAACCCATCACTGTCTAGCAAGCCTACGATGGAATTACTCCTGCACGGCATCGACGAATCCCCCTCTCCAGAGCCCCGAATGGACTCCAGATCAGCCCTCTCGAGAGAGATTAGGGCTTGACGGCGGCTCCGTATCGTAAAACATGATGAAACTTTCTCTCTGATTTTTTTCTCCGCAAGACGGAATATATAGAGTTGGAGTTGAGGTCGGCGGAGCTCCAAGGGTCCCACGAGACAGGGGCGCGCCCAGGGGGGTGGGCGCTGATACGTCTCCAATGTATCTATAATTTTTTATTGTTCCATGCTATTATATTACCCCTTTTGGATGTTTATGGGCTTTATTTTACACATTTATATCATTTTTAGGACTAACCTACTAACCGGAGGCGCAACTCGTATTGTTGTTTTTTTTTGCCTATTTCAGTATTTCGAAGAAAAGGAATATCAAAGGGAGTCCAAACAGAATGAAACCTTCGGGAGCATGATTTTTGGAACGAACGTGATCCAGAGGACTTGGAGTGCAAGTCAAGAAGCAGCCGAGGCGGACACGAGATAGGAGGGCGCGCCCCCTTGTCTCGTGGGCCCCTCGGGCGTCCATTGACGTACTTGTTTCTCCTATATAAGCCTACATACCCCAAAGACATCCAGGGGTAGGACGAAACACAATTTCCACCACCGTAACCTTCTGTATCCACGAGATCTCATCTTGGAGCCTTCGCCGGCACTCTGCCGGAGGGGGAATCGACCACAGAGGGCTTCTACATCAACATTCTTGCCTCTCCGATGAGTTGTGAGTAGTTTACCACAGACCTACGGGTCCATAGTTATTAGCTAGATGGCTTCTTCTCTCTTTTTGGATCTCAATACAATGTTCTCCCCCTCTCTTGTGGATATCTATTCGATGTAATCTCTTTTTGCGGTGTGTTTGTCGAGATCCGATGAATTGTGGGTTTATGATCAGATTTATCTATGGATAATAATTGAATCTTCTCTGAGTTATTTTATATGATTGATTTATCTTTGCAAGTCTCTTTGAATTATCAGTTTGGTTTGGCCTACTAGATTGATCTTTCTTGCCATGGGAGAAGTGCTTAGCTTTGGGTTCAATCTTGCGGTGTTCTTACCCAGTGACAGAAAGGGTTGCAAGACACGTATTCTATTGTTGCCATCGAGGATAACAAGATGTGGTTTATATCATATTGCATGAGTTTATCCCTCTAAATCATGTCATCTTGCTTAATGTGTTACTCTGTTCTTATGAACTTAATACTCTAGATGCCTGCTGGATAGCGGTCGATGTGTGGTGTAATAGTAGTAGATGCAGGAAGGAGTCGGTCTACTTGTTATGGACGTGATGCCTATATGCATGATCATGCCTAGATAATGTCATAATTATTCGCTTTTCTATCAATTGCTCGACAGTAATTTGTTCACCCACCGTAATACTTATGCTCTCGAGAGAAGCCTCTAGTGAAACCTATGGCCCCCGGGTCTATCTTTTATCATATTTGCTTTCAATTTAATTTTATTTGCATATTTATTTTCTGCATCTATATTATAAAATACCAAAAATATATTTATCTTATCATACTATCTCTATCAGATCTCACTTTCGCAAGTGGCCATGAAGGGATTGACAACCCCTTTGTCGCGTTGGTTGCGAGTTCTTTGTTTGTTTGTGTAGGTCCGTGGGACTTGTTGAGGAGCCTCCTACTGGATTGATACCTTGGTTCTCAAAAACTGAGGGAAATACGTACGCTACTATTGCTGCATCACCCTCTCCTCTTCGAGGAAAACCAATGCAAGCTCAAGACGTAGCAAGAAGGATTTCTGGCGCCGTTGCCGGGGAGGTCTTTGCTCAAGTCAAGACATACCAAGTACCCATCACAAACTCATCTCCCTCACATTTACATTATTTGCCATTTGCCTCTCGTTTTCCTCTCCCCCACTTTACCCTTGCCGTTTTATTCGCCCTCTCTTTCCCAATCTCCTCCTCTCTTTTCTGTTTGCCGTTTTCTGTTTGCTTGTTTGTTAGATTACTTATTGCCATGGCACAAGATAATACCAAATTGTGTGATTTCTCGAACACCAATAATAATGATTTTCTTAGTACTCCAATTGCTCCTCTTAATGATGTTGAGTCTTGTGAAATCAATGCTGCTTTGTTGAATCTTGTTATGAAAGATCGATTCACCGGCCTTCCTAGTGAAGATGCCGCTACTCATCTAAACAACTTTGTTGATTTATGTGATATGCAAAAGAAGAAAGATACGGATAACAATATTGTCAAATTGAAGTTATTTCTGTTTTCACTTAGAGATCGTGCTAAAGTTTGGTTTTCGTCTTTGCCTAAAAATAGTATTGATTCTTGGAACAAGTGCAAAGATGCTTTTATCTCTAAGTATTTTCCTCCCGCTAAGATCATCACTCTTAGGAACGATATTATGAATTTTAAACAACTTGATCATGAGCATGTTGCCCAATCTTGGGAAAGAATAAAATTGATGCTTCGCAATTGCCCTACTCATGGTTTGAATATATGGATGATCATACAAAATTTTTATGCCGGTCTGAACTTTGCTTCTAGAAATCTTTTAGATTTGGCCGCGGGAGGCACGTTTATGGAAATCACGTTGGGAGATGCTACAAAACTTCTTGATAATATTATGGCTAATTATTCTCAATGGCACACCGAAAGATCTTCTAGTAAAAAAGTGCATGCTATAGAAGAAATCAATGTTTTGAGTGGAAAAATGGATGAACTTATGAAATTGTTTGATACTAAAAACACTCCTTTTGATCCCAATGATATGCCTTTGTCTTCCTTGATTGAGAATAATAATGAATCTATGGATGTAAATTTTGTTGGTAGGAACAATTTTGGAAACAATGCTTATAGAGGAAACTTTAATGCTAGACTGTTCCCTAGTAATTCCTCTAATAATTATGGAAATTCCTACAGTAATTCTTATGGTAATTCCAATAAGTTGCCCTCTGATTTTGAGAATAGTGTGAAAGAATTTATGATTTCTCAAAAGAATTTTAATGCTTTGCTTGAAGAAAAATTGCTCAAAGTTGATGATTTGGCTAGGAACATTGATAAACTTTCGCTTGATGTTGATTCTCTTAAAATTAGATCTTCCCCTCCTAAGCATGATATCAATGAGTCTCTCAAAGCAATGAGAATTCCCATTGAAGAGTGCAAGGAAAGAACCGCTAGATTGCGTGCTAGAAAAGATAGCTTTATAAAAGCATGTTCTTCTAGTTTCCATGAAAATAATGATGAAGATCTTAAAGTTATTGATGCGTATCCTATTAGATCTATGTTTTGCAATATGAATTATGATGATTATGGGACTGCTGATGAATCAACTTTGCCTAGAAGGCGTCCTAAGAATTCGGAGTTTTTAGATCTTGATGCTAATTTTGGTAAAAGTAAGATTGGAGAAGTCACAACTTTAAATAGCATTGAACCCACTATCTCGGATTTCAAGGAATTTGATTATGATAACTGTTCTTTAGAAGGTTATATTTCCTTGTTGCAATCCGTTGTTAATTCTCCACATGCTTATAGTCAAAACAAAGCTTTTACCAAACATGTTATTGATGCCTTGATGCAATCTTATGATGAAAAACTTAATTTGGAAGTTTCTATACCTAGAAAACTTAGTGATGAGTAGGAACCTACTATAAAGATTAAAATTAAAGATTATGAGTGTTTTGCTTTGTGTGATTTGGGTGCTACTGTTTCCACAATTCCGAAAACTTTATGTGATGTTCTAGGTTTCCATGATCTTGATGATTGCTTGTTAAATTTGCACCTTGCGGATTCCACCATTAAAAAGCCAATGGGAAGGATCAATGATGTTCTTATTGTTGCAAATAGAAATTTGGTGCCCATTGATTTTATCGTTCTTGATATAGATTGCAATCTTTCTTGCCCTATTATTTTTGGTAGACCTTTCCTTAGAACGATTGGCGCGATTATTGATATGAAGGAAGGGAATATTAGATTCCAATTTCCATTAAAGAAAGGCATGCAGCACTTTCCAAGAAAGAAAGTCAAATTACCTTATGAATCTATCATGCGGGCTACTTATGAATCAAGTGCCAAAGATGGCACTACTTAGATCTATCTTCGCTTTTATGCCTAGCTAGGGGCGTTAAACGATAGCGCTAGTTGGGAGGCAACCCAATTTTCTTTATGTTCCTTGTTTTTGTTCCTGTTTAGTGTTAAATTTTGTCTCTACTTTCTGTTTAGATGTGTTTTTAGCCTTTATTTAGTGTTTGTGCCAAGTAGAACCTATAGGATAAACTATGATGATAGTTGATTTGATTCTGCTGAAAAACAGAAACTTTGCACTCACGAGAAAAAATTCAATAAATCACATAAACGAGATTTTGCATTGATTCGTTTTGGTTCTGATCAATAAAAAAAATTTCCAGTACGTCCTATTTAGGTAGGAGTTTTAGAGTTCCATAAGTTTGCATTAGTTACAGATTGCTACAGACTGTTCTGTTTTTGACAGATTCTGTTTTTCGTGTGTTGTTTGCTTATTTTGATGCATCTATGGCTAGTAAAGTAGTTTATGAACCATAGAGAAGTTGGAATAAAGTAGGTTTAACACCAAAATAAATAAATAATGAGTTCATTACAGTACCTTATGTGGTGGTTTTGTTTTCTTTCACTAACGGAGCTTATAAGATTTCCTGTTGAGTTTTGTGTTGTGAAGTTTTCAAGTTTTGGGTAAAGCTTTTATGAACTATGGAATAAGGAGTGGCAAGAGCCTAAGCTTGGGGATGCCCAAGGCACCCCAAGATATTCAAGTATAGCCAAAAGCCTAAGCTTGGGGATGCCCCGAGAAGGCATCCCCTCTTTCGTCTTTGTTCATTGGTAACTTTACTTGGAGCTATATTTTTATTCGCCACATGATATGTGTTTTGCTTGGAGCATCGTGTATTATATTAGTCTTTGCTTTTTAGTTTACCACAATCATCCTTTCTGTATACACCTTTTTGGAGAAGCCTATTTTATTAGAATTTGCTAGAATACTCTATGTGCTTCACTTATATCTTTTGAGCTTGATAGCTTTTGCTCTAGTGCTTCACTTATATCTTTTAGAGCACGGTGGTGACTTGATTTTATAGAAATTGCTAGTCTCTCATGCTTCACTTATATTATTTTGAGAGTCTTTTTAGAACAGCATGGTATTTGCTATGGTTATAATTTGGTCCTAGAATGGTGAGCATCCAAGTTGGGTATAATAAAAACTATCATAGGAAGTGAATTGGATGCTATGATTAATTTGATACTTGATAATTGTTTTGAGATATGGAGGTAGTGATATTAAAGTCATGCTAGTTGGGTGATTATGAATTTAAAGAATGCTTGTGTTGAAGTTAGCAAGTCCCGTAGCATGCACGTATGGTTAAAGTTATGTAACAAATTTGAAACATGAAGTGTACCTGGCTTGTGCTTCCTTATGAGTGGCGATCGGGGATGAGCGATGGTCTTTTCCTACCAATATCACTACCTCCATATCTCAAAACATGAAGTGTACCTGGCTTGTGCTTCCTTATGCGCGTAGTACTTGGTTTTTGATGAATTCCTAAATTTTTGCAATAAGTATATGAGTTCTTTTGACTAATGTTGAGTCCATGGATTATACACACTTTTACATTTCCGCCATTGCTAGCCTCTTTGGTACCGTGCATTGCCCTTTCTCACCTTGAGAGTTGGTGCAAACTTCGCCGGTGCATCCAAACCCCGTGATATGATATGCTCTATCACACATAAACCTCCTTATATCTTCCTCAAAACAGCCACCATACCTACCTATTATGGCATTTCCATAGCCATTCCGAGATATATTGCCATGCAACTGTCCACCATTCCGTTTATCATCATGACATACATTACTTTTGTCATATTGCCATTGCATGATCATGTAGTTGACATCGTATTTGTGGCAAAGCCACCATGCATTATTTTTCATACATGTCATTCTTGATTCTTTGCACCATCCCAGTACACCGCCAGAGGCATTCATATAGATACATATCTTGTTCTAGTTTCGAGTTATAATTCATATGCTGTAATCAATAGAAGTGTGATGATCATCATTATTAGAGCATTGCCCAAATAAAAAAAAGAATAAAGGCGAAAAAAAGAAAGGCCCAAAAAAAGAAGAAAATAAATAAAAAGGGCAATGTTACTATCTCTTTTTCCACACTTGTGCTTCAAAGTAGCACCTTGTTCTTCATGAAGTGAGTCTCTTATGTTGTGCTTCAAAGTAGCACCATGTTTTCATATAGTGAGTCTCATAAGTTGCCTTTTTCATACTAGTGGGAATTTTTCGTTATAGCACTTGGCTTGTATATTCCTACGATGGGCTTCCTCAAATGCCCTAGGTCTTCGTGAGCAAGCAAGTTGGATGCACACCCACTAGTTTTGTTGAGCATTTATTTATAGCTCTAGTGCATCCGTTGAATGTCAATCCCTACTCCTCATGTTGACATCAATTGATGGGCATCTCCATAGCCTGTTGATTATCCTCATCAATGTGAGACTTTCTCCTTTTTTGTCTTCTCCACACAATCCCCATCATCATATTCTATTCCACCCATAGTGCTATATCCATGGCTCACGCTCATGTATTGCATGAAGGTTGAAAATTTTTGAGATTATTTAAGTATGAAACAATTGCTTGGTTTGTCATTGGGGGTATAGAAGTTGGGAACATCTTTGTGTGACAAAAGTGAAGCATAGCCTAACTATATGATTTAGTAGGGATGAACTTTCTTTTGCCATGTCATTTTGAGAAGACATGATTACTTGAAGTGTTACTATTTCTTTTATCAATATGAACTTTTATTTTGAATCATTTGGATCTGAACATTCATGCCAAATTAAAGAAAATTACATTGAGATTTATGCTAGGTAGCATACCACATCAAAAATTCTCTTTTTATCATTTACCTACTCGAGGACGAGCAGGAATTAAGCTTGGGGATGCTTGATACGTCTCCAATGTATCTATAATTTTTGATTGTTCCATGCTATTATATTACCCCTTTTGGATGTTTATGGGCTTTATTTTACACATTTATATCATTTTTGGGACTAACCTACTAACCGGAGGCCCAACCCGTATTGCTGTTTTTTTGCCTATTTTAGTATTTCGAAGAAAAGGTATATCAAACGGAGTCCAAACGGAATGAAACCTTCGGGAGCGTGATTTTTGGAACGAACGTGATCCAGAGGACTTGGAGTGCAAGTCAAGAAGCAGCCGAGGCGGCCACGAGATAGGAGGGTGCGCCCGCCCTGTAGGGCGCGCCCCCTGTCTCGTGGGCCCCTTGGGCGTCCACCGACATACTTCTTCCTCCTATATAAGCCTACGTACCCCGAAAACATCCAGGGGCAGGAAGAAACACAATTTCCACCACTGTAACCTTCTGTATCCGCAAGATCTCATCTTGGAGCCTTCGCCGGCACTATACCGGAGGGGGAATCGACCATGTAGGGCTTCTATATCAACATCCTTTCCTCTCCGATGTGTTGTGAGTAGTTTACCACAGACCTACAGGTCCATAGTTATTAGCTAGATGACTTCTTCTCTCTTTTTGGATATCAATACAATGTTCTCCCCCTCTCTTGTGGAGATCTATTCGCTGTAATCTCTTTTTGTGGTGTGTTTGTCGAGATCCGATGAATTGTGGGTTTATGATTAGATTTATCTATGGATAATAATTGAATCTTCTCTAAATTCTTTTATATGATTGAGTTATCTTTGCAAGTCTCTTCGAATTATCAGTTTGGTTTGGCCTACTAGATTGATCTTTCTTGCCATGGGAGAAGTGCTTAGCTTTGAGTTCAATCTTGCGGTGTTCTTACCCAGTGACAGAAAGGGTTGCAAGACGCGTATTGTATTGTTGCCATCGAGGATAACAAGATGGGCTTTATATCATATTGCTTGAGTTTATCCCTCTACATCATGTCATCTTGCTTAATGCGTTACTCTGTTCTTATGAACTTAATACTCTAGATGCATGCTGGATAGCGGTTGATGTGTGGAGTAATAGTAGTAGATGCAGGAAGGAGTCGGTCTACTTGTTATGGACGTGATGCCTATATACATGATCATGCCTAGATAACGTCATAATTATTCGCTTTTCTATCAATTGCTCAACAATAATTTGTTCACCCACCATAATACTTATGCTCTCAAGAGAACCCTCTAGTGAAACCTATGGCCCCGAGTCTATATTTTATCATATTTGCTTTCAATTTACTTTTATTTGCATCTTTATTTTCTGCATCTATATTATAAAATACCAAAAATATATTTATCTTATCATACTATCTCTATCAGATCTCACTTTTGCAAGTGGCCGTGAAGGGATTGACAACCCCTTTGTCGCGTTGGTTGCGAGTTCTTTGTTTGTTTGTGTAGGTTCGTGGGACTTGTTGAGGAGCCTCCTACTGGATTGATACCTTGGTTCTCAAAAGCCGAGGGAAATACTTACACTACTATTACTGCATCACCCTCTCCTCTTCGAGGAAAACCAACGCAAGCTCAAGACGTAGCAGGCGTGCCCCCACCCTCGTAGACAGGGATGAAGACCCCCGGCAAGACCCTTGCTGGGGACGACTCCAAGGCCCGCGGCAAGCCTTGTCGGGGACGATCGCTGGGCCGCGGCTAGACCCATGCCCGGCAAGGTTTCGCCACCTCACCACCACTCCAGTACGATGATAGGCGTGCTAACTAAGCAAGCGCCTGCGTGGAGACATGCAGATCTTCGTGGAAGCTTTACCATTATGCCAACGTAGCATCTAGTTAGCCAGCATGGCACTGCTTGCCTTGTCAGCCTGGACGCATGTCGAAGCAAGGAAGAGCGGCGAAGGACGGGATGGCTTTTGTTGCCGCCCCCGATAAAGTCGAAGGACACATAGGCAACACATTGAATGCGTTCGTCCTATGTTGACCGAGCAATAAGCTCATACAACTGTAGCTTGCCACCTCCTGTGTGCCACTGTGGCAACTCCTTTGCATATAAAAGGAGGCCCAAGGCATACAAAGAGAGGATTCAAACTTTTGGACAAGGCACGCACCGTAGCTAGTTCAAAATCAAGAACAAGTATATCAAACAAGCAGGACTAGGGTATTACGCATCTTTGCGGCCCGAACCTGGGTAAATCCTCTGTGTGCTAATGGCTCGACCTGCTCTTCGTGCAACTAATCCCCCGCCGAACGTAGAAGGGATCCTTGTGACCCCATAGGTGTTGGTTTTCCCCGACATCTTTGGCGCGCCAGGTAGGGGATGTTAGTTGTGAGAATCTGGTCTGTTAGTTAGTACAGTAGCTTCTTCACCGCCATGGCATCGAAGAAGAAGAGGATCGCATCGATCGGCCCGTTCCGGGGCCGCTCCGCCCGCACCTGCGCGAGCAGGCGACGTGGCGGGCACCAGTGGTTGAGGATATCTATATCTTCCACATCATCCAAATACAAGAAGCCAGGAAGCCGGCGTCCTCTGAAGTGGCGATGATGGTCGGCGCACCGCCGCGCCCAAGGACGGAGCTGCTCTACCTGCGGCTGGTGCGGGGACCTCCAAGGGCAGGAAGTCGACCCCACCAATGCACGTGCCACGGTCTTCTCAGCTCATGCACGCCGAATAGCACCGCGATGTTGAAGACCCTGGGCGTCGGTGCGGCAAAAGCCCGCAACATCACTCTCAAGACACGCAGGGCCGACATGCACGCCATGATGTTGGCGAAAAGAGCGCGGCCATGGAATCGTGATGGGACTCCTTTTAACATATTTAGAAGTCCGAGTTCCTCCCATTCCTCGTGCTTGTCACTGCCACCCACATGAGCAGAAGCGCTGTCGCGAGCGTAGCTACTCCTCGACTTTCCTCCTGCCTTGGAGAAGCAAGAAGAGTGGAGGGCTGCCATCCAAAGCCTTATTAGCCATGCCAACAGGGACGACCACCGGGGAGCAAGTCCCTCACGGCACCGGAATGACGAGCTGGCGCATGTAGACAGTGGAAGGGTTGAGGGCGCTACGACCACGGTGCACTCCCCTCCACCACGGTCGGCCCATCGGGGTGACACCCGGGAAAATGTGTCCACGGTGTCGTCAGACCCACAGACGCGTCGTGACCAACTTCAAGTTCTTCGAGAGCGCCTCAAGGAGGACGCCTGGACTACTATCGAGCAGCAATGGGAGGCACGTCACTAGTCTGATAGGCGTGCTGGGCCTACTGCATACAAGCATGCGCCAAGGGACGCTGGCGACTTGCCCTATGTAATAACCTGTCCAGCATTCACCCATGAGCTGCGGCAGTTCCGGTGGCCCAACACCCGCGTGTTCAAACCGGAGGTCCCGGAGAAGTATGACGACAAAACTCATCCGTCCAAGTTCCTGAGCGTTTACACCATTGAGACACAAGCTGTCGGGGCACGAGACGGCAAAGTACTCGCCAACTATTTCCCATTGGCACTCAAACCCAACGTCAGGTCATGGTTGATGCATTTGCCGATAGACTCCATCTATTCTTGGTCTGATCTGTGCCACGAGTTTTGTCGTGGAAATATCACGTCAGATGTCCTCGTGTAAGGACTTAGTCGTGGAGCCATCGCGACGGGTTAGCTTAAAGGGGTTAAACAGGACAAAGGACACGAGGGATTTTATACTAGTTCGGCCCCTTCGATGAAGGTAAAGGCCTATGTCTAGTTGTGATGGGATTATTGAGGACTGGCTAACCAGGGAGCTAAACAAGCTATGCCTGGTTATCGAGTTGTTGTTTCTTGTCCCTGAACCGCCGCTGGGTCGTCCCCTTATATACACGGGTTGACGCCCGGCCGGTTTACAGAGTCCCAAGGACGACTCATACAAGTGTTCGGCTCGGTCTCTCTCTTCCTTATCTTACAACACAAGTTACATGACTATGGCGGTTTACCACTACGGGCCCTAATCCTCCTTTGGGCTCCGGGCCTCTAAGTTTCATAGTAAAACGCCATCTTAAGAGTCTTCGTGGGCTTCAATATAGTTGAGGGTGAACCAGCCCCTCCTGGGCGGTTTACACTCAGTAGTTATATCCCCAACATTAGGCCCCAGATTGATTTGAACCTGTTCATGCGAATCTTCAGTACTTATAAAAATCCTGTGAACATCTTCCTTCATTTCTCATGAACCGCCATGATATCTTCCATTTATAAACCTCGTTAAACCGCCATGACGTCATCCTATGGACACAGCAATGGATCATCATTACGTCATCTCTGTAAAAAAATGAATAAAAAGATTCCCTTCATTTAATGTCATCCCGGAAATCGAGGCGACAGCTGCGCCACTTGCTGCTTTGGACTCCTCGATTCTCGCGCCTGTCACTTATCCCCCTGCCCTGTTATAAATAAGCCCGACAGGTTCTTCCATTTTATCCCCTTTCTCATCTTCTTCCTCGCGACCAGAAGAACCCCAGCACCGCTGCCGCCGTCGATCTTCGAATCTGCACCGACCAAGGCCGCTGCATCAACCTGTTTGATCCAGAGACCCTGCCGCGCTCCTCCGCCGCCGAGTGGCCCTGGTAAGTTCATGTCCCGTAACCCTAGATCTTCATTAGGGTTTTCGAGTTCATCCATGTCGCCGTTCCTTAGTTCTTCCGCAGCCTTCTCTTTAGTCCTTTTACTAAGGATATATATATATATATATATATATATATATATATATATATATATATATATATATATATTTGTATCTGCTAGTTTTGATTCGTGGCTAGATTCATTTTGATAGTCCACCATCCCGCGGCTTCTTGCTGCTCCTGACAGACTGCGTCTAGTTCATCACTGTTCCTCTTAGCACCATTGTAGGGTTCAGTAAAATTTTCTTTAGTTATCCACGGTAGATCCAAAATTGTACTGTGATATTGTGAAACCTGTTTTTGTAACACTTACTAAATTTTGAACCCTAGCCCTTCTGCCTACGGGCGGTTTAACCTTTGATAACCAACCCGCCATGTATCATTAGCCCTCTCTTAAACCGCCAACTGAACTTGAATGTCAATTTGCCGGTTTAACACTGAATAGTATGCTTAAACCGTTAATTGTCAACCGGCCTTTATTTTTCCTTTCACAGTTTTCCTTCGGGATGACCAAACAATTCTCTGCCCGCAATTGGATTCCGTCCAAGATCACTGAGACGCAAATCAACGAATATGTCACCACTGGCACTTTAGCCTCCAAAAGGGTCCTTCATTGGCGAGTTCCGGGCTCTAAATGCCCACCTGAACCTCAAGATGGAGAAGTGATTGTATTTATGCAACACTTAGACCGGGGATTCAGCCCACCCGGATCAAAAAAATTCCGGGATGTCCTCGCAAGCTTCCAACTCCATCCACAAGATATTGGACCAAACTCCGTGTCCAATATATGCAACTTTCAAGTATTTTGCAAAGTCTACCTTCAAGAAGAACCATCTCTGGAGTTGTTCCGGGATTTTTTCCATTTGAACCGCCGTACGGAGTTCTCTGATGGTCCCAACATAGAACTCGGTGGAGTTTCAATTCAGAGAAGGAAAGAAGTTGATTTCCCTCATGCAAAACATCATAGTCATCCTAAATATTGGAACCAAACTTTGTTTTATTGCCGGAACACTGCCCCTGACAGAGAAAATCCTTTGCCGAGTTATCGCCCTCACCGGCTTAGCAACGGTCACCCATTACCTTCACGCTTATCCGCCGCAGAACGAAAAACTTTTGCTCCTCAAATCGCCAAGCTCCGGGCTCTCATGGCCAACGGTTTGACTGGCATTGATCTCGTCCGCTGCTGGGTTTCCTGGGGCATTCTGCCTTTAAGCCGTTGTTCCAGATTGATGCATGAATATACTGGCAACGTCAAAGATCCTCAACGATATCATGAAGTGGTAATGACAGACCTTGAAGTTATCGATCCTGTGAAGAAGATGCTTGACGAAACAATCTCTGCATGCAGCCAAACCGGGTTGCCACCGTTTTGCGCCACCAACAAACCGCTAGCGGTAAATTTAACTTAATGCTCACTGTTTCGCCTGTGCTTTAATAATGTGCTAATACTCTTTTCCTTTAATTTTTACAGGCCAACAACTCTTTCTGGAAACGGACTAAACTGGCGAGGGCTCGTGCAAACACCAAAGTCACCAAGAAAGCGGGCAAGAAGAAAACCACCGAATCTTCTGATCCGCCGGACGATGTTGACGAATCAGATCCAGAGGTAGAACTTGATTCACATGGTTCCTTTTTCATACACCTTATTGACAATAACTATTCCCAGGATGATGCGGTAGCCAGTCGTGCAGACCATGTTGAGGTAATCTCTCTTTCTTCCGATTCATATCTTGTGTCGGTTCAAAGATTTTGCCGTACAGTTCGGAAAGTGAAATACTCTCACCCTCTTGCTTAACTGGATCCAAAATTTTCTTTGAAGACACAGCAAGCTGAAGAACGTCGCACAACCTGGCATAGTGGCCAGCAGATCACCTCTTCCGGTTTACCGGATACACCAAACCGGAAAGGTCGCCCAGAGGTTACTTGTTCTCCTGAAAAACTTTATCCTTTGAAGGGTTTCTTTAGAGACCCACTTAATCTGTCTGATCCCAATTACCAGGCATCGTCCAGCTCGTCTGGCGGTTCATCAACCACTCAGCTGCCTCCCCTTAAAACAGTCCCTGGGTAAGTATATTACTCTTCATGTTTTTCCTTCACAGTTCGGTTTACCATGCTAATCTTTGTTGTGATGTCACAGTGCCAAAGCTCGCCTGAGCAAGAAGGCTAAAACCAGTACCCCCATTAGTGAAGTGGAACTGGAGAGGGCTGCTGAAGACACTGGTAGAAATACGTGATGTTATGGATGATTCCATCCTGCAAGGTGCAAGCACTGAGGCTAATCCGCCGGAGGCTGACCCGGCAATCCATACTGATCCGTCGAGCCCTTGTACTACCCCTCCACCAAGTCCGGCTGCTGATCCGCCAAGCCCGGCTGCTAACCCACCAAGTCCAGCCAGGGGTGCCAGCAATCCGCCAAGCCCACCAAGAAATGATGATGATGATGTTGTAATTACTGGCACGGGTCACACCAGTCCTGGCAATCCGGTTATCTTGGCCAAACATACCGCTAAGGAGGAATTCGCCGCTATGGGCAAGGGGAAGGGGAAGACGGATTTATCCCACTTTGTCAATCTTAGCGCTGAAGAGCTTCATTCCGGTTATTTAAACCGCCTGTACACCAGCCGTGACTTGGAAGCCGGTTTGGTAAACCTGATGAAGGAGCGTTATGAGGTATGAACACTTTGAACTTTCATTCTGTATATCTTCTCCATTGTAGCCCCCAAGGGCCGGTTTGTCTTCTTAAAGATAGACCGGGACTTTGATATAAAAAACTTCAACGTAGTAGCCCCCAGGGGCCGGTTTGTCTTTTTGAAGACAAACCGGAACTGTCGTGTCCTTGTTTCATTGCCTTTCCTTATGAATGATCAATTGTGCATTAGCCCCCAAGTACCAAGCTTAATGCCTGGATTAAGCCTTGGGACTTTGAAAAATATCCACTGTAAAAAGCAATCCACATTAGCCCCCAAGTGCCAAGTGTATAACTTGTTATGTGCTTGGGACTTCAAGAGATATATAACTGTTGTGTTTTTTGACCTTTGCAGGCTGACATGAAGACGAAAGAGTCCCAAACCGCCGATCTTCAAGAAATCCTTAAGTTACAGCAAGAAGAGACCTCCAAAGCCAAAGAAGAGCTCAAAGGTGCCTTGTCAGCCATGGAGCAACTTAAGGAGGGCTTCAAAACTGAACGCACCAACTGGGAGACTGAAAAGGCTGCGTTATTGAAGCGGGCAGAAGATGCTGAAGCGGCCCTTAAACCGGTAGAAGAAGAACTGGTGGGTCTCAAGCATCAAGTGAATTCCATGATGGCTGCCGTATTTGGTAAGTATCTTAAAACACCTGTTCTGTAATACTATCAACTCCACCGGTTTAACTTGAATTTCTGAAACCGCCGCAGGCCCTCGCATTGCTCATCTTGGAATGGATATGCGGGTGAAATTGAAAGCGGCATATACACTAATTAAGCAACTATATACTGGTGCACAATGAGTGATCTCTGCCGTCACATACAACAAACCGGCACCTACATTGATCAAGGATACACTAGCAAGATTATCCATGACCCCGGCTCAGATTGAGGAGGTGAAGCGATCTGCTGCTCGGGCCGGTGCTTTACTTGCGCTGACTCGGGCCAAAGCATGGATATCTGACTTGGATCCAGTTGATATTGCCAAGGGATTTCCAGATGAACAAGCAGACGGGTCAGCTTTTGACAATGAAAATCTTAAAGCTCTGGCAAAGGAGATGCGTCCATTGTCAAGTCAATTGGCTGCAGAGGCTAATTTGACTGTGCATCGGTCCTTTTATGATGAAGGGAACCATCGAGTTGACACGTCTGTAACAGAAACACACAATCTTATCCCGCCAATCCGTAAGCACACTTACGCCCCTGATGTAGATCTGTCGGATCTGATAAGTGAAGAAGCTGTCTTTTAGGCTCTAACCCGGATTGACTGGACCACCCTTGACTTCCAGCCTTTGGGTGGAGAGGAGGAGGGTGAACCGGCGCCTGAAGATCTTTCAACCTCACACTATCCTGGCGATGAATCTTAATCCAGCATTGGTGTTTCTTTGACAAACTTTGTTATTTAAGATCAATCAGCATCTTGGGCCTCAAAGCGGCTTGTAATAGGCTAGTTAAAACTCTTTGATTTGTTGTGCTGAAGTGCGACTTTTGTTGAACTGCCATAATACATGCAATATCTGCTTATGCTGTGATAACGCGACTCTGAAGCCTGTGATGTGATATCACTTTAGTTGGTTTACCAACTTTGATTGTAATAAGGGTGAAAACACAAATCTTGAATTTTGTATAACTTCACCATGTACTGATGATATATAAGAAGTCATGCCAGGTTACGATGAACACCAGATGGCCAAACCTGGCGACAAGTAGTCAAAGCCAGGCCGGGTTAATAAACTCCGGTTTAATAATAAGGTTCGTCAACTTTTAGTTGAGATCCAAGCCGGGTTAGCAAACACCGGGTTAATATGATGACTGAAAAGCCATACCAGATCAAAGATACTGGTTTAACACAGAAGTCATCAAAAGAAAAATAGTGACAAGTGAAAATAAAACCGTGTAGTCGAGGCTTTTCGAGGGCTGTCAAGCCCAAATTCGAGGCTTTTCATGGGCTGCCAGGCCGCTGAGTTAAACCATTTGACAAAGCCTTTTAAGATGGGCCTCCAACTAACCAATCACCGTTTTAACTTTGACAAGTTCAGAGTCTCAATGAGAGTAACTATCAAATGTTCGGAGGGTCATGCCAGGATTACCTGGATAGGAGTGGCTTACTTGATGAAGGCAGGTTAACCCGGGGTTTTAGGTAAATATACCAGGCTTCCAAGCCGTGGGTCGATACCCAGCTACAAGGGTCCTTTCAAACTCTTTGTTACTTTACACAAAGAGCCCCCAAGTAACGTGATGAGCTGTGCTCATTGGGTGCCTATGTTTGAGCTGTGCAAAGCATCCAGACTCTCTTTGGCCCATTGGGTGTGAAGCTCCCAAGCTGTATTGTGGCATGATAGCCGGTTTAACAGGTAGTACTCCGCTTTGTCAGCTGAAGCCCCCATGTAACTCAAAAGATATTTGAGAAAAAACAGCAGAGGCCCTGCTTATAGCAAGGATGCTGGTTTATTTTATTGATCATAATATATACATTGTCGAAATATGTACATAAGAAAAGCCTATGGCTCAAGTGTAGTAAGGCCATAGGAGAGCTATGTTCCAGGGCTGCTAGGTCTCCTCCTCAGAGATGCGTGAGTTGTCTCGAACTTCAATGAGGTAGTATGATCCGTTGTGCAGATTTTTGCTGACCATAAAGGGCCCTTCCCAAGGTGGGGATAACTTGTGCATGTCGGTCTGATCCTGGATGAGCCGGGGCACCAAATCACCTTCCTGGAAAGTTCTTGTCCTAACCCGGCGGCTATGATAACGCCGCAGGTCTTGCTGGTAAACCGCCGAACGGGCTAAAGCCATATCTCGTTTTTCATCTAACAGGTCCAACGCCTCATGGCGTGCTTGCTCATTGTCAGCTTCAACACAATTAGCAACCCGGGGCGAATCATGACGAATATCACTTGGGAGGACCGCCTCTGCCCCGTACACCATGAAGAAAGGTGTGTAACCCATCGATCTGTTGGGGGTGGTGTTGATGCTCCATAACACAGAAGGCAATTCATCCACCAACAACCTGGCGTCCGCTTTAAAGGGACCACAAGCCGGGGTTTAATACCCTTCAAGATTTCTTGATTAGCTCTCTCCGCTTGACCATTGGTTTGGGGGTGCGCCACGGATGCTAAGTCAAGCCGGATGTGTTCTCTCTGACAAAAATCTTCCATCTCACCTTTAGAAAGGTTTGTGCCATTATCCATCATAATGCTGTGTGGAAAGCCAAAGCAGAAGATAATCTTTTTGAGAAATTGAACCGTCGTGTCCGCATCACATTTGCTGACAGGCTCCGCTTCAACCGACTTGGTGAATTTATCAACCGCCACCAGTAGGTGGGTCTTCTTATCCTTGGAGCGCTTAAAGGGTCCCACCATGTCAAGCCCCCAAGTGGCAAATGGCCAAGTGATGGGAATCATCCTTAATTCTTGAGCCGGAACATGAGCTCTGCGTGAAAACTTTTGACAAGCATCACATCACTTTACCAGATCCTCCGCATCAGCATGAGCTGTCAACCAGTAGAACCCATGACGAAAAGCTTTGGCAACCAGGGACTTTGAACCGGCATGATGACCACAATCCCCTTCATGAATTTCCCGTAGGATCTCTTGGCCTTCTTCTGGAGAAACACAACGCTGAAATACGCCTGAAACGCTGCAGCGGTGTAACTCGCCATTGTGAATAACCATGGACTTGGACCGTCGGACTATCTACCGAGCCAGGACTTCATCATCTGGTAACTCGCCCCGGTTCATATACGCCAGATATGGAACCGTCCAATCCGGCACAACGTGTAAAGCGGCCACCAATTGAGCCTCTGGATCAGGAATAGCCAAATCTTCCTCTGTAGGCAACTTAACAGACGGGTTATGCAAGATATCTAAAAATGTATTGGGAGGTACCGGTTTACGCTGAGATCCAAGCCGGCTTAAAGCGTCTGCTGCTTCGTTTTTGCGCCGATCGATATGATCAACCTGATACCCTTTGAAGTAACCCGCCAC
The DNA here is from genome assembly GCF_018294505.1 of Triticum aestivum. NCBI lineage: Eukaryota > Viridiplantae > Streptophyta > Magnoliopsida > Poales > Poaceae > Triticum > Triticum aestivum. Next base: position 592,400,322 of record NC_057807.1, on the reverse strand, counting down.
AATATCCACATCACGTCTGTAAGCCGCCATGAGAGGATCCTTAGAATCCCAAGTGCCAGAAACTTGCTGAGCCACCAGATCAGAGTCTCCGAAGCATCGTACCCGGCTTAAATTCATTTCCTTGGCCACTCGGAGCCCATGGAGCAGAGCCTCATACTCAGCTGCATTGTTAGTACAGGGGAACATTAAATGGAGGACATAACGAATTTTATCACCTCGAGGGGAAGTAAGAACAACTCCAGCCCCCAACCCTCCAATTATCTGGATCCATCGAAGTGAATAGTCCAGTATGTATTATCCGGTTTGTCCTCTGGCGCTTGTAACTCGGTCCAGTCATTGATGAAGTCCACAAGTGCCTGAGATTTTATGGTTGTTCGAGGCACATACTTCAGACCATGTGGACCAAGTTCAATTGCCCATTTTGCAACCCGGACAGTTGCTTCCCTGTTCTGAATTATATCACCCAACGGAGCTGAACTGACAACCGTAATGGGATGGCCTTGGAAATATTGTTTGAGCTTCTGACTTGCCATAAAAACCCCATATACTAGCTTCTGCCAATGCGGATATCGCTGCTTTGACTCGATAAGCACCTCACTGATATAGTAAACCGGCCGTTGAACCGGGTACTCCTTACCAGCCTCCTTGCGCTCCACCACGATTGCCACACTGACAGCACGGGCATTAGCAGCCACGTATAACAATAAAGGCTCCCTGTCAACCGGAGCAGCAAGGACGGGCGGTTCGGCCAACTGCCGCTTCAAGTCTTCAAACGCCGCATTCGCCGCATCACTCCAGACAAAGGTGTCTGTTTTCTTCAACATCTGATATAGAGGGATCGCCTTCTCTCCCAAACGGCTTATAAACCGGCTTAGGGCTGCAATCCGACCTGCTAGACGCTGAACATCATTGATGCACGCCGGTTTAGCCAAAGATGTAATCACTTTGATCTTCTCCGGATTAGCCTCAATGCCTCTGTTGGACACCAGAAAGCCTAGAAGCTTGCCTGCCGGAACACCAAAGACACACTTGTCCGGATTGAGCATCATCTTGTAAACCCGCAGATTGTCAAAGATCTCTTTGAGATCATCTATCAATGTCTCCTTCTTCCTGGACTTTACCACAATGTCATCAACATAGGCATGAACATTACGCCCAATCTGCGTGTGAAGACAATTCTGCACACAGCGCTGATAAGTTGCCTAGGCACTCTTGAGCCCAAAGGGCATAGAAACATAGCAGAAGGCTCCAAAGGGAGTGATGAAGGCGGTCTTCTCCTGGTCCTTAACTGCCATTTTGATCTGATGATAGCCTGAATAAGCATCCAAGAAACTCAAACGCTCACAACCCGCCATTGCATCAATGATCTGATCAATACGTGGGAGAGCAAAAGGATTGGCCGGACAAGCTTTGTTCAAATCTGTGTAATCTAGACACATGCGCCAAGTGCCGTTTTTCTTAAGAACAAGCAGCGGATTAGCCAACCACTCAGGGTGAAACACTTCAACGATAAACCCAGCAGCCAACAGTCGGGCTACCTCTTCACCAATTGCCTTGTGTCTTTCCTTGTTAAAACGACGAAGAAATTGCTTGACCGGTTTAAACTTGGGATCAATATTGAGAGTGTGCTCAGCGAGTTCCCTCGGTACACCTGGCATGTCAGAAGGCTTCCATGCAAAAATGTCTCAGTTCTCACGGATGAACTCGATGAGCGCGCTTTCCTATTTCGGATCCAGATTTGTGCTGATGCTAAACTGCTTGGACGAATCGCCAGGAACAAAGTCAACAAGTTTAGTCTCATCAGCCGGTTTGAAATGCAGGGTTGGGTCATGCTCAGTGGTGGGCTTCTTCAGAGGGGCCATATCTGCCGGATAAACATTTCCCTTATAAAACTTCAGCTCCTCTGTAGCACAAACCGACTCAGCATAGGCCGCATCACCTTCCTCGCAATCCAAAGCGATTTTATGACTTCCGTGAACCGTAATGGTCCCCTTATGACCCGGCGTCTTGAGCTGCAAGTAAATATAACAAGGCCTCGCCATGAACTTTGCATAAGCCGGTCGCCGAAACAGCGCGTGGTACGGGCTCTGGATCCTCACCACTTCAAAGGTCAATGTCTCAGACCGGGAATAATGTTCATCACCAAACACAACTTCTAAAGCGATCTTACCAACAGGATATGCCGATTTACCTGCTACCACACCATGGAAAACAGTGTTGGACGGTTTAAGACTCTTGTCTGTCAAGCCCATGCGACGGAAGGTCTCATAATATAGAATGTTGATACTGCTCCCTCCATCAATGAGTACCTTGGTGAACTTATAACCTCCCACCTGAGGTGCCACCACCAAAGCCAGGTGACCGGATTGTCAACCCGGGGCGGATGATCCTCTCTGCTCCACACAATAGGTTGCTCGGACCACCGCAGGTAACGTGGTACTGCCGGTTCAACAGCATTAACAGCCCTCTTGTGAAGCTTCTGATCACGCTTGCACAAACTAGTGGTGAACACATGATACTGCTCTCCACTCAACTGCTTTGGGTGACTCTGGTAACCCGACTGCTGCTAATTTCCTTGATTACTCTGCTGGTTATTACCACCTTGGTTGTTCTGGTTGCCCTGATTATTCTGAAATCCAGAGTTTGAACCGCCGCCACCATGAAAACCTGTACCTGAACCGCCTGATGGACCCTGATCATACCGGAAAAGATCAGAGTTTTTGAACTCCTTCATAATGTGACAATCCTTCTAGAGATGTGTCGCAGGAACCTCCTTGGTCCCATGCTTTGGGCAGGGCCGATTCAACAAATGCTCCATATTCATTCTGCCACCACGGTGGGGCAGTTTACCCTTACGACGCTACACATTAGAGTTAGCTACAAAATCTGAATCCGCTTTACGCTTACCATTATTCTCATGGCCTCCTTGGTTGTGCTGCTGTCCCTTTGCACCGTCGTTCTTCTTTCCCTTCTCCGGTTTCTCCTCATCAGAATCGGGATCCTTGGTATTATCAGAATCGGCATACTTGACCAAGGCGGCCATAAGAGTGCCCATGTCATTGCAGTGGCGCTTGATCCGTCCCAACTTCATCTTCAGCAACTTAAACCGGCAATTACGCTCCAGGGTGATGATTGCCGAGCCAGCATTAATACGGTCCAATGAATGCAAGACTTCTGAAACCCGGCGCACCCAATGAGTTGTTGACTCGTTCTCCCCTTGCACACAGGCGTCGAGATCCACAATGGACATAGGCTGCTTACATGTGTCCTTGAAATTGGCTATAAATCAGGCCTTCAGCTGGTCCCATGACTCGACGGAGTTAGGTGGTAAGTTTTTCAACCAAGTACGGGCTATCCCTTCCAACATCATCGTGAAGTATTTTGCACAGGCCGCTTCATCCACGTCCAGCATCTCCATAGTCATATCGTAACTTTCCACCCATGCCTCGGGCAGTTGATCAACGGTGTATTTTGGAACCTTACACGGGCCCTTGAAGTCCTTAGGCAGGTGCACATTACGGTGAGCCAGAATAAGACACGGCACTCCCCAAGAACTGAAAGCGAGCCCGGTGCCCCGGTCCACTGACGCTGCTGGCTAAACCGGGGCGGGTTGATAGCGACCCATGTGTTGTGCTGCTAAAGTGGCCTCCCTTCATGCTCTGTCATTGTCCACCACATCCTGAGCATTCATATCACCACACGCCGGAGTAGGCCCTTGAGGGACAATGCAGCATCGCGCACTGCTAGACACTTCCGGTTCATCTATATGCCTGCTATAGCTTTTGCTTGGACGCAGAGTGGAGTGAACCCTGTCTCGGCTATACGAGTAAGCTTGCTGCTGTGTCAGAGCTGTTTGAAGAAGATCCCTGGCCCACCATGTCTCGACCGCCGCTGGCGATTCACCTTCTATCGGAATAGCTGCCAACTGGGACGCTGCTGCTATCATATTATCCAATGGGGTAGACAAGTGACCCAGCGGTGGTGTGGTATACCACGGCGGGTTGTCCGTATGCTGAGGTGGACCCATCACCTGAGGTTGATCCGGCGCTCCGGTCCTTGGATCGGTATTCCGGTTTAGTGCTGGCGGGTTACTAGTTCCTGCACTTGGCGTTTCAAAGAGATTCAGTGCATTGTAATCCACCGGCAAGCGAGATTGATGTTTCCTCCTGGATACTTGATTTAAAGCATTCTGATCCATCAAAAGTCGATAATTCTCGGCTTGAATCCTTTGCGCCTGGGCATCTAAAGCGGCCCATTCCTCAGCCATCCTAGTTTCCTCAGCTGCTAAGTCCTCCTTGGCTAGCGTTGTGCTGATCCTGCATCGCCAGTGTAACTGCCGTGGTCAACAAGGTCGCCCAGGCATCCATCAAACCGGAGAGAACTTGAGCCGGCCGGCGCGCGGAGCCTCCTGCCCCTGCTACCGGTCCAGACGCCGCCACAGTAGAATTTTGTAAGGTTGGTAGTGTTCCGGCCATGAAGATTCCAACGTGGTTTGGTGGTTCAAGAAATTCTAGAATACTGGTGCCATCGGAATACCCTTCAAACACGCCATCCTGGACTTGGTGCGGGGATTCAATTTCACCAGCGGATGATTCACCGTCGGAATAAGCAATCGTCTCACCCTCAGACCCCGGTTCAGATCCAATCCCATGGACACATCCCACGAACGCACGCTTCACGGTAGGCTGAATCCGGGCGGGACTTGCACGCTGAGCCATCTCGACGAGGTCGGTGCAGGTGTCCGGCTCAGGGCCCGGTTCGCCGATCTTGCCGATGAAGACATCAATTCCGCCGAAGGGGACCCGGTACCCGTACTCGATTGAGCCGGCCTCGGGGCCCCAGCCTGCATCGTTGATGTAGAGCTTGCCGCGACGACCCTTTGTCATCTGGCCCATAGCGTATCCTTTGAGTCCTTCAAAGCTGCCCTTCAAGAACTTGAAACCATCGTGCGATTGCCCCACGGTGGGCGCCAACTGTCGTGGAAATATCACGTCAGATGTCCTCGTGTAAGGACTTAGTCGTGGAGCCATCGCGATGGGTTAGCTTAAAGGGGTTAAACCGGACAAAGGACACAAGGGATTTTATACTAGTTCGGCCCCTTCGATGAAGGTAAAGGCCTACATCTAGTTGTGATGGGATTATTGGGGACTCGCTAACCAGGGAGCTAAAGAAGCTATGCCTGGTTATCGAGTTGTTGTTTCTTGTCCCTGAACCACCACCGGGTCGTCCCCTTATATACACGGGTTGACGCCCGGCCGGTTTACAGAGTCCCGAGGCCGACTCATACAAGTGTTCGGCTTGATCTCTCCCTTCCTTATCTTACAACACAAGTTACATGACTATGGCGCCACTACAGGCCCTAATCCGCCTTTGGGCTCCGGGCCTCTAAGTTTCATAGTAAAACGCCATCTTAAGAGTCTTCGTGGGCTTCAATATAGTTGAGGGTGAACCGGCCCCTCCTGGGTGGTTTACACTCAGTAGTTATATCCCCAACAAGTTTGTTGGTGCCTTCACGGGCGGCCACGTAGCTCCTGGACAGGCAAGTGATTTTCACGTGATCCCTCAGAGGGACGATGAATCCTTGCGCAAGTACATACAAAGATTCAGCCGTGCCAGTACAACATCCCCGATGTTCATCCCGCCGCTGTCATCAGTGTGTTCCATCAGAACATGCGCAATCGTAAGATGCGTGAAGAGTTGGCCATGAACAAGGTTGCAGATGTTGCCAAGCTGTACGTTCTGGCCGACAGATGTGCCCGAGCTGAGGAAGGAAGGAAGTACCCTGACAAAGATGCCGACGTGGGAAGTGACTCTAAAGACGAAGACATCGTCGCCCTAGTAAAGAAGGGCCATCAGCGTAACAAGAAACACAAGGGCAACACCGTGCTTGCTGTTGAGGAATCCGGCGACCCCGACACTGCCAAGAAAGCCAAGGTTGATGACCTCGGCAAGGAGGTTGCTGGGTGCAACGCCTGCCAGGCCTTGGCGGCTGCCGGCAAGTCAGAGGGCTCCGACAAGCAATACTACAAGATTCACCATACTAAGGGCCACGACCTCCAGAACTACCGCCAAGTGGAGTTGTTGATGGAGAAGCAAAGGGCTGAGTACGAGAGATGAGACAAGGAGAAGGGACAAGGAGGTGCTGAAGGATCCGGCAAGAAGCACGGTAGCCGAGGAGGATGCGGCGACAAGGAGAAGCAACAAGAGAGGCCTGCCCGAGGCCGCGACAAGAATGAGGAGGATGACGATCATGATGATGATGATGACGAATCCACTGAGCATGAGTTTCAGAAGGAAACAAAAGTCATGTGAGTTGACAGAGGCGCCTTGTTGCCCTCTTCCCACCGCCAACTGAAACAGTGGGCATGTGAGATTAATGCAACAGAACTGATGGTCGACGCCCAGAAGCCGCTAAGGTGGTCCCACACGCCTATCATTTATGACGCCGAGGATCACCCTGATCGCACAACTACAGTCGGGTGTTTGCCATTGCTGGTATCCCCGACAATACGCAACCTCAAGGTGACGAAGATGTTAGTTGACGGTGGGGCCGACCTTAACTTGATCTCACCCAACATGATCCAGAGGCTGCAGATCCCTGATGAAGATCTCGAGGAGATGGGTATGTTCCAAGGGATCAATCCGGGGAGGATTCAACCCAAGGGAAAGGTCACGCTACCATTACGTTTGGCGGCGACTGAGGGAGTCCTGGATAAGGGGGTATCCGGACAGCCAGATTGTATACATCGTCTGGACTATAGAAGCGTCAAGACACAAGACTCAAGACTTCGGCTCGTGTCCGGATGGGACTCTCCTTTGCGTGGAAGACAAGCTTGGCGATCCGGATATTATGTTTCCTTCCTTGTAACCGACTCCATGTAAACCCTAGCTCTCCGGTGTCTATATAAACCGGAGAGGATGGTCCTTAGAAGGCCGATCACAATTACAATCATACCATCATAGGCTAGCTCTTAGGGTTTAGCCTCTACGATCTTGTGGTAGATCTACTCTTGTACTACACATATCTTCAATATTCATCAAGCAGGAAGTAGGGTTTTACCTCCATCGAGAGGGCCCGAACCTGGGTAAACATTGTGTCCTTTGCTTCCTGTTACCATTAGCCTAAGACGCACAGATCGGGACCCCCTACCTGAGATCCGCCGGTTTTGACACCGACATTGGTGCTTTCATTGAGAGTTCCTCTGTGTCGTCGCTTCGAGGCTTGATGGCATCTTCAATCATCAACAACACAGTCTAGGGTGAGACTTTTCTCCCCGGACAGATCTTTGTGTTCGGCGGCTTCGCACTGCGGGCCAATTCGCTTGGCCAGTTGGAGCAGATCGATAGCTTCGCCCCTGGCCACCAGATCAGGTTCGGAAACTTGAACTACACGGCGGATATCCGCGGAGACTTGATCTTCAACGGATTCGAGCCTGTGCCAAGAACGTCAGACAATCACGACGAGCACGGCCTAGACCTACTGTCGGACAATGCTCAGGACATCATCCCCGAAGCAATCCCAGATCTACATCCCGGGCAGGTTGCGTTGCCTATGGACGGAGGGCTGGACCCCGCCCCGCGGGCCGCAAACTCATCGACGGTGGAGCCGAACACAGGTCTCACCTCTATGGAGGGCTGTAACCCTGGGCCCCCGGACTCATATCCGGCTGTTGGCCCTGGTCCGCACACTCTCGAGCCAGCCGAGCCAGGTTGGGCTCCGATAATGGAGTTTACCGCTGCGGACATCTTTCAGCACTCGCCTCTTGGCGACATACTGAACTCATTAAAGTCTCTCTCTCTCTGTGTCAGGAGGCTCTGAGCTGAACTATGTCCGGCTTGAGTGGGAAGCAGGCCATGAAGGAATTCGGTGCCCACCCACCACCCACTTTGTCGCCACGATCGATGATTTAACCGACGTGCTCGACTTCGACTTCGAAGACATCGACGCTATGGATGACGATGCAGGAGACATACAGGAGCCACCACTCACAGGGCGGTGGACAGCCACTTCTTCATATGATATATATATGGTGGACACTCCAAAAGAAACCAATAGCGATGAGGCAACAGAGGCTAACCCCTCCAAGAAGAAAGCAAAGCATGGGCGTCGCCAGCGCCGCTCCAAGCCCCACCAAGGCAATACCGGCACCGGAGACGATGATAATCCGGACGGTGCCGACGATGAATACAACCCCGAACAACCCGCCTTCGAGCAGGCCAAACAGGAAGACGGGCATGACAGCCCAGATGAACATGCGACGGGCGGGTATCCGGAGGAGGAAAACTGCATGCCCCTCTCCAAAGACGAGGTTAGCCTCGGCGACGACGAGTTCGGTGTACCCGAAGACCCCGCAGAGCAGGAGCGCTTCAAGCGCCGGCTTATTGCCACTGCGAGAAACCTGAAGAAGAAGCAGCAACTGCTTCAAGCTGATCAAGATCTGCTCACAGATAGATGGACAGAAGTCCTGGCAGCCGAGGAATATGGACTCGAGCGCCAAACGACTGACCGGCCGCCTCGAGGTCGGGACAAAATGACATATTAGCCGGAATACCAGCCTGCAACCCCGTGCTGGTTTACTACGGCCCGGGGCAATACTCAGGACGTGCATGATAAACTGGGTAACGCCGCAGGACAACCAAGATCGATCTAGGGATCACGGGGGCGCGCCGAAGCACATGGCGAGGACCGTCATATCGGATACACTAATAGCAAATCCGGTCGGGACGAATACAACCAGTCAGACGTAGCCGGACTGCGTCGTGACATAGCCCGGCACAGAGGCGCCGCACACCCCATCTGTTTCACCGATGAAGTGATGGATCATGAATTCCCAGAAGGGTTCAAACCCGTAAACATCGAATCATACGATGGCACAACAGACCCCGCGGTATGGATCGAAGATTTCCTTCTCCACATTCACATGGCCCGCAGAGATGATCTACATGCCATCAAGTATCTCCCCCTTAAGCTCAAAGGACCCACCCGGCACTGGCTTAACAGCCTGCCCACAAATTCCATTGGCAGTTGGGAAAACCTGGAAGACACATTTCTTAACAACTTCCAAGGCACATATGTGCGACCTCCGGATGCCGATGACTTGAGCCACATTACTCAACAGCCCGGAGAATCAGCCACGAAATTCTGGACTCGGTTCCTAACTAAAAAGAACCAAATAGTCGACTGTCTGAACACCGAAGCCCTGGCGGCCTTCAAGCATAATATCCGTGACGAGTGGCTCGCTTGACACCTCGGCTAGGGGAAACCCAAGTACATCGCAGCTCTCACGACACTAATGACCTGCTTTTGCACGAGCGAGGACAGTTGGTTGGCTCGCAGCAGCACTACGCCGCATTCTGGCACGTCAGATGTCTGTGACAATAACAGCAAGCTACGGCGCAACAGACACAAGCGACAGAACAATGGCGACAACACCGAAGACACGGCGGTCAATGCTGGATTCAGCGGATCCAAATCCAGTCAGCGGAAGAAGCCCTTCAAGAGAAACAATCAGGGACCGTCCAGTCTAGACTGCATACTGGAGCGCTCGTGCCAAATTCATGGCACCCTGGACAAGCCAGACAACCACACCAATAGAGACTGCTGGGTATTTAAACAGGCTGGCAAAATAAACACCAAAAAGAAGGACAAGGGGCTGCACAGCGACAATGACGATGAGCCCCGGCGTCCGAACATGGGGGTACAGAAGAAATTCCCCCCCAGGTGAAAACGGTCAACATGATCTATGCCAGCCACATCCCCGAGCGGGAACGGAAGCAAGCACTATGGGACGTATACGCGATGGAGCTAGTCGTCCCCAAATTCAACCCATGGTCAGCTTGTCCGATCACCTTTGATCGTAGGGATCATCCTACTAGCATCCGTCACGGCGGCTCAGCCGCATTGGTTTTAGACCCAATTATAGACGGATTTCACCTCACAAGAGTCCTTATGGACAGAGGCAGCAGCCTGAACCTGCTATATCAGGACAGAGTGCGCAAAATGGGCATCGATCCCTCAAGGATTAAGCCCACAAAAACCACCTTTAAGGGTGTCATTCCTGGAGTAGAGGCCCACTATACGGGCTCTATAACATTGGAAGTGGTCTTCGGATCTCCGGATAACTTCCAAAGCGAAGAGCTAATCTTCGATATCGTCCCTTTCCGCAGTGGTTACCATGCACTGCTCGGACGAACCGCATTCGCCAGATTCAATGCGGTACCACACTATGCATACCTCAAGCTCAAGATGTCAGGCCCGCGCGGGGTCATAACAGTCAACGGAAATATGGACCGCTCTCTCCGTACAGAAGAGCACACTGCGGCCCTTGCGGCCGGAGTACAATGCGGCCTCCTCCGGCAAACCACCAATCCGGCGACGACAACCTCAAGCTCCATCAAGCGAGGGCAGAACACGCCGTAACAGGATCAGCAGGCACGTCAAGAGCATGACTAGCAGTCCGGCTTCCGCTCAAGTCCCACCCAAGCAGCATTCGTGCCACGCGTACACAATTATGCACTCAAAATACCATGGGCACAGGCGGAGGCGTAGCAGTGGCTCATTCAATAGTACGGTATTGCTTCGTAACCTTTCTTTTTACCCTTAAGGACATTGCTTTAGTGCAGCTTCTCCAGAAGAGCCGGATTGTCGGACTTAGATAGGAGAGGAAACCCAGGAGGCAACAGGCTTTAGGCACAGCAGGAAACACCCAGGTGGAATCTATTTACGATCGTTGTTCCTGCTTTATCTATCTGTACATAGCCTGCCCCTGGATAGGATATGTCCAATAATCCTATTTATCTCCGCTTAATGCATTCATTGTAAACATATGCTTAAATGTATTATTTATCAATGGGAGACAATATATAGCGTCAGCTTATTATTTCTATTTGAGCATTTTTTACAAATGTCTATTTGATTTTGCATCCGTACACTTTGGTACGCTTAGTTTGCCAGGGGCTTCTTATTGCGCCCCATAATACGGCAAGACAAGTCCGAACACTTTCAATAGTGCGGCACCCCGAACTTATAGCATTATATGCATCAGCTCCGAATCATGTCTTGGGTTACAGTTGGGATAGCCCGGCTCCCTTGTTTTGGTGCCTTACATTCCGTTAATTCGGCTAAGGTAGCGCAGGGAGAACTACTGCGGTTGTGCCCTAGTTTTTCCGGACGAGCACCTCAGTAGAGAAAGCATAAAACTGTCTTGCATGATGTGGCAAGAGCTGGTCGTTGTTCGAGAGGTCTTAAAATCCTTAAAGATTTTTCTGCTTTAGGCGATAATTTGGCTTTGTCCGATATAGGCGTGTATAGCACCCCAATTCGGCCTTCCGGATTCTAGGGGCTTCGCCGAAATTTAAAATTATAGACTGCTATGGCTAAGTGAAAGTTATAAAGTTGTATAGTCTGATTGCCTTGTTCGCTGCGCTGGATACCTCCTTAAGGGACCAAACATTTGGATAAAGAGTGTCCGGGTTTTCCACGAACACCCCAGTACTAGTTACACGGGGGCGGAAGCCGACGACTGGCCTACTTTCAGAATTTGATAAACAGCCGCACAGAAGGTAATATTTTAAATAACAAAAGCGCTACATAGCGCAAGTAACTTTGTCTTTAAATTACAAACATGACAGAAGTGAATTCATTCAAAAATTATGTCTTTAGTACATTCATCGGCCACGAGGCAAGCACCCTTCATAACGCCATCATAATACTTCTCGGGAACGTGATGCAGCTTGCCTTCTGGCGGCCTGTCCTTCACCAGCTTCTCCACATCCAGCTTGCCCCAATGCACCTTCGCACGGGAAAGGGCCCGGCGGGCACCCTCAATGCAAACGGATCGCTTGATGACTTCCAGTCGCGGGCAGGCATCCACCATCCGCTTGATCAGGCCAAAGTAGCTAGTGGGCAGAAGCTCACCAGGCCATATCCGGACTATGAGATCCTTCATAGCCACTTTGGCTGCCTTGTGGAGTTCGACCAACTACTTCAGTTGGTCACTCAGAGGCATTGAATGTTCGGCCCCAGCATACTGGGACCAGAACAACTTCTCCGATGAGCTCCCCTCCGGGGCACGGTAGAACTCCGCGGCATTTGATACACTACGTGGCAGATCTACAAATGCCCCTGGAGAGCTCCGGATTTGGGTAAGTAAAAGAAACGCCTCCTCCACATGTTTGCTTTGCATAAAAAATTCTTACCCGCCGCTATCTTTTTGGCCTCCTGGATCTCCTGTTGTGCCCTCTCAGCTCCGGCCTTGGCATCTTTTATATTTGTAAGGGCCTTCGCAAGCTCGGCCTCTTTTGCTTTAAGCTCATGCTCCGCGGACTCGAGCTTCTTGCCGAGCTCCTGGAGCTCTTCTTGTACTTCGCCCACTCAGGCTTCTTGCTTTTTGCGCTCCGTGCGTTCTGAGGCCGCTTTGTGTTCGGCCTCGGACAGCGCCTTCTTGAGAGACGCCACTTGGGTGGCAGCCTCTGTTAACATATCACGATGTTTCATTGTTAGCATAATCAAATTGTATTTAATATTCATTATATGAGAGAGGGGAATCATTCACCTTTGCTCTCCTCGAGCTGCCTCCTCGCGAGGCCGAGCTCTCCCTGTGCCCGCTCTAAGTCCTGTGTTAGGCCGGCGATTTCGGCCATGCGAGCAGCAGCGGCCAGCAGCACAGCCTATTTATTTACATTCAAACTTATGGTTAGACTCCTGGGGATTTTAGTTGACCCTCCGTTTGGTTTTTTTTACGAACACCAAATAGAGTATCAGGGGCTACTACCTATCGGGTGGTAACTTCACATATTTTTACTACTTACCTCAAATCCTGTTAGGAGGCTGGTGCAAGCTTCGGTTAGTCCGCTCTTGGCAAACGAAACCTTCTGAATCACCGCACTCATGAGAGTACGGTCCTCTTCATCTATTGAAGCGCCACGAAGCGCTTCCAGCAGACAGTCCGGCGCCTCGGGCGCAACAGAAGTCCTCGATACAGACGACCCTCCCTCCCTAACGAGGGGTTGCCTGCCTGTATTCGGAACCATTGAAGGCTCCGGAACAGTGTTTGGCTAAGAGTCCGGCTCACTTCGGCTCTCACCAACACAATCCGCGGCGATCTTGAACCCCGCGAGTCCGACGTCTGGAATGCCGCCTTGGGGCGCCTCCAGATCCACCTGCCCCTGCTCAGGGAGCCTTTGGGACAACACCTCCGTGTCATCCGCAGGCCGAGGAGAGGTGGCCGTCGGAAGTGAGTTCGTTGCTGACTCACTCAATGACCCGTCCGAAGACGATACCTCAGGATGGGCTCTGGCCGGACTATATACAAGTTCGGCGTTATAACAAAACTATGAAGCGAAATTACGATTGAGTGTGGATACTTATGATCGCACTGGGGGCTTCTTCCTGGGCAGCCACCCTTCCTCGCTATCGGCGGCGGTGGCGGAGTAGTCCGGAAGGGACACCTTTCCCTTCTTGGACATCCCAGTCTCCCCCACCGGGGCGGCCTTCCTCTTCTTCCCTCCCCCAACACGGGGAGGTGGTGTTTCTTCTTGTTCCTCCCCGCCTTCACGGGAGGAATCTGTCCCGTCGTCATTAGACAACAAGGGTATGACGGCCTTGCGCCGGGGGCCTCTCCTGGTCCCCTGGTCCGCCGTCTCAGGCCCCCATCCTGTCCAGATAGGGCGGTCTCTTCTTCTTCCCCTTCTTCCCCTTCGGCGGAGGAGTTTTCCTCGTCCTCTTCGTACGAGGCTTTGGGCGCAGCCTTACGCCGGGGACCCTTTTGGGTCCCTGGGGCCTTCTTATCGGCCTTCTTCTCCGGCCCCTTGTATGGCGCCGGGACCAACATCTTCGTCAGGAGATCAGTAGTTGGGCTTTCCGGCAAAGGAGCCGGACAGTCTATCTGCTCCGCTATCTCCACATACTCCTGAACAATATACACAATCACTTAGGAGTTCTCCATGAATACATTGGGAAGAACTAAACCCGGTGGCGGCCTGAGAACTCACCTGGGTAGGGTGCCGTGCGGCGTGGAGCCCATGGTCCTCGGTTATGAGAGGAGGTACTTCGGTGGCCTTGAACAACGCCTTCCACGTGTTCTTGTGCTTCATGCCATAGAGCCTCTGGAGCATCCAGTGTTCGGCCGGGACGAACTCCCATAGATTGAATGCCCGCCTTTGGCACGGCAGAATCCGGCGAATGAGCATGACTTGGATCACGTTGACAAGCTTGATGATCTTGTCCTTCATGCCCTTGATGCAGTTGATGAGTCCGGTCAACTCTGTAGATTCGCCCCACAACAGGCCCTTCTGTTCCCAGGAGGTGAGCCGCATAGGGGTTCCAGATCGGAACTCGGGGGCCGCCGCCCAGTTGGCATCGCGTGGCTCGGTGATGTAGAACCACCCTGATTGCCACCCCTTCACGGTTTCCGCAAAGGAGCCGTCAGGCCAGGTGACATTAGGCCCTCCGCACTCCGCTTGTTGGCCACTCACGATCTTCGGCTTCACGCAGAAGATTTGCAGCCACAAGCTGAAATGGGGCTTGATGCAGAGGAAAGCCTCACATACGAGATGAATGACGAGATGTTGAGGACGAAGTTCGGAGCTAGATCATGGAAGTCTAGCTCGTAGTAGAACATGAGCCCATTGATGAAGGGGTGGAGTAGAAACCCCAGTCCACGGACGAAGTGGGCAAGGAACACGACCCTCTCGTGGGGTCCTGGAGTTGGAATGACCTGCCCCTTGTCTGGTAGTCGGTGCGCTATATCTGCGGCCAAGTATCCGGCCGCCCGGAGATTCGCAATTTTCTTCTCCGTAGCGGTGGAAGCCACCCACTTGCCTCCTGCTCTGGACATGACTAATTGTGCGGAGAAGACCTGTACTAGGGCGCTGGAGCTCGAGGGGGCAAGAGTATGCGAGGGAGGAAGAAGGCGTTGGTAAAAATGAGGAACTCTTATCCCTTTATAGAGGCGACGAAAGCGGTGTGCCTCCCCACTAGCCTGTTGAGAATCACTTACTTCCCAAGTGCCACGATTGATGGCACGGGGGGATTACCCATACCCGTATTGATGAGAATCCCGTGATAAGGGGACATGATCTCCGCTTTGACAAGACATGTCAAGGAAACTGCCTCGCAATGCGCGCTGTGGC
This sequence comes from Triticum aestivum, assembly GCF_018294505.1. Taxonomy (NCBI): domain Eukaryota; kingdom Viridiplantae; phylum Streptophyta; class Magnoliopsida; order Poales; family Poaceae; genus Triticum; species Triticum aestivum. The sequence goes on along the minus strand of NC_057807.1, from coordinate 592,385,190 downwards.
TGGTTGTGAAAAAAACGGTTCGAATAATGACCTGGCTCTAATGGCATGTCACGTCGTCTAAAAGTTGTCAGCTGAAGTATCATTCTCTCTATGGTGGTATGTGAAGATCATTTTGCATATCCGGACACGACCTACGTGTTCGATAATAACCTTGGAGTATTCGGAGGAGGAACCCGCCTTGCAATGCCGAAGACAAGACTGCGCGCCGGACTCATCATCATTGAAGCCTTGTTCAGGGGCTACTGAGGGAGTCCTGGATAAGGGGGTATCCGGACAGCCGGACTGTATACATCGTCCGGACTATAGAAGTGTCAAGACACAAGACTCAAGACTTCGGCTCGTGTCCGGATGGGACTCTCCTTTGCGTGGAAGACAAGCTGGGTGATCCGGATATTATGTTTCCTTCCTTGTAACCGACTCCATGTAAACCCTAGCTCTCCGGTGTCTATATAAACCGGAGAGGATGGTCCTTAGAAGGCCCATCACAATTACAATCATACCATCATAGGCTAGCTCTTAGGGTTTAGCCTCTACGATCTCGTGGTAGATCTACTCTTGTACTACACATATCTTCAATATTAATCAAGAAGGAAGTAGGGTTTTACCTCCATCAAGAGGGCCCGAACCTAGGTAAACATTGTATCCCTTGCTTCCTATTACCATCAGCCTAAGACGCACAGATCGGGACCCCCTACCCGAGATCCGCCGGTTTTGACACCGACAGCGACCTCAACTACAGGACAGAGAGAATCATTTTCGATGTTGCCGAGATCCCGTTGCCATATAATGGGATCCTTGGCCGCCCAGCGCTGGCCAAGTTCATGGCGGCGTCACACTATGCATATAACAGGCTGAAGATGCCTGGCCCGATGAGCATCATCACCGTTAGCTGTGATAAGAAGGACCTGCTCATCTGCGCCGATCAACTCTATCAAGAGGCGGTCGCAGCGTCTGCCACCAAGGCACCTGCTCCCGCTGCCGAGAAGAAGACCAGCAAGGCCTCGGCCGCCGTCAAGACTCCTGGCTCCGGCAAGGGTTCTTGTACTCACTTTGGCAAACGCACCTCTTCAGAGTGTTGTGTTCCCGCTGAGGACATACCAGAGAGCTATACCGGCAAGAGCAAGAAGTCTAAGGCGGCCCCGTCGGAAACCAAGAAGGTTTCCATCAAGGAGGATGGCACGGGCGGAGCTTTTACCATAAGCTCCACCCTCGACAGCAAATAGGAAAGCGAGCTCGTCGCCTTCCTATGGGCGAATGTCGATGTGTTTGCATGTCAAGCATCCGACATTCCCGACGTTCCCAGGGAGGTGGTTGAGTACCATCTTGTTGTCTGTCCCCATGCATGGCCCGTCAAGCAGAAGGTCATAAAACAAGCTTTGGAACAACAAGACTTCATCATCAAAGAGATCAGGAAGTTGGAGGCAGCAGGCTTGGTCAAGGGAGTACTCCACCCGACGTGGTTGGCCAATCCGGTGGTAGTACGTAAGGCGAATGGGAAGTGGAGGCTATGTATCGACTATACTAATATCAATAAAGCCTGTCCAAAGGACCCCTTCCCATTGCCACGTATCGACCAGGTAGTGGACTCCACTGCTGGGTGCGACCTGCTGTCGTTCCTCGACGCTTACTCAGGATATCATCAAATCTTCATGACGAATGAAGATGAAGAAAAGACCGTGTTCATCACCCATGTGGTGCATACTGTTTTGTACGGATGCCTTTCGGGTTGAAGAGCGCTAGTTTGATGTTTGCCTGAGCAATCCAGATTGGTTTTGAGCCCCAACTCCATAGAAATATGGAGACATACATGGATGATATAGTGGTCAAAACCAAGGACAAAGCTACACTCGTGTAAGACCTGAAGAAACCTTTGTGAATTTGTGCAAGATCAACGTTAAGCTCAACCCAGAGAAGTGTGTGTTCGGTGTCCCATCCGGCAAACTTCTTGGGTTCTTTGTGTCTCAACGCGGAATCGAAGCCAATCCTGACAAGATCAAAGCCATTGAGCAGATTGAGGCACCCAGGTGAGTCAAGGACGTCTGTAGGCTTGTTGGCTGCATTGCCGCCATGAGTAGGTTTATCTCTAAGTCTGCTAAGCGCACCCTCCCCTTTTTCAAAATCTTGAAAAAGGCAGATCCAATGAAATGGATTCCGGAGGCAGAGGCAGCGCTGCAAGATTAGAGGAACCTCTCCTCTATGCCAATACTGGTTGCACCCAAACCACAAGAGCCGTTGCTGCTGTACTTGGAGGCGACGAATCAAGTGGTCAGTGCTGCACTAGTGGCGGAGAGGGAGGTTGAGGGAGAGGCAACGGCGGTGGCAAGGCCATCGGATGAGGAACCAGAGCCGGCAAGGTCCGATGCCGGCAATGCTGAACCCCTAGCAGGGCCCGGTTCCGACAGGACAGAGCCTGCGCAAGTGAACGAGGCAACACAGAAGAAGAAGGTGTTGTAGCACCCAGTCTATTTTGCCAGATCCCTCTTGCAGGGGGCTAGGTCAAGGATTCTGGCATGCAGAAATTGCTTTTCAGCCTTCTTATGGCCTCGAGAAAGTTGCGCCACTACTTTCAAGCACATGAGATCACCGTCATCACTCGCCTCCCGTTGCAACAGATTTTGCACAACCCAGACACAACTAGGAGGATTGTGGAGCGGGTGTTGGAGCTGTCGAGCTTTGGGCTCAGATTTGAAAGTACTTCGACAATCAAGAGCAGGGCTTTGGAAGATTTCATAGTAGAATGGACATCCACGCCTGATGAAGAAGTTCAGGAGACCACCCTTCCCGGCAAAGAGGCAAGTAGTAATTGTATTATGTACTTCGATGGGGCTTTCTCGTTACAAGGTGCTGGTGCCGGCGTGCTGCTCGTCGTGCCCATCGGAGAATGCCTCAAGTACATGGTCCAGATGCACTTTCCCTGGGAGAGGTCGACAAGCGACACCGTAGAATATGAGGGGATGCTTGCCGGTCTCAGGATCGCGGCAGACCTCGGAATTAGGAAGCTTATTGTCAGAGGAGATTCACAACTTGTCGTCAAGCAAGTCAACAAGGATTATCAGAGCCCGTTGATGGAGGCTTACATGGGTGAAGTGAGGAAGTTGGAAGAGCTCTTTGATGGTCTGCAAGCAGAGCATGTTCCTCGAGCAGAGAACAACATTGCCGATGACTTGTCAAAGCGTGTTGCCCTTAAGCTACCCGTGGAACCAAGTAACTTTGTGCTTAGATTATCTCAGCCATCCGTCAAACCATCAGCAGAGAATAACAAGCAAAGGAAGGTGGGCCCCGACAAATACTTTGCCGTGGAGCTCCCAGGAGCCGCCGGCAAGGAAGTTTCCGGGTACCCCATGTTGGGGAACGTAGTAATTTCAAAAAATTTCCTACACACACGCAATATCATGGTGATGGCATAGCAACGAGAGGGGAGAGTATTGTCTACGTACCCTCGTAGACCATTAAGCGGAAGCGTTATGACAACGCGGTTGATGTAGTCGTACGTCTTCACGAATCGACCGATCCAAGCACCGAACGTACGGCACCTCCGTGTTCAGCACACGTTCAGCTCGATGACGTTCCCCGGGCTCCAATCCAGCTAAGCTTCGGGGATGAGTTCCGTCAGCACGACGGCATGGTGACGATGATGATGTTCTACCGGCGTAGGGCTTCGCCTAAACTCCGCGACGATATGACCGAGGTGGAATATGGTGGAGGGGGGCACCGCACACGGCTAAGGAACGATCCGTAGATCAACTTGTGTCCCTATGGGGTGCCCCCCTCCCCCGTATATAAAGGGGGAGAGGAGGAGGAGGCCGGCCTAAGGGGAGGCGCGCCCTAGGAGGGGGAAACCTACTCCAAGTAGGTTTGCCCCCTCCCTTTCCTATTCCAAGAAGGAGGGGGAAGGAAGGAGTGGGAGAGGGGGAAGGCAAGGGGGGCGCCGCCCCCCCCCCCCTTCCTTGTCCTATTCGGACTCAAGGGGAGGGGGCGCGCCTCTTGCCCTGGCTGGCCCCTCTCTCTCTCCACTAGGGCCCATCAAGGCCCATTACTTCCCGGGGGGGTTCCGGTAACCCTGCGGTACTCCGGTTTTCTCCGAAAACACCCGGAACACTTCCGGTGTCCGAATATAGTCATCCAATATATCAATCTTTATGTCTCGACCATTTTGAGACTCCTCGTCATGTCCGTGATCACATCCGGGACTCCGAACAACCTTCGGTACATCAAAACTTATAAACTCATAATAAAACTGTCATCGTAACGTTAAGCGTGCGGACCCTACGGGTTCGAGAACTATGTAGACATGACCTAGAACTATTCTCGGTCAATAACCAATAGCGGAACCTGGATGTTCATATTGGTTCCCACATATTCTACGAAGATCTTTATCGGTCAAACCACATAACAACATACGTTGTTCCCTTTGTCATCGGTATGTTACTTGCCCGAGATTCGATCGTAGGTATCCAATACCTAGTTCAATCTCGTTACCGGCAAGTCTCTTTACTCGTTCCGTAATACACCATCTCATAACTAACTCATTAGTTACAATGCTTGCAAGGCTTAGGTGATGATTATTACCGAGAGGGCCCAGAGATATCTCTCCGACAATCGGAGTGACAAAACCTAATCTCGAATTATGCCAACCCAACATGTACCTTCGGAGACACCTGTAGAGCACCTTTATAATCACCCAGTTACGTTGTGACGTTTGGTAGCACACAAAGTGTTCCTCCGGTAAACGGGAGTTGCATAATCTCATAGTCATGGGAACATGTATAAGTCATGAAGAAAGCAATAGCAACATACTAAACGATCAAGTGCTAAGCTAACGGAATGGGTCAAGTCAATCACATCATTCTCCTAATGATGTGATCCCATTAATCAAATGACAACACATGTCTATGGTTAGGAAACATAACCATCTTTGATCAATGAGCTAGTTCAAGTAGAGGCATACTAGTGACACTATGTTTGTCTATGTATTCACACATGTATCATGTTTCCGGTTAATACAATTCTAGCATGAATAATAAACATTTATCATGATATGAGGAAATAAATAATAACTTTATTATTGCCTCTAGGGCATATTTCCTTCAGTCTCCCACTTGCACTAGAGTCAATAATCTAGATTACATAGTAATGATTCTAACACCCATGGAGTCTTGGTGCTGATCATGTTTTGCTCGTGAGAGAGGCTTAGTCAACGGGTCTGCAACATTCAGATCCGTATGTATCTTGCAAATCTCTATGTCTCCCACTTGGACTTGGTCCCGAATGGAATTGAAGCGTCTCTTGATGTTCTTGGTCCTCTTGTGAAATCTGGATTCCTTTGCCAAGGCAATTGCACCAGTATTGTCACAGAAGATCTTCATTGGTCCCGATGCACTAGGTACAACACCTAGATCGGAAATGAACTCCTTCATCCAAACTCCTTCATTTGCTGCTTCCGAAGCAGCTATGTACTCCGCTTCACATGTAGATCCCACCACGACGCTTTGTTTAGAACTGCACCAACTTACAGCTCCAGCGTTTAATAAAAATACGTATCTGGTTTGTGATTTAGAATCATCCGGATCAATGTCAAAACTTGCATCGACGTAACCATTTACGACTAGCTCTTTGTCACCTCCATATATGAGAAACATATTCTTAGTCCTTTTCAGGTATTTCAGGATGTTCTTGACCGCTGTCCAGTGACCCACTCCTGGATTACTTTGGTACCTCCCTGCCAAACTAATAGCAAGGCACACATCAGGTCTGGTACACAGCATTGCATACATGATAGAGCCTATGGCTGAAGCATAGGGAACTCCTTTCATTTTCTCTCTATCTTCTGCAGTGGTCGGGCATTGAGTCTGACTCAACTTTATACCTTGTAATACAGGCAAGAACCCTTTCTTTGCCTGTTCCATATTGAACCTTTTCAATACTTTATCAAGGTACGTGCTTTGTGAAAGTCCAATCAAGCGTCCTGATCTATCTCTATAGATCTTAATGCCCAATATGTAAGCAGCTTCACCGAGGTCTTTCATTGAAAAACTTTTATTCAAGTATCCTTTTATGCTATCCAGAAATTCTATATCATTTCCAATCAACAATATGTCATCCACATATAATATTAGAAATGCTACAGAGCTCCCACTCACTTTCTTGTAAATACAGGCTTCTCCAAAAGTTTGTATAAAACCATATGCTTTGATCACACTATCAAAGCGTTTATTCCAACTCCGAGAGGCTTGCACCAGACCATAGATTGATCGCTGGAGCTTGCACACTTTGTTAGCTCCCTTAGGATCTACAAAACCCTCCGGTTGCATCATATACAACTCTTCTTCCAGAAATCCATTCAGGAATGCAGTTTTTACATCCATCTGCCAAATTTCATAATCATAAAATGCGGCAATCGCTAACATGATTCGGACAGACTTAAGCATCGCTACGGGTGAGAAAGTCTCATCGTAGTCAACCCCTTGAACTTGTCGAAAACCTTTTGTAACAAGTCGAGCTTTATAGACAGTTACATTACCGTCAGCGTCAGTCTTCTTCTTAAAAATCCATTTATGCTCAATGGCTTGCCGATCATCGGGCAAGTCAACCAAAGTCCATACTTTGTTCTCATACATGGATCCCATCTCAAATTTCATGGCCTCTAGCCATTTTGCGAAATCTGGGCTCATCATCGCTTCCTCATAGTTCGTAGGTTCATCATGGTCAAGTAACATGACTTCCAGAACAGGATTACCGTACCACTCTGGTGCGGATCTTACTCTGGTAGACCTACGAGGTTCAGTAGACACTTGATCTGAAGTTTCATGATCAATATCATTAGCTTCCTCACTAATTGGTGTATTTGTCACAGGAACTGATTTCTGTGATGAACTACTTTCCATTAAGGGAGAAGGTACTGTTACCTCATCAAGTTCTACTTTCCTCCCACTCACTTCTTTTGAGAGAAACTCCTTCTCTAGAAAGGATCCAATTTTAGCAACGAAAATTTTGCCCTCGGATCTGTGATAGAAGGTGTACCCAATAGTCTCTTTTGGGTATCCTATGAAGACACATTTCTCCGATTTGGGTTTGAGCTTATCTGGTTGAAGTTTCTTCACATAAGCATCGCAGCCCCAAACTTTAAGAAACGACAACTTTGGTTTCTTGCCAAACCATAGTTCATAAGGCATCGTCTCAACGGATTTTGATGGTGCCCTATTTAACGTGAATGCGGCCGTCTCTAAAGCATAACCCCAAAACGATAGCAGTAAATCAGTAAGAGACATCATAGATCGCACCATATCTAGTAAAGTACGATTACGACGTTCGGACACACCATTTCGTTGTGGTGTTCCGGGCAGCGTGAGTTGCAAAACTATTCCGCATTGTTTCAAGTGTAGACCAAACTCGTAACTCAAATATTCTCCTCCACGATCAGATCGTAGAAACTTTATTTTCTTGTTACGATGATTTTCCACTTCACTTTGAAATTCTTTGAACTTTTCAAATGTTTCAGACTTGTGTTTCATTAAGTAGATATACCCATATCTGCTCAAATCATCTGTGAAGGTGAGAAAATAACGATACCCGCCATGAGCCTCAACATTCATTGGACCACAAACATCAGTATGTATGATCTCCAACAAATCAGTTGCTCGCTCCATAGTTCCGGATAATAGCGTTTTAGTCATCTTGCCCATGAGGCACGGTTCGCAAGTACCAAGTGATTCATAATCAAGTGATTCCAAAAGCCCATCAGTATGGAGTTTCTTCATGCGCTTTACACCGATATGACCTAAACGGCAGTGCCACAAATAAGTTGCACCATCGTTATCAACTCTGCATCTTTTGGTTTCAACACTATGAATATGTGTATCACTACTATCGAGATTCAATAAAAATAGACCACTCTTCAAGGGTGCATGACCATAAAAGATATTACTCATATAAATAGAACAACCATTATTCTCTGATTTAAATGAATAACCGGCTCGCATCAAACAAGATCCAGATATAATGTTCATGCTCAACGCTGGCACCAAATAACAATTATTTAGGTCTAAAACTAATCCCGATGGTAGATGTAGAGGTAGCGTGCCGACTGCGATCACATCGACTTTGGAACCATTTCCCACGCGCATCATCACCTCGTCCTTAGCCAATCTTCGCTTAATCCGTAGTCCCTGTTTCGAGTTGCAAATATTAGCAACAGAACCAGTATCAAATACCCAGGTGCTACTGCGAGCATTGGTAAGGTACACATCAATAACATGTATATCACATATACCTTTGTTCACTTTGCCATCCTTCTTATCCTCCAAATACTTAGGGCAGTTCCGCTTCCAGTGACCAGTCTGCTTGCAGTAGAAGCACTCAGTTTCAGGCTTAGGTCCAGACTTGGGTTTCTTCTCTTGAGTAGCAACTTGCTTGCTGTTCTTCTTGAAGTTCCCCTTCTTCTTCCCTTTGCCCTTTTTCTTGAAACTAGTGGTCTTGTTGACCATCAACACTTGATGCTCCTTTTTGATTTCTACCTCCGCAGCCTTTAGCATTACGAAGAGCTCGGGAATTGTCTTGTTCATCCCTTGCATATTATAGTTCATCACAAAGCTCTTGTAGCTTGGTGGCAGCGATTGGAGAATTCTGTCAATGACGCTATCATCCGGAAGATTAACTCCCAGTTGAATCAAGTGATTATTATACCTAGACATTTTGAGTATATGCTCACTGACAGAACTATTCTCCTCCATCTTGCAGCTGTAGAACTTATTGGAGACTTTATATCTCTCAATCCGGGCATTTGCTTGAAATATTAACTTCAACTCCTGGAACATCTCATATGCTCCATGACGTTCAAAACGTCGTTGAAGGCCCGGTTCTAAGCCGTAAAGCATGGCACACTGAACTATAGAGTAGTCATCAGTTTTGCTCTGCCAGACGTTCACAACATCTGGTGTTGCTCCTGCAGCAGGCCTGGCACCCAGCGGTGCTTCCAGGACGTAATTCTTCTGTGCAGCAATGAGGATAATCCTCAAGTTACGGACCCAGTCCGTGTAATTGCTACCATCATCTTTCAACTTTGCTTTCTCAAGGAACGCATTAAAATTCAACGGAACAACAGCACGAGCCATCTATCTACAAACAAACATAGACAAGCAAAATACTATCAGGTACTAAGTTCATGATAAATTTAAGTTCAATTAATCATATTACTTAAGAACTCCCACTTAGACAGACATCTCTCTAGTCATCTAAGTGATCACGTGATCCAAATCAACTAAACCATGTCCGATCATCACGTGAGATGGAGTAGTTTCAATGGTGAACATCACTATGTTGATCATATCTACTATATGATTCACGTTCGACCTTTCGGTTTCCGTGTTCCCAGGCCATATCTGTATATGCTAGGCTCGTCAAGTATGACCTGAGTATTCCGCGTGTGCAACTGTTTTGCACCCGTTGTATTTGAACGTAGAGCCTATCACACCCAATCATCACGTGGTGTCTCAGCACGAAGAACTTTCGCAACGGTGCATACTCAGGGAGAACACTTCTTGATTATTAAGTGAGAGATCATCTTAAAATGCTACTGTCAATCAAAGCAAGATAAGATGCATAAAGGATAAACATCACATGCAATCAATATAAGTGATATGATATGGCCATCATCATCTTGTGCTTGTGATCTCCATCTCTGAAGCACCATCGTGATCACCATCGTCACCGGTGCGACACCTTGATCTCCATCGTAGTATCGTTGTCGTTTACGCCATCTATTGCTTCTACGACTATCGCTACCGCTTCGTGATAAAGTAAAGCAATTACAGGGCGTTTGCATTTCATACAATAAAGCGACAACCATATGGCTCCTGCCAGTTGCCGATAACTTCGGTTACAAAACATGATCATCTCATACAATAAAATATAGCATCACGTCTTGGCCATATCACATCACAACATGCCCTGCAAAAACAAGTTAGACGTCCTCTACTTTGTTGTTGCAAATTTTACGTGGCTGCTACGGGCTTAGCAAGAACCGTTCTTACCTACGCATCAAAACCACAATGATAGTTCGTCAAGTTAGTGTTGTTTTAACCTTCGCAAGGACCGGGCGTAGCCACACTCGATTCAGCTAAAGTGAGAGAGACAGACACCCGCCAGCCACCTTTAAGCACAAGTGCTCGTAACGGTGAAACCAGTCTCGCGTAAACGTATGCGTAATGTCGGTCCGGGCCGCTTCATCTCATAATACCGCCGAACCAAAGTATGACATGCTGGTAAGCAGTATGACTTGTATCGCCCACAACTCACTTGTGTTCTACTCGTGCATATAACATCAACGCATAAAACCTAGGCTCGGATGCCACTGTTGGGGAACGTAGTAATTTCAAAAAAATTCCTACGCACACGCAAGATCATGGTGATGGCATAGCAACGAGAGGGGAGAGTGTTGTCTACGTACCCTCGTAGACCGTTAGGCGGAAGTGTTATGACAATGCGGTTGATGTAGTCGTACGTCTTCATGAATCGACCGATCCAAGCACCGAACGTATGGCACCTCTGTGTTCAGCACACGTTCAGCTCGATGACGTTCCCCGGGCTCCAATCCAGTTAAGCGTCGGGGATGAGTTCCGTCAGCACGACGGCGTGGTGACGATGATGATGTTCTACCGGCGCAGGGCTTCGCCTAAACTCCGCGACGATATGACCGAGGTGGAATATGGTGGAGGGGGGCACCGCACACGGCTAAGGAACAATCCGTAGATCAACTTGTGTCCCTATGGGGTGCCCCCCTCCCCCGTATATAAAGGGGGAGAGGAGGAGGAGGCCGGCCTAAGGGGAGGCGCGCCCTGGAGGGGGAAACCTACTCCAAGTAGGTTTGCCCCCTCCCTTTCCTATTCCAAGAAGGAGGGGGAAGGAAGGAGTGGGAGAGGGGGAAGGCAAGGCCCCCCCCCCCTTCCTTGTCCTATTCGGACTCAAGGGGAGGGGGCGCGCCTCTTGCCCTGGCCGGCCCCTCTCTCTCTCCACTAGGGCCCATCAAGGCCCATTACTTCCCGGGGGGGTTCCGGTAACCCTCCGGTACTCCGGTTTTCTCCGAAAACACCCAGAACACTTCCGGTGTCCGAATATAGTCATCCAATATATCAATCTTTATGTCTCGACCATTTCGAGACTCCTCGTCATGTCCGTGATCACATCCGGGACTCCGAACAACCTTCGGTACATCAAAACTTATAAACTCATAATAAAACTATCATCGTAACGTTAAGCGTGCGGACCCTACGGGTTCGAGAACTATGTAGACATGACCTAGAACTATTCTCGGTCAATAACCAATAGCGGAACCTGGATGTTCATATTGGTTCCCACATATTCTACGAAGATCTTTATCGGTCAAACCGCATAACAATATATGTTGTTGCCTTTGTCATCGGTATGTTACTTGCCCGAGATTCGATCGTCGGTATCCAATACCTAGTTCAATCTCGTTACCGGCAAGTCTCTTTACTCGTGCCGTAATACATCATCTCATAACTAACTCATTAGTTACAATGCTTGCAAGGCTTAGGTGATGATTATTACCGAGAGGGCCCAGAGATACCTCTCCGACAATCGGAGTGACAAAACCTAATCTCGAATTACGCCAACCCAACATGTACCTTCGGAGACACCTGTAGAGCACCTTTATAATCACCTAGTTACGTTGTGACGTTTGGTAGCACACAAAGTGTTCCTCCGGTAGATGGGAGTTGCATAATCTCATAGTCATAGGAACATGTATAAGTCATGAAGAAAGCAATAGCAACATACTAAACGATCAAGTGCTAAGCTAACGGAATGGGTCAAGTCAATCACATCATTCTCCTAATGATGTGATCCCATTAATCAAATGACAACACATGTCTATGGTTAGGAAACATAACCATCTTTGATCAATGAGCTAGTTCAAGTAGAGGCATACTAGTGACACTATGTTTGTCTATGTATTCACACATGTATCATGTTTCCGGTTAATACAATTCTAGCATGAATAATAAACATTTATCATGATATGAGGAAATAAATAATAACTTTATTATTGCCTCTAGGGCATATTTCCTTCACCCTAAGCTTGCCGGGGAGCAGCAGCCTCCGGCAGAGCCCCAAGTCCTTGCCGTAGAGGCAGCCACCCCCGCGGCAGAAGATATGCCTTTGGTCCTCGCCGTCGAGCCTTAGGCTCCAGCATGGGCACAACATACAGTTTGTTTCCTCCAAACAGGGGAGCTCCCTGAGGAGCAGGAAGAACCAGAGAAAGTAGCCCGTCGGTCTAGCATGTACTGGTTTCTGGATGATGTCCTTTACAGAAGGAGGCTGAACGGCATGAAATTGAAGTGTATTCCTCGGGAGGACGGGCTAGGGCTATTGGCAGAGATACACGGAGGCATATGTGGCGCCCACATAGGGTCAAGAGCCCTGGCCGGAAAAGCATTCTGGCAAGGTTTCTTCTGGCCCACTGCCCTCCAGGATGCAACGACACTAGTAACCAAGTGTGAAGCGTGCCAGTTTCATTCAAAGAAGCTTCATCAACTAGCTCAAGCCCTTCAAACAATCCCTCTCTCCTGGCCATTTTCGGTCTGGGGACTCGACATACTGGGCCCCTTTCCCCGTGCTATCTGGGGATTTGAGTATTTGTACGTCGCGATTGACAAGTTCACAAAGTGGCCGAAAGTGGAGCCAGTGAGAAAGGTGACCACGCAGTTGGTCATCAAGTTCTTCAAGGGACTCGTTTGCCTTTTTGGTGTGCCAAACAGAGTCATCACCGACAACGACACACAGTTCACGAGCCGCACCTTCATGCAGTATATCCAAGACCTTGGCAGCAAAGTTTGATTTGCTTCTGTTGCTCATCCAAGAAGCAACGGCCAAGCAGAAAGGGCAAATGTTGAAGTGTTGCGAGGCCTCAAAACAAGAACTTTCGACAAGCTGCGCAAGTGTGGAAGACGATGGGTTGATGAATTGCCTAAGGTTCTTTGGTCAATCAGAACGACACCAAATCGAGCTCCTGGCCAGACACCCTTTGCCCTGGTATACGGGGAAGAAGCTGTTCTCCCCACGGAACTCATATACGGGTCACCTCGAGTGCTTGCTTATGATGAGCTTGAGCAAGAGCAGTTGCTCCAAGATGATGCGACGCTCCTTGAGGAAGATCATCTTCGAGCTGCTGTGCGAGCCGCTCGCTACTAGCAAGCCTTGCACCGCTATCATAGCTGCAAGGTTCACGCCCGAAGCCTTGAGGAAGGCAACCTTGTTCTTCGGCGTGTTTAGTCCGCCAAGAATTCAAAGAAGTTGACGCCAAAGTGGGAAGGCCCCTATTGGGTAATACGAGTCACCAGGCCCGGCGTAGTCCGCCTGGAGACCGAAGATGGCAATCCGGTGAGCAACTCCTGGAATATCGAACATCTTCACAAGTTTTACCCATAGGGCGCGGTTGCCGGAAGCTCCGGCAACCCCCTTTTTTGTACTAGCCTTGCCGGCAAGGCATGTAACCCTATGTATAGAGCCAGGCGTAGATCTGTGTGCAGCCAGATAGCTTTTAGCATGTACAATTTCCTGCTAGTTTCCTTGTTTATATATATATATATATATATATATATATATATATATATATGCATGCATGCTTGCCTAGGATACTGTGCTACCATAGATTCTAACAGGTGCTAGGAAATCGCCAAGGCACCGTGCCCCCGACCTATCCTCCTTTCAGCCGTAGTAACAACACCCTGACAATAAATTGAGAAGACTGCTCAGTGCGGCGTCTCCACCGACAACCCAACCAGATAAAGTTCCTCCCCTGCCCATTCATGTTCGTAACTTGTGACTTGCGCATTAGAAAAACTCGCCACTCTGTTTAGACTTGGGTGCTCCCATCCCCGACTCGAACGCTGCTTCAGTCGGGGAAGTTGTAGTAACCTTGGATAAAAAGAGTTTGGTAGGGGGCTAGACCCTGCGTCTGTAACCCGACAGATGTGATTCTCCGGCAGGCACAGAGGGCGCCGGCAAGGTAGCTTGCCGGGGAGACTCATTTATTTTCATTAAAGGGGTGTTTCACCTCTGCACGGACGTAAATGTGCATGAGTTCTCGGTAAAATCTCATCTTTTTCATTGATATGCTGATGCAAGTACAAATGTTACAGAGCATAAACATGGGCTCGGAAGATTACATTTCCTAGAAAGTTAAGATTTGGCAAAGGCCTACAAATTGAGAAAAAGATAAGTGCCCCGTGATCCCCGTTCTTGCCCCTTTCCTCTCCACGCATGGTAGGCGAAGAAAGGTGACGGGCATGGGGAACGCAACGATGGAGAGCTTGACGAGGAAGCCCATCCACCACCGACGCTAGAGCCAGCAGGACGCAACCCCCGACAAGGCGTGTTGCCGGAGGAAGGGGGAGGTGGAACAGACGATGGTGCTACCACTGATGGTCAGCCAGAGTCGGATTCGTCGTCCTCCCGCCCATTGTCGTCGTCATCGCTGGCGATGTCCTCCTCGCCGATGTCGCTCGAGGAGGAGCTTTCATCGTCAGTGGAACTCTCCACGCAGCGCCCTAAGCGGATTCTTGAGCTCCCGAAGACCTTGATGGAGAGCAGGCCGCTCTCCATTAACTTGAAAGGGAGAATGTGCCCCTCCGACAAGCTATGGGCATGTGCAAAAGACTTCCACCCCTGGCGAAGGTACATGACGTGAGGACGGGGAAAGTCAACGTCAGCCCACATACTGCTGTTCCCGCAGCTCCTCATGTGAAGCCTCAAGTCCTGCGGTGGATCCTGCTCCATCACCCGGGCGAACAGGGTCGAAAGCCAGAGACGACTGCACATAGGCTTATACAGCCTGATGAAGAATTCATAGGGCTGGTCTCCGACATGGCCGCCCATCGGAGGAGGGGCCGCCGGCGGAAGCTTAGCTGGAGCACCGCCCCGTCCAACTCCTCCCCGAGCACCGCGACGACCTCGGCTCGTCCCTTCCTCTTCCCCTTGCGGTGGGCTCTGCCGCCGGAGGCTCCGGAGGAGGAGGAATGCGCTATTGAGCAGAAGCCCTCGTCACCGCCGTCGAAGCACCAACACACCCTTTAACCATGGCGAATGAGAGGAAGATGATAAGCAAAAGGAGGGGAAGGGGGCAAGTGTGGAGAAGCACTGTCCCTCCCCCTTTTTATAGAAGAATCAAGGTCGGGGCCTAGCCACCCAGCCCAAGGGGCGACCGCCCCGCACAACCAATGTGGACTCCGGAAGCATGGGGAATCAGAACTGACCCGCTCCCCCAATCAACAAACGCCTGGTTTTCCACCTCGGCGTTAATGCCCACGTCCTACGCATCCACCGCTTGCCCTTCCCTAGGCATGGAGGATACGTGGCGAAGCGGAAGGGGGCATGAGGACAGGTGGGATGACCGTTTTCTACCGCGTGATCGTGGCGTGCGGCGCCACGCAAGCTGCGACTCGAGTCCACTTAGTAAATGAGTAGCGCCCCTGTAGATTCCTTCTTTTTTAATAAGGGAAGCACGTGACGCCTCTTTACTATCGACTGCAAGATGACACAAGCATGCTGAGGCCATCCCACACACGACCCCTACGTCACACGCTTGACGCGGGTCGTGGGGAAGCACAACTGACAGAAAGATCATGGTGATCCATCTCTGCCACGCCCGCCCATGCACTGCCTTGGCCCCGGCCCAACTACGCCTTGCGCTTATGTGTGGCCCAGGCTCGGGGGCTCCTGTCGGTGTACAAAAGTATGGGTACTTCTGTACCCCTTACTAGTGCACGGGCAGTCACAACCACACCTGCGGCAGGGCCTGGCGAGGCAGAGGAAGGCAAAAACCGAAGACTACCAAGACATATACTCGAAACAGAAGGAGCAAAGGTCAAGCTGGACCACCCCCGGCAAGGGCCTTGCTGGGACAACCCGCACAACACCAGCAAGTCCATCACCCTTGGGGCTGAGAGCTCTGGCACCATCAACAACGTTAAGACCAAGATCTGGAGAGCACATGCCTGATAGCATGCAGCTCCTCATAAAGATTGACAGCCCACAGATCCATGTGGGACCAGAAGACAAAGACCCCCGGCAAGACCCTTGTCGGGGACAACTCCAAGGGCCCCGACAAGCCTTGCCGGGGACGATCGCTGGGCCGTGTCTAGACCCGCGCCCGGCAAGGTTTCGCCACCTCACCACCACTCCAGTACGATGATAGGCATGCCAACTAAGAAGGTGCATGCATGGTGGCATGCAGATCTTTGTCGAAGCTTTACCATTGTGCCAATGCAGCAGCTAGTTAGCCAGCGTGGCACTGCATGCCTTGTCAGCCTGGACGCGTGTTGAAGCAAGGAGGAGCGGCGAAGGACGGGATGGCTTCTGTTGTCGCCCCCGATAAAGTCGGAGGACACATAGGCAACGCATTGAATGTGTTCGTCCTACGTTGACCGAGCGATAAGCTCGTACAACTGTAGCTTGCCACCTCCTGTGTTTCACTGTGCCAATCCCTTTGCATATAAAAGGAGGCCCAAGGCATACAGAGAGAGGATTTGGACTTTTGGACAAGGCACGCACCATAGCTAGTTCAAAAGCTCAAGAACACATATATCCAGACAAGCAGGACTAAGGTATTATGCATCTTTGCGGCCTGAACCTGGGTAATTCCTCTGTGTGCTAATGGCTCGACCTGCTCTTCGTGCAACTAATCCCCCACCGAACGTAGAAGGGATCCTTGTGACCCCATAGGTGTTGGTTTTCCCTGACACAAGGCTATGCCAAAGAGGTTGTACACTCGTCGCATCACTTTATTACTCTGCATTCATGTCGACCCCTCATGGATCCTTTGGTTGAAAGCAGTTGCAAATCTAGAAACAAAAGAATTGTGGTCACAAAATTAACAGGGAGAAAACTAAATGCTCTTTTGAACCACAATTTTAATCGGTTTAGCAAGATAGCCATTATATGATACTAATGTAGACCAAATGTAAGCTCACAAAATATTTCGAGGCCAGGCTTCAACCTGTTGAAGACTGCCTACTAGAATCACCATTGGTTCAAAGGAAAAGTGAAGGAAAACATAGGAATTGGAAACTTTACTATGGTACTACTATTCGTGCATTTGGTTAGAAGGAATGGAGCAAAGAAAACTGGAGGATTTTTTTCCTTTGGTGTCTTTTTCAAAGAGAAAACGTAGGAATTTTGATATCCACTTGGACATCTTTTTCATATTAATATGCACGGAGAATAGGACTAATTGCATTACTGGCATAATAAGATTCTTATTTTTTTTTCATTTTCACGTGGTTTGACTTTAATTTGACCATGTTTCTCCACTCCTGTGTTCTTCCAATTGATGCAACATATTTACTTCATTTTCAGATAGGTGTCAAAGAAAACTCTGTGTGTAATGTCCTGCTCCTGCCGTGCCGTCATCCACCCCACCTGAGGTGCACCATCGACGGAAGCATTCACTGTAGCAGAGATTCCCCCTGCAGACTTTCTTTCGCCGCCTCAGATCATCTTCCCTGTTGCCAGCAGCCACGCCAACTGCATTACCATCATCGACTGAGCAGATGAACTTGAGGACTACACAATTCCGGAAGAGAGGTCACACTCATTCGTGTCTGCTTACGTTATACATCGGTTATTATTACTTGCTACTTTATTGTCCTGTTCACCTCTTAGACTCCAAGTCAGGTCCAAACTAATGTTCAAACTTGAGTTTTAAAGTGCCTGTGGGACACATATCGAGGCAACAACAAATAGTATTTGTCTACTATCTGGTTCATCTGGGGTCTTCTATGTGGTTCATGTTGGATGGGCAACAAACAATAGATGATCCATCGTCTATCTTTTTTAAACTGAAGCTATAATCTATCTGCTATCATTAGTTTTGGATCTATCCACTCATTTGCTACCAGCAGTCTTGATTTATGCATGCACCCCTTAGGCCTTACATAATCTAACTATGTTTTTTATTATGCATGTCAGTTATTGTACACAATCGTACTGAACATGTAGAGAAAAAGAGAAGACCGTTGCGTGGGAATATAATGTCATGAAGACGCCGCTCCATGGTGGGTGAAGTGCCCCCCCCCTCCCGCCATTCTAGATTGTATTCCATAGGAAGATAACTATTCAGAGGGGGACTCAGAGGGAGCCGACCACTCCTATTTACCCCCTAAGGTGTTTGCTCTAACCTGGCATGCTGATATTGGTCATATCATGCATATGGCGCCTCACATTGCTTACATTATACATCTTATATGTCATCAGCTTAGTTTAGATTTGCTTTGTGTGAATGCCACCTATTAGGTTTCTATATCATACTCCGACCCTTCCTAAATATTTATCTTTTTAGAGATTTCAACAAGTGACTACATACGGAGCAAAATGAGTGAATCTACACTCTAAAATATATCTATATACATCCGTATGTGGTAGTCCATTTGAAATCTCTAAAATGATACATATTTAGGAACGAAAGGAGTATATGGGAATTGTGCAATGCCATCTTCTTTATCCAGGCATCATATACGTGAATCATGCAATGTCATCCTGTTTAGCCAGTCATCGTATATGTGAATTGTATTGTGCCATATTTTTTTCATAATGTATTCCATTTGTTAACAATGCTTATACATTCATCTACTTTTCCTGTGCATTAGCCATTTGAGTCGGTCATGGGAAAATCTGGAGTGAAAACAAGGTCTTCTGAGCAGTCAGTGCTACCCGTCGATGCAGATTTCTTGCTAGTTACAGATAGCTCCTCAGAGGAGGATTCAGAGACAGATGACCATTCGTATCCCCCCCCCCGGGGTGCATGCTCTAACATGGCAGGGTTATATTGCCCATATCATGCATATGGTGTCTTGCATTGCCATGCCATCTGCTTAGATTGGACATGCTTTGTGTGAATGCCTCCTGTTTGCTTTCTATATCAGATATGCGAATTATGCAATGCCATGTTTTTCAGTCAGTTATCATATATGTGAATTATCTCATGCCATCCTTTTTTTTCATTACGTATTCCATTTGTCGACAATCTGTGTATATTGAACTACTCTTCATGTGTATCAGCCATTTGAGCCGGTTATGTAAAAACCAGGAGTGAAAACAAGGTCTTCAGAGCAGGCAATGGTACCTGTTGAAGCATATATCTCGATGGTTACATGTAGCTCCTCAAAGGAGGATTCAAAGACAGATGACCATTCCTATATCCCACCTGAGGTGTATGCTCTAATTTGCAATGTTTATATTTCTCATATCATGCATATGGTGTCTTCAATTGCTTAGTTTAGACATCATATGCACAATATTCAATTCCATATGCTTAGTTTAGAGATCATACATGTGAGTGCCAGCTTCTTAGTATATGAATCAATTATGTCAATTATATCATGCCATCATGTATACTTAGACAACATGTATGTGAATTATTTCATCCCAACCTATTTTAGAAAGACATCATATAGTTTTTATAGTTTTGTCATGTCATCCTCTTTATATACTCATCATATGTTGAATTATGCCATTACATCCTGTTAAGTTATCCATCATATATCTGAAACTGTGTCATACTATCATGTTTAGTTAGCCATCATATATGTGAAGTTGTGTCATGTTGTCATGTTTGGTTAGACAACATATATGTGAATTACCACATCTGTCTATCATACAATATATGTACCTTCAATTTCTTTTCTTGTTTATCAACCATTTGAATTGGAGGGGGTGATGACAGTATCTAAGGGAGCAAAAACCCGTTCTTCACAAAATACGGTGCTACCCATCGATGCAGATAGAACCATGGTTATACTGGCCCACGAACTAGCCCCTCCACACATAATCGAGACTCTTCCAGATTGCACACTTACACCGTTGGACAGAGAACCAGCTACAACCCATCTAACCCCAACCCCAGTGGATAGTAACCCACTTCTAGATGACACATCACCATGTCCACCACAGAGTACCCCCACACGAGCAGTTTGTAAGGCAACTGCAGTGCCCAAAGCACAAAGACCACCACAGTGAACCCAAACTCCACATTTAAAGCAGAAGAGCAACTGTTCTCATGTTAGATTCCATTGCTATGGTCCATACTCCTTTGCTATTGCATCACTATATTTACTCATACCAACTACTTTCCAATTTGAAGGATCCAATTGAAACTCCAATGGCACAATAGGTATGTTTTAAACCTATTTCTTTAACTTATTGCCGTTCTAACTTGTTGCTCTATGCTGATTTTAGTTTCAGTTGTATAAATAGTTATGTTCTCATGTGATGCATATTACAAGTGTTGCTAGTGCTGTGTAGTTTCTCACACTTATATTCTACCTATGCTGTTGTGTCTTCAAAATATATGATTTGAACTGTGTCTCTATCTTGATTTGGCAACATAAACCAGAATGATATGGACAATACAGTAACCATAGTACATATATATATATATATGTTTGTTTCATGCTATTATCTTGTCCACCTTACTACTGAACCGGTTTACCAAAATGACTTTCGTATACTACATGCTAAACCTGTGATGTGTCTGCATCCCATGGTATGGTAATCATTAACCATTAGGCTCTGTGTACTAACCTATGGTCTATGTGAGAGTTCTATGTGGGGTTAGGTATGTTTCCATGGGCTTGCGTCAAGATGAAGATATCATACAATCCATGGAGAGGATGACATCAAGTGGTGATCATCACTTGATGTTTGTGTGTGCAAGATCAAGTGGAGCATCACGAAGATATCATGCTTGAAGCTTGTCGTCCATTCTGGTAACAATGGACTTGTGAAGATGTGCCGAAGAGTGGCTCACCCGTAGTGGAGTATGGGGGAGCAATCTACTAGTCTTCACTGAGCCAACACAATCAAGAAAGGTGGTCCAACTTGAGGAAGTCAAGATCGTCATTATCCATCTCAAGTGGACTATGTGCAAGGCAAAGGTTTACCCTTGATAGGTTTCCTATTTTACCGGCCTCATGGTGGTAGTTGGGAGACCGGGTTATAGGATCGATTGTCATACTATCAAGGGGGGCTCTCAAGTAAGTAGCTTGATCGTATCGTTTGTGGAGAGCTCAAACCATTGCATCTTGCATCATCTTTCTTGATTCTTGTTTGGTGTTTCTCACTGTGAGTTTTATAGCTTATGGTCATCTTCATGACAAGCTTGAGTTCATCGGAAATAGAGTTCACATGCATCTTCTACAATGTTTTCGATGTTGGAGGTTATGTCGGTTCTTTTTTGTTGGAGGTTTCACTCCTCTACATCTTAGGCATACCTCCCCTGCCTATTCTTACTATAAGCTACATCTTAGGTCTCTTCTCTGTCGCTGTTTGGATGCTACTCATCGTCATCTATCCAACAAGCTTGAGTTTTCTCAATTCAGAGCTCATATGCAGAAGTTATGGCAGTTCTAGTTTTCTTGCTGCATCTGTTTTGCTTGGGGTTTGCTTAATACACCCCTGCGGTAGTACCGCTCTAGGCAGCTGTAGTACCGCTTGTAAGCGGTAGTACCGTCCTTGTCGGGCGATAGTACCACTTGTAAGCGGTACTTCTGTTGTCCAGTTTCGCGGCTACTACCACTGCTTTCTTGGGGTTCTGTTTTTTGTGTCGAGTTCAGCAGTAGTAGTGCGGCAGTATCGCCTATAAGCGGTAGTATCGCCCTGGTCGAGCGGTAGTACCGCTACTGCAGTACTGCCCTCGTGCTCTGCTCTGCCTTGCCTCCTCTGCTCCTCCCGCGGTAGTACCGCTGGGATGAGCGGTAGTACCGCTCCGACGGCACTACCGCCCCATAGGTTCATAGCCTTTCCTCTGTTTCCCTGTTACTACCGCGCGAACGGTAGTACCGCTCGATGGAGTGGTAGTACCGCTCGTGTGCGGGCTGAGCACATAACAGTTGGATTTTCCCCACCTATAAAAGGGGGTATTCTTCCCCATTGAACCTTATCCCTTGAGCTTGTGTTCTTCCTCCATTTTTGACCTTCTTCGAGCTTGCTATCTCTCAATCCCTCTAATGATTCTTGCTAGTTCTTGAGGAAAAAGTGAGAGGAGATCTAGATCTACGTTTCCACCAATCACTTTCTCCTCCATGTGAGAGGAACCCTTTCGATCTAGATCTTGGAGTTCTTTGTGTTCTCTTCTTTGTTCTTCCTCTCATTTTCCTTCCTAACATTAGTTGCTTTGGTGGGACTAGCACATATGCTCTTGCGTTGCAACGGGAAATAAAATAGTATGCCTTTAAAGTCAGTGAGAACTATATGCGCAGGCAAAACCCTATGTGCACACGAAAAAAAGAACATTTAGCTTCTCGGTTTTGCCGCGTGTGAAGGAATTAATCCGATATTCTTCCATTCATTGATCGAGGGCATTTATGAGTTTTGTTACGTCATCATACGCCAGAGAAGGCCCATCAGTTATTTAATGTACTTTTCCTTTCAATCCTTTCAATCGAGGGGATTTTAAGGTATGAAGTTTCTGAACATTCTAGAAAACATGAACAATTTTTTAAATCCTGAACAGTGTTTTGAAAATTATGTACACTTTTGGAGAAACACGAACAAATTATGAAAGAGAAAATCTTATAAAATTCATAACATTTTCTGAAAACACCAACTTTTTTATAAAAACATGAACATTATTTGGATTTGTGATTTGTTTTACGAAACATGTATTTAAAATTCATAAGATTTTTAGAAAATGTGTATCTTTTATACACGAACATTATTTTTAATTGTGAAATTTTCACTAAGACAGGAATACTTTTTGAATCTAAAGCATTCTTTGAAATTCCATTTTCTTTTTAGAAATCTCGAACAATTTTTGAAAAAAATAAAAAGTTGGAAAAATAGGAAACGTTTTGCATGTTTTGTATATTTTTCAAAATATCAACAAAATTTTGGAATTCTAAACATTTTCCAAATTTGTTTTCTTTAATTCTAAAAGTTTACTGAGAAATTTTTATTTACGAAATAAATCCTAAAATAAATATAAACTTGGAAGGGAAAAAGAGATAGGGAAAGGAGAATAAAAATAGAAATAAAACACAGAAATATAGAAAAATGGACCAGCCCATCATAGATTGTCCTGTACGAAACTTAGACTATTTTTTATCGCCCGGTGCAGAAATAAGAATTTCCCCAGCTGCATGGGCAGAAAAATAAGGGGGCTCACTTCGCTTGGCTACAACGCACGGCCCACGTACGAAAATTCTTTTTCTAGCAGACAAACACACAAGAATTTAGTACCACCTTGGATAGAAAAAAACTTTTTGATGGTGAACGGATGAAAAAATTGGCGAAACGCAGCTTGCTTTATTAGTAGGTATAGATATAGATTTGGGAGAGAATGACTTGGGCACTCCGTGTGGCCTTACCATTGCATTTGGTGCATCGATTTGAGTTCTTCACGGTGATACGTGGAAGTTACAAGTTGAGAAGCTTTATTACTCTTGGGTGCTTGGGCGCCCTAGACGGTTGGTGGTGTTCGGAGCTCAATCATTGTGGTGTAATGCTCCAGGCAAGCGTTGGGGTTCCTTAGTGGAATCATGACATCTTGCATTGTGTGAGGACGTGAGGAGATTACGTTTGCCCTAGGGGCTTCTTGGGGAGCATTGTGCCTCCACACCGCTCCAAACGAAGATTAGCATCCGCAATGGTGTGAACTTTGGGATACATCATCGTCTCTGCATACCTCGGTTATCTCTTACCCGAGCCCTTTACTTATGCGCTTTACTTTGTGATATCCATATTGTTTCTTATCATATATTTTGCTATCACTTAGTAGTTTATCTTGCTTAGCATAAGTTGTTGGTGCACATAGGTGAGCCTAGTTGTTGTAGGTTTTGTGCTTGACAAATTAACCACTAGGTTTATTCCACATTTGTTTAAGCCTAAACCATAATTATTTTAAAGCAACTATTCACCCCCCTCTAGGCGTCATCCACGATCTTTCAGTGTTTCTTCCCCATGTATCTTTGTTGTGATGAATTGAGTCTTTCCCTTAAAGGTGTGAAACCGACGGTGCATTTTTTATCTCATCAATGCAACCAACTTCTTCTTCATGCAACAACAAGCTTGATAAACTTTCAATGCAAAGCAAAATCAAATAAGGGGACAGTGGATCGCCTCTAGTAGTAGGAATAGATCTTTCACTCTCCACGGAATTATATCGAACAGTGAATCTGATAGAGCTCCCACAGTTCATAATCAAGTTGATCCATTGAGGATGAAAACCAAGCTTTGTCATCATGTTTGACCAATGGAATAAAATATCAATATTTGCAATACCTAATAGATAAAATATGTTCTTTCATGATGGATCAAATGATATAAATTTGTTATAGACATTTTTCCAGATACTTGGTCAAACATGCACATGTTTGACTTTTGAAAAACTAACACACCTTATATATTTGGAAAGGAGAGAGTGAAAAATAACTTGTGTTTATACTACAGGTGTAGATATAAATTACTACATCTTGATCTGATGAATTAAAATACACATTATATCTTATAAGTACCTTTTCAGAAAGACCACCTGTTTTGGGTAGGAGTAGCTTTTTCTGGGTGTGAAAAACATGGGAGTAGTTGACAATATTGATTACTCCATTGTTTATCTATAAATTTCGAAATCTCTGGTACCAAGGAACACAGGGAAGTTTAGAGAAAGTTTTGGAATATTTGGGATAACCTATTAAAAAAAGAAAAAAGAAATAATAAATAACAATAATTAACCTCTCAATAGTTAAACCATACTTCACATCAACACATGAATATTTTGCGCATCAGCGAAGTAAATATTTTTTTAAAACATTTTTTGAACCTGGCATGACCCATTCCCATTGTATATATAACAAAAGAGCCAGGAAACGAGAAAGGGAAGAAGTTAGTTAAGGGCATGTACAATGGTTCTATCTTAGCAATGCCACGTAGGATAAATGATGAGGTGGAGGAGAGAGAAATCATAAGAGAAGACTTGTCTTCTCTTAATTAAAAGAAGACAAGAGATGATCTCTTAGCACAATATGTCTCACCACGTTTTTAGGAATAACTAGTTCTTGAAGATAAGGCTAAGAGATGATCCATTGTAGACATGTTTTTTTGTCATCTCTAAATTACATGCAAGATTTAAGATAAGACTATCTTATCGACCATTGTACATGCCCTAATAAAATCACAAGGAAACCACCGTGTAAACGCCAATGATCGGAACACACACCATGGCACAAATACATTTTAACATAGTGCAACCGACAAAATCTTACTTTAAAATTTTGGGGTATTTTTGAGATTTTGCCGCTAGTTTAAAATTTCCATTTGGTTCTGCATTGGAGCCTAGCTATAGGCCTGTACTTCAGAGCATGCAAGGCATAGTTTTTGTTTATGTTTTTTTTTAGGATTTTTTTTTGTTTATGCAGAAGACATTTTTCTAAGACAAAGAAGACATTTTTTTGTGTGTAATGTTTTTTTTAGAAGAATGTGTGTAATGGGTAGTTGCATGCATGACACCATGTAGTGATAGGCCCATGTACCCGGCCCCGCCCGGGAGCACCTGAGTGGCCCACCATCGCCTAACCGTTTCCTTCCTCCTCTGCTCTCTCTTCTCTGCTCTGCTCCGCTCCCGACGACGGCGGCGACGGCGCGGAGACACCGGATGGCGGGCAAGGGCGAAGGCGCGTCGTCTTCGGGCTGCTGTGCCTGTGCTCCACGTCCGGCATGGTCTCCCGGCCTCTCCTCCGTCGCTGGAACTGGAAGCAAGCGCCATCGGGTCAGGTCGGTCAGGTTCCATCCCTTCCCACCCGCATGCCCGCCATGTGCTTGTGCTTATGCCCACACCGTTCGTTCCGCCGCGACCTACCTAGCTCGAGCACTTTGCGAGCAAGAGAGGGAGATAGCCCGCTCTGTCATGTCCACGCTCGCTTGCCGCAGTGGCTCCCGCTGCTTTGGCCAGGACAAGACTAGATTGGCAGCAGCTACGGACGGATGCCATCCAACTTATCATCTTGACTAGTCTTGCTAACAAATAAGTTGGGACGGAGCAGAGAGAGCTCATGTGCTATGCCGGCACCTCTACCTTTGCTCTCGGCCCAGCACAAGAAAAGGTCTGGGCCAGACTGCCCATTCCATGCCATTGTACCGACACGCCACCATCACAATCACCAATGCTTCTCTCCCTGTACGTCAGCTTGCTTGCGCCCGAACTGCGTATGCTCTGGCTGCATCATCAGGTTTTCACAAAAAAATCGGCCAGACTTCTCAAACCAACTTAACTTCAGGGCTCTCTCACCGAATCAGCCCAACCCAACCCTTCTTTTGCAGCTAGCTAGGATCAGGCAGGCGGCAGCGGCATCCATCACCGGCGGACCATCAAGGTATGTACTAGTGCACACTCGTCTCCTTTAATTTGCAGCTACCAACAGCCTGTTTACCATCGATTTCCTTTTGATTCCTTGACGCAGGCGCCGTTGTCCATCCCTGCATCCACCGGCCAGGGGATGGCCGAGACCGCCCTCGGCGCCGCACAATGGGTGGTGCGCAAGGCGCTGGCCCCCGTTGCGGATGGCGTGCTGGAGGCTTGGGCGGCCAGCAGGACATTTGGTCTCAACATCCAGGCCCTCAGAACGGAACTGGAGAAGGTGCAGGCCACACTCGAAATAGCTGCCACCAAGGAGCTCCCCGGGCTGGCCACGGAGAAGATGCTGCAGAAGCTGTGGGACTCGGCGCACAATGCCGAGGACTTGCTGGACGAGCTGGACTACTTCCGCATCCACGACGAGCTTCATGGCACGTACGATGCTGCCGACCAGCACGGCGACGATGTCCTCCGTGACCTCGCCTGTGATGCTCGCCACACCATCAAAGATCTTGGCAAACTGATCAACTGTTTCCCATGGCAGCATGCCGAGCTCCAGCAGAGGTCACGTGGCAATTCGTTCTCAGCATCAGACGCCAACCAGGAGGTCAGCGGATGCATGCCCAGCCTCGGTAAACTGCTCCTTTCCTCATGTTCCCCACATCCACATGTTCATGGTGATGGAGATCGTGGCAATGCGCAAGAAGCACCGATGCCTGAGTTTAATAGGGCTGATTTCTCCCAAAGGATGAAGGACACTATAGAGCAACTAAAGCTTATGCGTAATGATGTTAAGGATATTCTGCAGACTTGTGGCCCTAGAACTGTCCTAGACATTGCTCAGCGTCGTGCCGCCACCACACCTCAGAGTGCAGAGCTAAAACTGTATGGGAGGGACCATGTCATGAATAATATGATACATGATATCACCGAGGGTCAATACTGTGACAAGGGTCTAACTGTGCTTCCAGTTATTGGTCCGGGGGGAATGGGGAAGACAACTATGATACAACACATATATAACAACCAACAAGTGCAGAATCATTTTCCAGTCAGGATTTGGATATGTGTGTCGTTCAATTTCAACCTGGGTAAGGTGCTAGAACAGATTAAAGAAGGTACTCTTAGGGTTGAAGGTGAAAATGGGTGTAGTACAACACAAGAGCTGATTGAACACAGATTGAAACACAAAAGGTTCTTACTTGTATTGGATGATATATGGCAGTTTAATGATGTGGATGACTGGAAAAAACTATTATTGATACTCGGCAAGTCACAAGAAAAGGGTTCCATTATTCTAGTCACAACTCGGCAAAAAGAAATAGCAGACCAGGTTAAGAAAAGTGCAGAGCCAAAAGAACTGAACGGTTTAGAACCTGGAGAGTTTAAGAAGTTATTCCTTGTATATGTCTTTGATGTTGAGCATTGTCCAGGGGATAAACGTTTTTTGCTTGACACTGGAGATAAGATAATGGGAAAACTAAAGGGCTCCCCTCTTGCAGCAAAGACTGTTGGTAGATTACTGAGGACAGACCCTAGTTTGGCTCATTGGAGAAGGGTCCTAAACAGTAAACAATGGGCGAAACAGACCAATGGAATTATGCTTGCCTTGGAGCTTAGCTATGGCTTTCTCCCTTTCCATTTGCAACGGTGTTTTTCCTATTCTGCATTATTTCCTGAAGATTACCATTTCAGAAGCCATGAGCTCATCAGCCTATGGATCGGACTAGATATTTTGACACCTTCCGATCAAAACCCAACCTTTGAAGGCATAGGTCTGAGCATATTGAATGATCTAGTCATCCATGGATTTTTCAAAGAATATAAAACTGATGGTGGTCTCCGGTATGTTATGCATGACCTACTGCATGAGTTGGCATTGAAGGTTGCATCACATGATTGTCTTCGTTTTCGTCTCCCTGATGTTGGATCGGTAGAAATTAAGCCATCCACCCGACACTTGTCTATAAGCATAGAAAACTTGGGTGAATATCATGGTCAAAAATTAAAGAGGGAATTGGAAAAATTGAAGACAAGATTGAAGGTTGAACATTTGCAAACACTGATGTTATTTGGAGCAATGGATGAAGGTTTTGCTAAGATATTTGGTGATTTTCTCAGGGAAGCAAATGCTCTTCGTGTTCTTTATTTGCCCCTCCTGAAGTATCCTGTGGAGTCCATGGTACATAATTTTTCAGGACTTGTCCACCTACGATTCCTATGTCTAGGGTGTTTACCAATTAACATCTCTAAATTTTATCATCTAAGGGTTCTAGATCTTAAGTCATGGTCTGGCAGTGGTGATTTTCCTGAAGACACGAGCAACCTTGCAAAATTGTGCCATTATTATACCCCAAGAGATGATAAGCTTCATTATGATATCTGTAATGTGGGAAAACTTCAGCTCTTGGAAAAGTTGAAGGTATTTCGGGTCAATAAAAAAAATAAAGGATTTGAACCAAAGCAACTAGAGCCATTGACCAAGCTATGGGAGCTTGGCATCTACAACCTTGAGAAAATACATACAAAAAAAGAAGCAGCTCAAGCAAAACTGATTGAGAAAAAATACTTGAGGAGGTTAACATTGGATTGGGATAGTAAGCGATCTAGTGATGAGCCTGGTGTGGAAACAATGGTTCTTGAGTGCCTTCGACCACATGAAAATCTTGAAGTGTTGTGCATTAGAGGGCACAGAGGCCCCACTTGTCCAACATGGCTGGGTGATGAGCTTGCTGTTGAAGCCCTACAATCTCTTTGTCTTGATGGTGTTTCTTGGAAGGTCTTCCCTTCTTTACGGAACATGGGGGATCTTTGTGAGCTTGAGATACAAGACTGTCCAGAATTCTCGTCCGTGATTCCCACCTCCTGGATTGAGAGTTTGCGTCGCGTCACGATTGAATGTGTCAAGCTACTAAAGAGGTTTGCATACTCAAAATCATCAAATGGAGCACAACTGGAAATCATTGGATGGGGTGATCTGCAAAGCTTAGACCAAGTGTTAGTTTTCGATAAAGAAACAGGTCTTCAGAAGCTGACACTCGAGAGATGCCCACCTTTGGAGTTGAAGCACCTTCTTGTTAGGAATATGCAACTTGTATTCCCATGAGGCCATAGGCCGATATATATATACATGTACAGGTGTGGAACATATGCAGGAAACCCCTCATACAACGAGATAAATATAAAGGGGTACATGACTTATATTATAACTCTAACACCCCCCCTCAAACTCATGGTGGATGAACAACACTGAGTTTGGAGAGATAAAAGCCATGTTGTGCTCTAGTCTGAGCCTTTGTCAGGAAATCCGCCAACTGTAACTCGGAAGGCACATACTGAAGAGCAATAACCTCATCCTGCACAGCAGCGCGCACATAGAAAGCATCAACACCAATATGCTTGGTGAGCTCATGCTTCACAGGATCGCGTGCAATGCTGATAGCACCTGTACTGTCAGATAGAAGCAGAGTCGGTGTAGTGACAGAAACACCAAAATCCTGAAGTAACCACCGTAACCAAGTCACCTCTGCCGTCAAAAGAGCCATTGCTCGCAACTCAGCCTCGGCACTCGAACGGGAAACTGCAAGCTGTTTCTTCGTCTTCCAGGCAATGAGAGAACCACCAAGAAAAACACAGTAAGCAGAAAGTGAACGGCGATCGGAAGGATCACTAGCCCACGTAGCATCAGAATAGGCCTGGAGCTGTAAAGAACTGGAGCGAGGAAAGAATAGACGGTGAGAGATCGTGCCTCGAAGATATCGAAGAATACGAAGGAGATGACTATAGTGAACCGAGGTGGGGGCAGAGACAAACTGACTCAGAATATGAACCGGATAAGAGATGTCCGGACGAGTGACAGCTAGATAGACAAGACTGCCAACAAGATGACGATAACGCGTCGGATCAGGGAGAGGATCACCATCAGTAGCACGGAGGTGAACATTGAGCTCCATAGGAGTCTCAACAATGCGCTCGTCAGTAAGAGCAGCACGAGCAAGAAGATCCTGGATATACTTTTCCTGGGATATAAAAAAGCCATCAGAGGTAGAAGAGACTTCAATCCCAAGAAAGTAGCGAAGAGGTCCAAGATCAGACATAAGAAACTGCTCACTAAGACGGGCCTTTACAAAGGCAATATACTCGGGATCATCCCCCGTGATGATCATGTCATCAACATAAAGAAGAAGAAGAGTCCGACCACGAGGAGAAAGGTGAATAAACAATGCGGGATCATGAGCACTTGCTAAAAAACCAGCAGCAGTGATCACAGAGGCAAAGCGCTCAAACCAGGCGCGGGGGGCTTGCTTAAGGCCATAGAGAGAGCGACGAAGACGACATACCATGCCATCAGGAACAGAATACCCAGGTGGTGGCTGCATGTACACCTCCTCACGCAGCTCACCATTAAGAAAGGCATTCTTAACATCAAGCTGAGATATAGACCAGTGGCGTGCAGAGGCAACGGCAAGAAGGGTACGAACAGTGGTCATATGAGCCACAGGAGCAAAAGTCTCGTCATAATCACGACCATGCTCCTGCTGAAAACCACGAGCCACAAGACGAGCTTTGTGACGCTCAAGAGAACCATCGGAGCGAGTCTTAACCTTGTAGACCCACTTACAAGTGATCGGACGGACTCCGGGAGGAAGAGAAACAAGATCCCAAGTACCAGTGCGTTCAAGAGCAGCAATCTCCTCTGCCATCGCAAACTGCCATTCAGGATGAACAACAGCCTGACGGTAAGAAGTCGGCTCAAGAACAGCAGCACCAGCAGTGGGAAATCCAAAGCGATCAACAGGCGGACGAGGACGAGAACGCAAACCATAAGTAGGCTGAGAGAAAGATGACGACCCATCCACGGAGGCATCAACTGGTCGTGGACGACGAGTGTAATGTTGAGGAAGAGATGGAATAATAGAAGGAGGAATCGGCAAGGTAGAATCAGGGGGTGACGACGAAGAAGTCACCGGAGATGAAGGTGTAGAATCCGGTGACAAACTGGGAGAGGAAGTCACCGGAGATGAAGGTGGAGAACCCGGTGACAAGCTAGACGAGGAGACCGGGGAGGAAGGTGACTGCAAGTCAACGAGATGTGGAGAAGGAGAGGAAGTGGAACGGAGAGGTACAGTGTCGGCGAGGGTGATAGGTGTGTCAGGAAAAGTGAGGAAAGAGATATCCTGCACTGAAAAAGTCGAGGAAGATGGGCGTGGGTAGAAAGGACGAGACTCGTCAAAAGTCACATCTCGAGAGATACGCATCCGACGACCAATAGGATCCCAACAACGATAGCCCTTATGCTCATCACTGTAGCCTAAGAAAACGCACTCAACAGACTGAGCAGTCAGTTTGGTGCGTTCGCGAGGGGCAAGAAGAACATAGCAAACACAACCAAACAAGCGAAGCATCGAATAATCGGGAGAACGATCAAAAAGTCGCTCGAAAGGAACACCACCCTGTAGAGCAGCGGAAGGCTGTATATTGATAAGATAGGTGGATGTGGAGACGGCCTCAGCCCAAAAATGAGGCGGGAGAGAGGCAGCAATCATCAATGCACGAGCCGTCTCAAGAAGATGTCGATGCTTTCGCTCAGCCACACCATTCTGAGCATGAGCACCAGGACAAGAGAATTGAGAGAGAGTCCCGTGTTCAGCAAGAACACCACGCAACATCTTAGAGATATACTCGCCAGCGGAGTCAGCACGAAAAACACGAATGGGTGAAGAGAACTGAGTATGAACCATGGCAGCAAAACGCTTATAAATAGACAACACCTCAGAACGAGAAGTCATGAAATAAAGCCATGTGTAACGAGAGAAATCATCTATGAAAATAATATAGTATTTATGACCACCTTTCGAAGCGAAAGGGGCCGGACCCCATACATCAGAATGGACTAAATCGAAAGGACGCTTAGACACGGACTCACTATGTGAATATGGTAACTGAATCTGCTTACCAAGACGACAACCCTGACACTCTAAAGAGACATCTCCTGAGACAGACCCCAGAAGGCCTCGACGAACTAAAGAAGACAACCGAGATCCACACAGATGACCAAGTCGATGATGCCACTGCTGGAAGGAACCAGTGACAGAGGCAACAGAAGCGGAAGAACTGGCGATGGTGGTAGCAGCAGAAGGAACATGAAGCCAGTCCAACTCCCAAAGACCCTGAGAATCATGGCGGCGAGGGCCAGCCCCAACCAGAGTGTGCGTGTGACGGTCCTGAACAGAACAAGAGTCAACGTCAAGGATGACACGACAACCAGAATCCGTAAGTTGACCAGCAGAAAACAAATTCATGGTAAGTCGAGGAACATGAGCAACATCAGGAACAGAATAAGAAGGAGTAGTAAGATTGCCTCTACTAGCAACAGAAAGTGGAGTACCATCAGCAGTGAAGACATGAATAGGAGAATCCAGTGATCGAAGAGAGGACAAAGTGGAGGAATGAGAAGACATATGAAAAGAAGCTCCAGAGTCCAGAACCCATGGGGATGTACCTGACTGTGTAGAGGGTGATTGCTCAGTGCGGGAAGCATCAGTCACAGAACCGGCAGTACCCGTCGAGGAAGAACCTGAAGCCGCGAGCAGACGCTTAAGTCTCAGAATATCCTGCTCAGTCAAAGCAATGGCTGAAGCTGTCGAGGTAGACGACGAAGTCCCTGAAGATGATGATCGAGCCTTGCGCAGGTGTTTCTTCTTCGTGTAGCACTGAGACTCAAGATGACCATCATTGTTGCAATAGGCGCAGTGTGGACGGGGGCGACCGGAGCCTCCAGAAGGAGTGGGCAAGAGCGGCGGAGCACTCGAGCGAGAAGTGGTCGATGGAGCAGGTGGCGGAGGAGCACGAGTAGCAAGCACAGAGGGAACCTCCAGCAAACCAGCACCACGTAAGCGAGTCTCCTCTGCACGAATCTCAGAAAGCGCCTCCATGAGAGAAATACGGCCACGAGCAAACAACTGAGCACGCCGGGGCTCAAACTCCTTACGAAGCCGAGACAAGAACTCATAGACGCGATGAAACTCCAAATTGGCCTGGACAGCCTGGCAACAGGGGCAGGTACGACACCCAGCACTACGGAGAGAATCAAGCTGACGCCAGATAGCAGAACTCTGTGCATAGAAGTCATCAACAGTAGAGTCACCCTGCTGAAGAGCATGCTCCTGGCGGATCACAGAGAGGTATAAGGCATCACCAGAGGGCTGATAGCGCTCACGAAGACGGGTCCACATCTCAAAGACAGTAGAAAGACCCAGAAATTCAGAAGCAAACTGAGGCAGAACACTAGCAGTGAGAACAGCTGCAGCACGGGCATCATCATCAAGCCACTGGGTGTAAGCAGACAGAGCACCATGATACAACTGAAGAGCCTCCTCATAAGCCAAAACCCTCTCATCATAAGCACGATCAGCAACCTCATCAGCAACCTTAGCCGCATCCTTGGCAGCCTGATTAGCATCCGTAGGAAGAACCGATGGAGTTGGCGGGGTAGGGGCCACCGGAGGAACTGGACGTGGCGGACAACAGACCTCGCCAGAAAGAACACCCCAAAGACGGATGCCACGCATGTGAATGCGCATGAAGCCAGTGAACTCGGTGTAGTTAGTACCATCAAAGATCACCGGACAGCGAGGAACAGCAACATAACCCGATGCAGCAGACATTTTTTTTTTTTTTTTTTTAAAGATCCGATGAGAACGACCGGATCGGAATCAGGCGCTGCTACGGGAGCAGCGAGAGCCGGCGGGAGAGGAGATCAAGGGCGCCTGCAGGACGAGCCCCCTGGGCCGATCTGACGCCCTGGGCGCCTGCGGGAAGGGCGGCTGGGTGGCGCCCGAGCGGGACAGGCCAGCAGCCGAGCTCCCTGAGCGCCGACTGGACGGGAGCGGGACAGGCGGCTGGGTAGGAGATCGGGGGCTCCTGAGCGCCGGCTGGACGGGAGCGGGACGGGCCGGCAGCCGAGCGGCTGGAAGACACCCGATCGGGACGGGGCCGGCAGCAGAAGCCCTGCTAGCGGCTGGCTGAAGAGGAGATCGGGGGCTCCTGCGGACGAGCCCCCTGCTTCGATCGAGAGACGAAGAGGAGATCGAGCGGATTGCTTCGATCGAACAGACGGATCAAAAGCACGAGTTGCAGCGTGCAAAAAATTGACCTAGCTCTAATACCATGTTAGGAATATGCAACTTGTATTCCCATGAGGCCATAGGCCGATATATATATACATGTACAGGTGTGGAACATATGCAGGAAACCCCTCATACAACGAGATAAATATAAAGGGGTACATGACTTATATTATAACTCTAACACTTCTGATGCTAACCTCGCTGAAGACACTGATTGTAAGGCATTCAGCTGGTCTGGCTGGTCTGGCTGGACCACTAGGAGGTCTGGGTGATGTGGAATGGCAGCTCCCTGTTGAGCACATTGAGATCTGCCACTTAAATGGTAATAGTTGGAATGAATTGACAGAGCTCTTCCCACACCTCCCAAAGCTCTCCAAATTGGAGATACGGGATTGTAAAAATATAAAACAGCTGGTAGTGGGGGTAGATTTGCGACAAACAGCATCAGATATGGGGGGAGGTGAAATAACAGCAGCAACAGAGGAAGAGGATGATGGGGTGCTGCTCTTCCCATCTCATCTCTGTGACTCACTACAGAAATTGAAGTTCCTTTTCTGCCCAGAGCTGGTCCTGGTGGACTCGCCAACTCTTGTTCCTGGAGGAGGATGGCTCCAAGCCTTGCGATCCCTCCAGAGATTAAGCATAAAGTATTGCCCAAAGTTTCTATCCGCCTTCTCGTTTTCCAGTCACATTTTCCCTTCCTCCCTGCAATTCCTGGAGCTTACGAAATTAGAAGGGATGGTGACACTAGAGCCTCTCTCAAACCTTTCTTCTCTTACCAGATTAGTATTGGAATTTTGTGGAAAGGATCTGAAATGTCAGGGATTGCAGTCTCTCCTTACCACCGGGGGCCAGCTCAACGAATTGGAAGTCAGGGGCAGCCATATATTCTTTGCTAATTGGGATCCAAATCCCAGACGGGCTTTGGAGGATGCTGAAGGAGGAGAAGAGCAGCCAACACAGCTTGTTTCATCCACACTGCGGAAGCTTTGCACAGATGATGCAGCAGGACTCCTTGCTGCACCCATCTGCAGCTTCCTTTCTTCCTCTCTCACCAAGCTGAAACTTCATGGGTATGGGCATGAAGGGTTGGAGCACTTCAGCAAGGAGCAAGAGGATGCCCTTCAGCTTCTCTCCTCCCTCCAGAAACTTGAGTTTAGGCATTTCCGCCATCTTCAGCAAATCCCTGCAGGGCTGTGCAACCTTACCAGCCTCAAGATGTTATCAATCAACCACTGTCCTGCCGTCTCGTCATTGCCCAGCGATGGCCTCCCCAAATCACTGGAAAAGCTAGATGTCTACGACTGCAGCGAGGTGCTAAAACGGCAGTGCAGGTGGATGTTGGGAACCATCCCGAAAATCATAAGAGGATGATCCAAGGTAACACAAACATACTTTCTTGTGTTCTTCCATGTTGCCCTTTTCTTGCGACCCTGCTTAATAACACTGCATTTATTCCCATCCAATGTTCAAGACAACGCCTTGGAGTTCCCTTGTACATTCTTCTAGCCCTGTAGTGCTCTGCTCTTTCCATACATACACACTTGCCACATGCGTGGCACGAGGGTCTTGTGGACGCTGTCTTCCTTCCTGTACAAATTATCCGTTGAGTATGGAACTTCACTCCTGCTGTACCGTATTATTTATATCCACTTCCAGTTATACTCACCGCAAAAAGTTAAAATGAACACTTATATACTCCCGCCGTATCAGATTTCCATTTTCTTCTCAACGATAGTGAAAATATCTCAGATTTATTTGTCAACGCCCCTGATCTTTCCACAAGGCGAGAAAACCAACGTCACTAGCAGCTAATACTTTCTGCAAGTCTCTTTTCTTTTCTTTTCTTTATTTGTTTTGGTTCTATGTGTGCAGGTGTTCAACGATAGTGAAAATATCTCAGATTTATTTGTCAACGCCCCTGATCTTTCCACAAGGCGAGAAAACCAACGTCACTAGCAGCTAATACTTTCTGCAAGTCTCTTTTCTTTTCTTTTCTTTATTTGTTTTGGTTCTATGTGTGCAGGTGTTCGTTCGATCTTGTAGGCTTCTTCATATTTGCATTTTAAATTTGGGTTATTGTTATTCATCAAGACGCTGTAGTCTACTTGCATAATTTGGGTTTCACAATCAGAATTGTGGAATAAATGAGAATATGAGTCAAGAACTGAAGAAACTCATATTAAGGTTATAAAATATTATCATCCACTCTACGTTATTGCCAATACCAGGTGTTGATGCATTCTAATTTCTGATGGCTTGCTGTTCAGGTCATCTTGTGCTTCTGATGGCTTTCTGCTACTTTGCTATTAGTACCACTTGTGTTTATAGTTCTCCAAAGCTCATGAAGACTTGATGGTGTATCTGGAAAGTTCAGTTTGATGTTCAAAAGGTCATCATGGCATAATTATGGAAAGCACTCAGTTCTCAGTGTTTTGCCACCGATAAGGTTTGTATTTTTGTATCCAGTCTACATTCTACTGATACCAGATATCCAGTCTACATTCTACTGATACCCCAGGACAGTGTCTTTTAAGATTTCCGAAGATCTCTTCTTTCCAAGGACTACATGTCACCACAGACTGGCAGAGCTGCACAGTAAGTTTATGAGTTGATCAGAATTTGTAATACTATGGCATCATACAATCGTTGTCTCTGTCTAGTCTTTGGGTTTGCAGTTTTGAACTGTCTGAGACTAAAATTTGTAGTACTGTGTTTATTAGAATGTACAGTGCAATGGTACATGCTTATCTTTTCCTACATGAACACTCTGTTTTTCAGTTCTAACTAGCTATATAAGAGGGCAGGAGTTATGTCTCGAAATCCTTCACTAAGTTGCTCACCATCACCATTGTGTGTTTTCAACGTTTAGTACTGCTCACTGTATAAAAATGCAGTACTGCTGTTAAAATACATTTCATTTCATGGCACCAAAAATAGGCTACCATCCTGGGCTTCGGCGGGGGCGATCGTTCAGTGCAAGTCCCAGCCCAGTTTATCAGGACCTTATTCCTGTTATGTTGTTCTAGAAAAAAACACTTTTGCAAACTAAGCATGGTCTGTGTCTGGCATTTCATTGCTCTCTGTTCATAAGTAATGAAATATAGTTTTTTAGTAAAAGTAATGAAGCTTACTATTCATAAGTAATCCAAGCCAATGTTATGCTTCGCAGATATTATCAATCTGTTATCTTGGTGAAAACTGCAGTGCAGTCTGGGGAATCATTTGTGCATTTGACGTGATACAGCATGGGCCACTGCAACTACGAATTGGTCCCTAATTGGTCTGCAAATGGATTCTCCCTCTGAAGTGTCTCATGCATATACAGCAGTGTAAGTGTCTCCTCTACTTGGGCAAAGAGCTCAGCTCTCTCTTATCATACTCTAACCAAAGCAGCTCTCTTTTTTACTCTGCAAATTTAAGCTTCTTTTCATGACCTTTTATCTATTTCAGTCAGACATGCGCTCTTAGTGTCTAATCTCAGTTTATGATGTTGCTTCGTTTTGCAGGTCAATCTCCTTGGGAGCAACAGATTGAGTTGGGGAAACCGGGAATGGTGTCAAACTGCATGGTACACACTCATGCATATACTGGGATCGGTGTCTCTGAATCTGAAGCCCTCCCTCATTCTATTTTTCATTGGATGCAGTGCACCAATCAAATTCCATCCTAAGCATATACTGGTCGCTCAGAAGTTGCTGCTGTCATTGCCAATAGCATCCCCCAAGGCACAGATCAAGTAGTTGTTGCAAGAAATATTTCGAAGGTGGCCCGTGCTGTGGCTGCCGCATTGTTCAAGAAAAATAGCACGGTCAGGCCTCAGTAGTTAATATTCAGATAGACGATACTTTTTGCACTATAACTAACTAAGAATCAACTACTCTGTGTAGGTCTTGAGCCCCAAATACCGGAAGATGCTGCTGACAACTCGCGCTGCAAAGGTAAGAAGGAGATTATGCTCTGAGTAGAGGGGTAATGTAATCGGCTAGCAGAATGGCTGGTAAAAAGTTACAGCTGTGAGTAATTGGAGAAGGCTTAGATGCTGCTGAAATGTTGAGGGCACTGAAAGGAACCGGATGTATGACGCTGCTCACGGAGGTATGCAAGGACTGCTATACACACCTACTTGACGTCTCCGGCAGCGGGTGTACCTAAATACTGCACAGAGTTGAATGATGCGAGGTATGAGTAAGTAATAATTAAGCCCCCAGTGAAGTGCAAGAAATACACTAGCTAGCTCCATCTTGTTATCAGGTTAACTGAGTTGAAAACGTTCCAGAATTGGCTGCCAAGGAGGGGGAGGGGGTCATGAATTGGCTTGCACAACAGGTCCTGGGGTTAGTGGTTATGCAGTTATATGCTGGCTGGAGCCATGCCAAAGAAGATGGAAGCAGAGACATTGGCTATGCTAGGTGGTGGTATATCCGAAGCCTGACGCCTTGTGATGTCGCTCAGACTTGAGTTGTCGCCCGTGGTTAGTATTTTGCTTATTCAATATCATTAGTGCATCTCAGACTGTTGGGATTAGTACTTACACATTTCGCTTACTGCTGCTC
The DNA here is from genome assembly GCF_018294505.1 of Triticum aestivum. Classification (NCBI taxonomy): domain Eukaryota; kingdom Viridiplantae; phylum Streptophyta; class Magnoliopsida; order Poales; family Poaceae; genus Triticum; species Triticum aestivum. Next base: position 592,346,152 of record NC_057807.1, on the reverse strand, counting down.
TGCCAGATTAATGGTCAGCTCAGCTTGTTCTTCCCAATTAACAAAGGAATGTTGCTCTCAAAGTCTTGCCGTTCAGCTCCCATTCCATGCGCGCACTCCTGGCGCCTGCTTACTGGAGCACGACAGATGTGCCGCAGCCGCTGCGCTGAAGATAAACTGTTCTTCCTTGTCCACACAGTCATAATAATCCTGGGACTTTGTAATTAAACCGTTCTTCCTTATCCATGCTGCTGGCAGAAGCGTAGCGTGCGGCCAGGTATATCTCAAGCCTGAAGCCTGTCACCTTGTGGCACATAATATTCTGACCCTGGCCGGCAGAACCATGGCAATTACGTACTTACACATCTCCCTCCATGTCAGGAACCAGACTGCATCTTCTGAAGAAATCTACACTTGTCATGTTGTTAACTGAAGAAACCGACACTTTTCATCTTGTTAACTGAAGAAGCCGACGCTTCTCATGCTGTTAACTAAATGAAATCGACGCCAGCAGTCGGTTGGCACCAAACCGGCGGGCTCATCATCGACCATCTGATCTTCATTTGACGGCAACTTAGGCTTGTACGAGAAAAGGACTCTGAAGACTGGAGCCGTCGCTATTTGAATTACCTTTATTACTGTCTCCTTGTTCACCTGCTTTACTTTAGCGTTGAAGTTAAGGAATACATTTCACTGGTTGTAATGGGTATAAAACCAAACCCGGATCTATCTGAGAGCCCTGGATCTCATCTTCCTGTACCTGGGGTAAACCCTAGCTGTCATGTCATGGCTGGCGCAAGCGCGCGTCCTTAATTCGCTATATTTATCTGGTGATCACCCATCTGAATTCGCCTGCTAATAAAAGAAGAACATGTAGCGCCGCAGATAAAGATTCTGGCGGAAGATGTGCATGCCGGTGTGCTTCTCTGCTGCTCAAGTTGGTGCGTTTGCCACTCAATTGTGCACGGCTAGGGAGTTCTCTGAATTCACCTAGCTACTTGGTGTGATCTCATCTGAGAGTGCATGGCTAGTATTTTTTTTTAAACGAAGGCAAAAGATTTGCCTCATCGATTAATTAAGCAGAAGAGAATTGCCCAGTTAATTAACGGAAAACCGGACGAAAACCAATACAGACCAACCACACGTGAACTACTCACAGAGCATGCAACCCCCTAAGCACATGATCGCCTGACAACCAAACCCAACACCTAACGTCCAACAACCCCACACTGCTACATCACAAAGACACCCCAACGAGGGTAACTCGGCCGAAGACCACATGCACCACCAAATCCACGAAGACAAGGCAGACCATAAGGACAACCCAAGAGACTGATAACCATCCATCAAGCAACTGCGGATGCCTTTTCTGTGGCGTCACTCTTCTTTCCTTTGCTCTTGAGAGCCTCCTCCACAATCGTCTTGCCAGATCCAGGGCTCACCCTCTCCAAACGTTTGAGCAAGTTGTGAAGCTCTAGATTGAAGAGAATGTCATTGACCTTGTCACGCACAGAAACCTGCCCAACGGTCACGTGCGAGTGGGTGACTGCAATATCGGAACCTCCATGCTCCACAGAGATGAGCGGCTGGTTGAGCTCCGAAGGATCAGGCGCCAACGTACCAACTGCCTCAACATCATCAGTCACAGGTACCACTGACACACCACTGATACGATGGACTCATGTGTCTCCAGTTGCTCACACGATAGAGCCTCGGAGTTAGGTGCCAACACACCTGTCTCATCCACCTCGCCACTCAAAGACGCCACATGCCCAATGGCCATAGATGAGGTAGTGACAGAACCAACCAAGTTCACGCAGTCCGCAAAGGCGGGCGGCTGACAGTATTTGGAACTAGTTGGGTCTTGTCACTCTCACTCCTTTGCTGCAGCTTTGACTGGCACATGTGAACATGAAACGGAGGGTAGACGATGTGCAGTACAATACGCGATGTGCCTGTCTGCCTGCCTTCGTCAACTGTCAAGTCAGTATAAAGAACATTAGAATTAACAAAAAATACATTCAGCTCGGTAGACCTCCTCGCGACGACTGCAATAACTGAAACGAGCTAAAGACACGCTGCTGTCATCGTCCCCCCCCTCATGTATTGTTGTCTGAAATTAATAAATACTCCCTCCGTTTCAAAGATGACCCAACTTTGTACTAAAGCTAGTATAAAATTGAATCATCTATTTTGAAACGGAGGGAGTAGAATACCAGCAACACGTTCGCCTAAGACAAACACAATAAGTTGCCACGCACGGAACAAATGTGTGCAACACAATCATTATGAAGGGTGTTTCGCTTTAGGGCAAAAAGAGTTTTGCTAGGCCATAGGGTTCCGCCTGATACTACTGCACCGCCTCACACGAGAGATCAAAAAAACAGGAACAAATAAATTGTGGCACATGCATGCGAAAATTGTATTCTAGAGCAATTGTGAGACGAGCTGGTTTCCTTTGTTTTTCTTTTTTGGTGTATTTTGATTAGTGTTTCTTTTGCGCTTTGTGGAAAAAAAAAGGTTCATCACCTGATCGCCGACCGTGGGGATCGAACCCACGGCCACGTGGTTAAAAGCCACGCGCTCTACCACTGAGCTAGGTCGGCTTGATGAACGACAAGCTAATTCTAATAATTTTCACTATACAGAGGTAAGTGCACGCTTTGCCACGTCACTCGTTAGTTGTAGATTTTTTTCCCCTCTCAATGGTTTTTATAGCAATTCATATTTCGTGCATATGATTATTGGACCTGTCATGTGGAGTGATCCTTCCGGTTTTGGGAGCATCATTTAAATTCATGAACCTTTCTTCAGATTTGTAAACATTATTCAAAACTCACAAAATGATTCTTGAATACTATTACGAAAACTAAAAGATGTTTTAATGAAACAACAAATGAAATAAAATATTTGGTTCAAAAACCGACCAGGATTTTTGTGTGTGTGACACACGGTAGGCACGTAGGGCTACCGCGGGCCTACACAATTAGCTCACAATCATACTACTTTTCTAAATAAATAAGAAGTATCTTAATAGTAAAATCGACTAGAATAGAAAAGGCGGTTGATAAACCAACCTAGAAAAAAAACATGTGACCGCGGGAAGCCATGGCAAAATGAACGATGCAAAGGGCCTCCCGGCCAAGGCAGGCTTTAGCCCTGGCCGGCTGGTGCGACCGAACCAGATCATCGGAGGCAAAGACACCGACAGGCGGGTCCGGCCTTCCCTTCGCGCGCGGGTGCTACCAAACCCGCCGCATGACAGTAGCCCCGACCGAATCAGCTCATCGAATGTAAAGAACCTGTCAGGCGAGGCAACCTTCCCTTCACGCGCGGGCACTACCAAACCTGTCGAATGATGGTCGCCCCGACCGAGCCAGCAGTCCACATGTAATGGACCGCGGAAGCGGGTGGTCCGGGGCCACGCCGTTCGGCCAGATCAGACGGCGTGGAGAGCCACCGCAATACTCGACCCAGAAATGAACGACGCGGAGGACACTCTCGCATGCTTTATGAAAGTAATACCTCTCATGTTTCACATGAGCAAAAAGGTTAAGTCTTCCTTGTTCCGTACAATTCTCAAAAGACAAAGATAGCAAAACCGCAGGCTTAGAATGGCATATCTCCTACGTGAATAGCATAAAAATTACATGGATTTGGGTCAAATAGCGTTTGATATCACATAGCAACAAGTTTGAGTGCACATAAAACTTTCCTCCAATGCATATGAACTCTTAGGAAAATTTCCTAACGATTCCAATCCTGTGAATCTTACAACCAATATAGGAATTTTTCTTAAAGATTTAATAAATTCTCTATAAAAATCCTATGGAATTTCTTTGAAAGGAGCCCTCCAAAAGAGTCTAGTTTGGGGGAAGCGGACAATGCAGCGCTGCAGTTCAGAGGCTGGACATTCCCTTCTTCAAGTAAAACATACCCCTACCCACGCGGTGGATTTTAGGAATGCTCAGCCGTCCGATCCGATCCAGATACATCTCCCAACAGTTTTTAGTTGAGAGGACAACTCGATCAGATCTCCTGCCCCGACCCGTTCTCACGCCGCCGCCTGCTGTGGACAGTGGACTCGAGCTTCCGTCCACGCCCGTCGCCTCGCCGTTCGCCGCCCCGACGACAAGGAGCCCAGGGTAGCCGGACCGGCGCAGCGAGCCTGCTCCTCAGAAAATCACCATGTCAACCAAGCGCGCAAGCCCGGGTTCAACCGGCCCGCGCGGGGATGAGACGATCGTCAAAGCGACCACGCCGCGCCTCCCTCTGGATCTCCTTGTTGAGGTAGCCGCGCGCTCCGACCCCGCGGCCATCGTCCGCTACGCCGCCGCTTCCAAACGGCTCCGCGGCGCCATCATCGACCAGGACTTCCGCCGCCGGCTGGCCGTCCGCGCCGCTGCCAACGGCGGCTTCAACCCAGACCTCCTCCGCGGCGTCTCCTACTGGAGCCAGCGCTGGGACGGCAGCCCCCGCAAGAACGTGGCCCGGAAGACCGTGCCGCCGCAGTCCTTCCCCGCCCGCTTCAATGCCAGCCTCGAGCTCGAGCCCGTGGCCTGGCGGGACGGCCTCGTCGTCCTCCGTCACGACCACCATCCTTTACCCAAGTTCAGGGTGTGCAGTAGCTTCACCGGCGACGCCTCCGACGTCCCTCCCACGGAGGTCTACGGCTGCAACAAGTTCGCCTTGATCGCCGTCGTTGACCACTGCCGTTCCTTCCAGCTGCTGGTCGCGGACGAGGCCCTCTGGACACAGATCTACTCGTCGCGGGACGGACGATGGAGCGCCGTCCGCGCACCCCGCCTCCCCGCGCACCACCCACCATCCAAATCATGCGACGACTCCCACCCCGTGGTCATCGGGCGCACCGTGCACTGGTACGTACGCCTCCACCCGGAGCTCGACGACCACGACCTGCGAATCATCGCTCTGCACGTGGACACGGGGGCGGTGAGGATGATCGAGCTGCCGTGGGACTTGATCGACGGAGTGGAGCCACCTGCGACCAGAAAGGCGGCACCTATGCTGGTCGTCTCGGGGGCCGGGGAGCTGGGCGTGGTCGTGTCGGAGGCGCAGGCGATATCGATGTGGACGTTGTCGTCGGAGGGGACGTGGCGCCGGCGGGTGCTGGTAGACATGGCCGACTGGGGTGTTCGGCACAGCCCGATTCGCTTCCATGGATTCGGGGAGAGGAGCGGCACGCTGGTCTTGTCCGTGAGCGCAGTTGGGCTCGTCCAGCTCAACGTGGTGACTGGACAGGCCCGCGTCCTGCGCCACGGGAGACATACATCCCCGCATGTGTGCGTGCACCACATTAATCTGGACTCCATGCTCCAGGCTATGAAGCCATTATTAAGCTGACTAGCTGCTTCTTAAGCCAACTGCAATGCACGGAGGAGTACAATTCCCACGCGCACATTTGTACGCTCAGAGCATCAGAGGCACCAAAGAATATGTCCCCCTACACTTGGCGCGTGGAATTAGTGTTATTAATTAGCTTTGCAATATACAAACTTACATATTACATATTTTAGCTTATGTGGAAGATGTGAAATAGTTTGGCAAAACATATATCGAAAATGCACCCATGTACATTAAAAAAAAAAAAGCACCCATGTGTGTGCACGCGCGCGCGTGTGTGTGGTTTGGTAAATTCTCAATGACCATGTCTCAATCTGCCGGCAACGCACTGCCTCCAGCTCTGCCTATTTATGGTTTACGTGATCACCCGCTTCTGCCCGCTGACTATTATGGTTTTTCTTGTGACAAACTGACTTCTTATGGTCACTCTGTTGTTGATCCCAAATGGCAGCATGGCGTGACAGAGGAGATTGCTGCTCTTGAGCGCACCGCCACGTGGGTCTCGTTTCTATTCCTTCCCGTATTCGTCGCATCACTTGTAAGTGAGTCTATGAGGTTAAGTCACTTGTTTGTTTTTTTAGTGCTACAAAGCTCATCTCGTGTTGCCTGTTGCTTTTAGTAGGAGTATGGTTGTGACTATGATGAGACATTTGCTCTTTGTACCGACTAACACGTGATGAATGTTTCAATACGGTGATCTTCGCCTCAGACTACCTTTCTTTGGTGCAACGACTAAACTCTTATGTTCGTGATAGCTCGTTAATGGGATCTTGTGGTGGTGCACATCAAGTATGTAGCTTCGGGCTTTTCTTCTGCGATCTTTGAGCATGTGCATCGGCAATTTAATGTTTTGGCTCATGTTCTCACCAAGTCATTTATGAACTATAGTGGTCTTTCTGTTTTCATTCAACTTCGGAGTGTTTCCGGGGACTCTTTGTAATGTTGCCACTTCATATATAAAGTGTTGACGTTCTCTAAAAGAAGTAAGACTTAGAATTTAGCTAATTGCAACTCTTAGTTATTTGAGTTGGAAAAATTATCAAGCCTAATGGCAATGGGGGAGACTACAATAGAAACACAACTATTATGGTAAACTACCAAAACGTCATATATTTAGGGACGAGGGAGTAAAAAACTTGAAGGTAGAGATGGAAACCCCATATTAGCCCATGGGAGATGGTGCCCCCCCGCCCCCCCCCCCCCCCCCCCCCCCGCGCGTGCACGATTCTTCAACATTCTCATAGTGTTTGTTCTCCCTTATCAACCTTGCCAACGGGTTTCGTCCACCATTGGAGCGAGTCTATTCGCCACAACGATAGAAAAACAGAAAGCATGGGGTGCTACACTTTTTCTCCAAATATTTCTCCAGTTCATGATGATTTGTGGAACACCTTAGTGGGCAATCCTATGGAATACCATGATACCCAACCACCCATCCATTGCTGGCGAGGATATCACAGATGTCGGTTAAACAATTTCTCTTAGTTCTCCATCCTCTCTATTTTGTTACTGATCATGGTGCATCAACGAGAAGCCGCCTTCTCTTTACTTCCCTGGTAGGTTGGTGCGTGAAGAAAACTCGATGACCTTTTTCCATCAGAAAAATCCATCGGCAAACACATACTAGTACATTTCATAAAAATGCCAGAAGATATCCCTGTTTTTATATGAACAGGGTATGATCATAACAGAATAAGCTGGGACTAATAGCTGGGTTGTCTAAAGTGAACGGAAAAAATAATTCGAGAGTGCTTTTCTTTTTGCGGGTAAAGAGTGCTGAAACAAATAGGGCCTAGATTTCTGTCTAAGCCATATTATTAGGTGGAGAGAATGATGAAACCAGACAACTAACAACGACGACCTTTTTCCATCAGGAAATTCCATATCAGGAAACACATACTAGTATTTGATAAAGAATGCCATAAGATATCCCGAATAATTATTTTGAAAATCTTATTGGAAAAAGTTGTCTTGTCTAAAGTGAACGAACATAACTCCGTAGTAGATCTATGGTGCCAATTCATCAAAAGTGCTTATGTATCTATCTTCGACACATGATATCGTTTACTCGGTTTCGGAAGGGTCGAGGACGTGGCCGGCAAAGACCACCGAACGGGAAACCTCCTCCACTATATAGAAGGCAAATGGATGGTCGGCGACGAAATCAACAGGATCTGAGGCGCATAAAAATACCATGACGAAGGCGGTGGATGCAGCCGCCTCAGTGCCTTCCTCGTTCACTTCCACAACCGCCCTATGGAACACATCCTCTACCCGCAGCCGCACAGTGTTTCCACTTGAGTCCTCCACCATGTCAGACAGATCGGCCCCCTCGCTGAACGCCGCCCGGAGCCCCAAGCTCTTGAGAACTTTCTTCATGCTGCAGAAGAAGGACAGCTTGAACTTGGGTAGCCGGAGCTTCACCTCACTTGACCAAGTGGGCAGGTTGTCGAACAGGAACCCTGGCGCGCCAGACGCCAGCTTGTCTGCAAGGCTACGCAGCCCGTCTCGCGCCGTCGGGAGGAAGATGCACATCGAGTACCGCGCACCGCGCGGCCCTTGGCCACCTTCTTGTACGGGGGCTTGAGCACCTTGAACCCGTCAAATGTGGACACCAGGTACTTGTCGCGTCTGCTTCCCTCCATGAATGGCACCTGGACGGTGCTGCCGTCGAGGCGGTGGAACGTGTGGTCTTCGGTGCGGCTCTTGCTGAAGGTGTTCTCCCACATACCCTTGAAGTAGATGGCATTGGTAAGCACGAGCCTGGTGTCGCGGTGCACTGAGCCCCGTGGTAGGACGGACGTGATGAGCTTCTTCGGGGCCTTGGCGACCCACCTGTTGATCTCCTTCCTCGCATCCTCCGGCTGCATGCATCAGGAGACAGATCGATCAGGGTTGAAACTTGAAATTGGAAGCCACAAACATGTGTTACAGATCGATTGCATCGCCCAAGAAATATTGTACGGACCTTACTCACAAAGTCGACGGCGCGTGCGTCCGCCTTATAGGACTTGACGGCGGCCTTCCGGTAGGCCGGCTTCAGCGGCAGATCTTTGTGGCACCACACGCTGCACGCGGACGTAACGACCAGCGGGCCGGAGGGATCGTCGACGGCGAGGGCGTGCTTGGACACTAGTCGCATGACCGCCGCGACCTCGTCGCGCGACGTCGCGCCGAGCACAGCCAGGATCTCGTCCAGAGTGTCGCCCTGGGCGCCGGCCGCCAGGAGGCCCAAGGCGGTGTAGATGGACAGCGGCGAGAACATGATGTTCTGGCCCTCGTGCTCCTCGCGGCCTGAGAATTTTTTGGAGAGGCGGAGGGCGAGCGCCGCCAGGCCGTCGGAGTCGGCAGGCATCCTGCGAGCCTTCTTGCTTGGGCGCCTCGCCGCCTTCTCCATGGTGCCCTAGCGATAGCTTGCCGAGTCAAATTAAAGAGGCGGCGCAGGGTGTTCACCTCTTTTTATAGCGTTTATTGCTAGTTTTAATTCGCCAGGAAACATAAATAAGGGCGGTGCTTATGTATGCATGGCCATGGAGAGTTTTCTTTTTAGGGTACCATGGAGAGTTTATTTAAGAGACAGGAAATAATGGAGAGTTTATTTTGAAAGCATAATGGAGAGTTGTTATAATAATCAAATAGTATATCTTTCCCTTTAATTAGTAGTTTGAGTTTTTTTTAGCATTTTGGTAAATCTCACATATTTCCTCCGTTCCTAAATATTTATCTTCCTAGATATTTCAACAAATGACTACATACGAAACAAAATGAGTGAATCTACACTCTAAAATATGTCTATATATACATCCGTATGTGATACTACATTTTAAATATCTAGAAAGACAAATATTTAGGAATGGAGGGATGATTTTTAGCTATTGATGGTTTTGCTAGAGCACCACACGAGTCAAGAATTCAGTCTTTTGTGCACATCTAAAGCACCACACAATTAAAAGCTGCATTTTTGGTGCAAACTCATTAATCGTGCAATCTCATTAATCACTGGACAGGCAATTACTAACATTGTACAATTTCGCTACAAACATGGATATTTTTAATTGTTGTAACCCATTTGCGAGGATGACACGCAACTTGTCCGACACACAACTTATTTTTAACCCGAACTAGTTGCATAACCATCCTTGACAAACAACTTATCCCTGACCTGATCTAGTTTCATGTCAACCCGCGAAACACAACTTATCCCGACCCGACCCAATAGCATGTCCATCGTCGACACACAAATCACTCCAGACCCGACCTAGTTGTATGTCCACTCTTAATATGAGACTTGCCCGATCCCCTACCCACTAGCCCGACCCAGTTGCATGTCCACCGTCGAAACATGACTTGCCCTGACCCAGTTACACATTCACTCTTGACTCAAAAATCCAAATGACCCTCTTGCGTGTCCACCATCGGAACACAACTCGCCCGGACCCAACCACATGTCCACTCTTGACTCAATAACTCAAATGAAGTAGTTGAATGTCCATCCTCGACGTGCAACTCGCTTGACCCAGTTGGATGTCCACCCATGACCTGAAACTCAACCGACCCAGTTGCATGTCCACCCTCGAAGCGCAACTCGCTCCCGACCCAGTTGCATGTCCACTCTTGACTCAAAAACTCAAACGACCCACTTGCATGTCCACCTTAGATATGCAACTCGCCCCAACCCAGCTGCATGTTCACCATTGACCCGAAACTCAACCGACCCAATTGCATGCCCACCATCGATACGCGACTCGCCCCAACCCAGTTGCATATCCACCCTTGACCAAACTCAGACGACCTAATTGCATGTTAACCTTTGACATTCAACTCGCCCGACCCAGTCACATGCATGTCCATCCTCAACAGACAACTCACCTCTCAACCTAGTGGCATGTCCACTCCTGACACACTACTTTTTGCTACCCGACCTAGTTACATGTCCACCCTTCACACACAACCTATCCGCCCCAGTTGCATGTCCACCCTTGACACGCAAATTGACACCCAATGTTGGCAACGTGACAAGTTGTAGATTAGAAAAATATGGTTTCAGAAAATGCCATGTGGTCCTATCGGAATTTCACTCATGGTTGTGTTGGGAAATGTAGTAGAAAACTAAAAAATTGGTCCTACGATCGAACCAGGAACACTATGAAGATGCATTATAGGTTTATATCGGATCATTACCAGCTTCGAGCTGCAGTGGAAGAAGAGTTGGTGTAGATCGTTCTTGAAGTCCCACGAACCGTTCACGAACGGTACCTCAAATCGAAGACTGAAAGCACGACCTCTCTACGGAATGCATGCATACATGCTTCACGATCCGGCAGTGCTTCGCCGTCCAGAGTTAATCGTCGCCAGGGAATTAGAGGGAGAAGAAGAGAACCGCACATGGCTTCTCTATTATGAGGGTTAGAGAGATCTAGGTCTAGCTCTAATTAGATCAACTTCAAATTAGAACTAGAGCTAGAGAACTAGAGGAGGCTCCAAAAACTTGTGTGCTCAAAGGGCAAAAAAACCTCTAGTATGTATAGGTTGGAGGGAGGGGAGGGGGATCCACAAGGAGGGAGGAGTCCTCCTCCAATTCGCCCCCCTCTAGCTTGCCCTACAAGTTAGGGGGGCGCCCCCAGGAATGTATCCAGTGCACCCGCACTTGTGGTGCTATCGATTTATCAGATGCCGTGGAACTTCTTAAAAATATGAAAATAATCAACCACTTTGGCACAATACCAAAGTATGTTGTCACAAAAATTTGTATCAAAATTGAAATATTTCTTGAAATAAAAAAATGACAATTTTGACATTAGTGTGATAATAGGCCAAATCTAAAGCCCAACTTATGTTATGTACTATTCGGTGTTGAATTTGTCGTTTTTGTTTCCAAAGCTATGTTTATCCTGACTTGAAATTTTGTCACAACACATGTCTCCTTTTTTCCAGTCCACCGATCATGTCAAACTCCAGTTCCCCCCAATCGTGGGAAGGCCTTCGCCGCGGGTGGTGGAGGAGAAATCTGTAGGCTCGTCTTAACACTATGGTAGGTAAGGATCGCATTGCTTTTTTTTAATTGAATCATGTCAGTTTGTATGGTTTTTGAGATTTCTGCCCTTTTCTTGCTCTATGCGGAAGAAATAGTAGTCCCCATGAATCGCTTGGATTAAAAACAATTGGATTATCTCCAAGGGATTCAGATGGTCCCTTCCTTGTAAAATTTTCATTTTAGATCAGTATCACAAAATGATGTTTTGTATCTGCATATGATATCAAGTAATACAATGAATCTTCTGTTTATTTCTCAAATTCCTAATGAAGAAAATGTATAAGGAGGCAACTGATGTGTTCATAACGGCCGAGGTATGCTTCCTTATGTGATTATTTTTTGTCGTACTGCAAGAAGCATGTGCATCTTATAAATAAATATATAATGACAAAAACAATGTGAGGTCCGTAAATGTGCCAAGGCAGATTTTTGGTTAGGTAAAATACAGATTGAAAAGATATTATTCAATACGATTGATATTGATATCATCATCAGTGACTTTGCATCTAGAAAGTTAGAAAAGGAAAATTTAAGATAATATATAAGGGCCACTGGTTCTTGTTTTGCGCTGGGGCCCCAAAATCTCAGGACCGGTCCTAGTGGGTCTACAAGGTTAAGACTCACCCTGATATTTCTTTTGAGTGCTACAAAGCTCCTCTTGTAACCCGTTCCTTTGAGCAGGAGCATGATCATGCCATGACGAGACATTTGCTCTTTATGCTACCTAACACGGGACGAATGTTTCATGGTGATCTTCGCCTTAGACTGCCTCGCTTTGGTGGAATGATTAAACTCTTCTGTCTATTGGATCTGTGGTGGCATACATCAAACACGCGGCTTCGGGCGATCTTCAAGCATGTTGATCGGCAATCTAATGGTTTAGTTCATGTATGTTCTAGTTAAGTCTTTTATGAACTCTAGTGGTCTTTCTATTTTTCATTCTACTCCAGTGTGTATCCAGGACACTCTTTGTAGTGTTGCTTGGTTAATAAAGTGTCATCGTTCTCTAAAAATACTATGACTTAGAATTTTGATAATTCAAACTCTTTTACTTGAGTTGGAGAAATTATCCAGCCTAATAGCATGGGGGGAGACCACAATAGAAACACAACTCTTATGGTTCAAAAGTAGAAAAATTGAAGGTAGAGATGGATGCCCCAGATTAGCACGCGAGAGATGATGGGTGGATAACACCCCCTCTCCACAGGTCTTCAACCTTCTTATAGTGTCTGTTCTCCCTTATCAGCCTTGACGACATGTTTCGTCCGCCATAGGAGCGAGGCTATTTGCAACAAGGATATAAAACCAAAGATAATTGTGATGAGAAAAAAAGAAGCATGTGGTACTAGGCTTCTTCCCCAAATATTTCTCCAGTTCATGATCATTTATGGAACGCTTTAGTGGCAATCCTATGGAATACCGTGGTACCCATCCATTGCTAATGAGGATACCACACATGCCTCCACTGCCATGCTGCACCGTGATCTAAGAGCGTCAAATAATTTCACTTAGTCGTCAATCTACTCTACTTCGCTGCTAGATTATGACGCATCAACGAGAAGCTGCCTCCTCTTTACTCACCAGGTACGTTGGTGTGCGTAAATGTCACAGAATAAAGCCTAAGATTTCCTAACATCTAAGTGAATGTTTTGAGCCACCATTTTTCGAGGTTCATGTGGGGGTGGAAAGATTAATTAAGATGAAATAAGATAGCTAACACCAACGAGTCACACTAGCTACATCAGTTGATCATGGATTTAGCATACCACCTCAGAATAGTCTACGTGGCCCCTTGTTTTTACTACAATTTGATATAGTGAATTCAGTAATGCAGACAACCCTTTTTAAAGCGCTTTTAAAGCCCCTGACTCTCAAAAAGAGCTGGAGGTTTTGCCTCAACTCATTCCATGAATGTTGTTTCATTCTCGAAAGATTTCATCCCTCGCTCGGTCGTTAAGGTGGGGTGAAAACTGCAATTAATGCTCTATCTCCATCATAGAATATGGGATACTACCTTTCAATGGCCTCGCATCCCCAGAGCCTCAGACTGGCCTGCCCTTCCAATCGGGGTTATAACGGGTCCGGTATCAGCAACACCAGCCAATCGTGTTGGTACGGTGATATTGTAGGTTCGATCCCTACTAAGCCCATCTGACCTGCTTAATCAATGACTCCGGTAGTCACCTGAACCACTCTCTCAGATAGCCCACAGCCTCTCTTCTGGATGCGAAAGAAGATTCGATCAACGTACAAGGTTTGCCTTCTTGTGAGAAGGAGGGCTCTGAATTGTGTTCTCAGTGCAAAGGGAGTCTTTGAGAAGGTTCAACGACTTATGCATAAAAAAATCTCAATAAAAATGGCACAAAATATCCGTGTTTCGGTAAGATCATTTATATGAATATTGTGGTGAAAAGTTAACTACCGATCTAAAGTGAGCCAAAGAAAGGCAGTAGATATACTGTGTCAATTGAAGACCATCTAAGGCCTTGTTTGTTTCATCAGATTTAATTAACAGATCCTCGTTGAAAAAAATCAGAAGCTGAAACAAAGTATGTGGAATATGCTTTGCCAGTGAAGCTGAATCCATTTTCAGTGGAATTTCTGAAGCACGTGTACTTCAGTGGCAAAGCTCACTTTTGCCGGTGAAATGAATCCACGGGATCCGAGGCCAACTGAAGTTGAAGTTGAAACAAACAGGGCCCAAGTCACGTGAGATTTCTGTCTACCGTGAGTGGAGAGAATGAAGATCAAACCAGAGAACTAACACCCGCAACATTTTTCCATCAGCAAACACATACTAGTATTTCATAAACAATGCAGAAGACATCCATGTTTTTTTGTAACAACATTTATGTTGCAAATATTATGATGAAAAGAGCGTGACCATATATCCGAATATGTTGGACTAATAGTTGTCTTGTCTAAAGTAAACGAAGAAAACTTTTCATAGTAGATCTATCAAAAATGCTAGACGTACGTGAAACTTTTACAAGAATTAACGGACTAACCTTCTACTCTCACTAATCGCTTCCACTCTGATTTTCAGGGTGGGTCCCGCTTCATCTTAACAACCAATCAACACACTCCATCTCAGCCTAGCCCGTAAAACTCCTGTAAAACCACTGCAGATGTAGCATTGCTGGTAGATCTATGGTGCCAATTAAAAAGAGCTTCTGTATCTATCTTCGACACATGATAGCTTTTATCACTCGGTTTCAGAAGGGTCGAGGACGTGACCGGCAAAGACCACCGCACGGGACACCTCCTCAACTATGTAGAAGGCAAATGGATGGTCTGCTACAAAATCAACAGGCACGGACGGAGGGGTCCAACAATATAATACGGTCATGACGGCGGTGAATGCAGCCGCCTCGGTGCCTTCCTCGTTCACTTCCACAACCGCCCTGTGAAACACATCCTCTACCCGCAGCGGCACGTCGTTTCCGGCCGAGTCCTTGTCCACCATGTCAGACAGATCGGCCTCCCCGCTGAACGCCGCCCGGAGCCCCAAGCTCTCGAGAACTTTCTTCATGCTACAGAAGAAGGACAGCTTGAACTTGGGTAGCCGGAGCTTGGTCACGCTCCTAGACTGAGTCGGCAGGTGGTCGAACAGGAAGCTTGGCCCGCCGGTCGCCATCTCGTCGGCAAGGCTACGCAGCCCGTCTCGCGCGGTCGGGAGGAAGACACACATCGAATAAGTGGCGCCGTTGTTGGCCGCCTTCTTGTAGGGGAGCTTAAGCACCTTGAACCCGTCAAATGTGGACACCAGGTACTTGTCGCGTCCGTTTCCGTCCATGAAGGGCACGCGGACGGTGCTGCCGTCGAGGCGGTGGAACGTGTCGTCTTTGGTGCGGCTCTTGCTGAAGGCGTTCTCCCACTTGCCCTTGATGTAGATGGCATTGGTAAGCACGAGCCTGGTGTGGCCGTGCACTGAGCCCCGTGGTAGGACGGAGGTGATGAGCTTCTTCGTGGCCTTGGCGACCCACCGGTTGATCTCCTTCCTCGCATCCTCCGGCTGCATGCATCAGGAGACAGATCGTTCAGGGTTAAAACTTGAAATCAAAAGATTTGAGATCTCAATATATTTTTACAGATCGATGGCATCGCTGAATAAGTATTTAGTATTGTACTGGCCTTTCTCACAAAGTCGACGGCGCGTGCGTCCGCCTTGTAGGACTTGACGGCGGCCTTCCGGTAGGCCGGCTTCAGCGGCAGATCTTTGTGGCACCACACGCTGCACGCGGACGTAACGACCAGCGGGCCGGAGGGATCGTCGGCGGCGAGGGCGTGCTTGGACACTAGTCGCATGACCGCCGCGACCTCGTCGCGCGACGTCGCACCGAGCACGGCCAGGATCTCGTCCAGAGTGTCGCCCTGGGCGCCGGCCGCCAGGAGGCCCAAGGCGGTGTAGATGGACAGCGGCGAGAACATGATGTTCTGGCCCTCGTACTCCTCGCGGCCTGAGAATTTTTTGGAGAGGCGGAGGGCGAGCGCCGTCAGGCCGTCGGAGTCGGCAGGCGTCCTGCGAGCCTTCTTGCTTGGGCGCCTCGCCGCCTTCTCCATGGTGCCCAGGGCCGGTCCTGAGGTTTCGGGGGCCCGGGGCGAAACTAGAATATGGGGGCCCTTAAGACAAACATAAAAGTAATTATATATATAATAATATAATTTCTTGGTGACTTTCGACATACGACTTAGCCCCTCGCCTCTCGGTGACAGGGTGTGGTCATCCAAATATCAGTTGTGACCGGTGACACGTAAGTCCTGAGGGCGTTCAGGACTCAGGAGAAGCATCGCATGAGGCAGTAACATATCGTCCTGCGTGCATGTCCAGTCTCATGTGGCGTCATGTTGCTTCCCGCTTGAACAGCAACACTCTGCGCTACTACTTTGGTTGTACTAGCTCGTATTAACTAACATGTATACGATGCATATTTTCTGAATATTATGCCTAATGCATTTTAATAAACTCACAGTAATTAAAGATCTCAGTTACCTATGTATCACAAAAAATATGTTCAGAAAAGTACATACCTCTCTACTTTTCTTGGCACCTCGTTCATCTTCAGGAAGTGACATCTCAAATCCTTGCACGGAATTGAGCCGAGATTTCGTGCTGTATTATATTGTTATTACCTGCGAAATCAGCAAGAGTTCTTAGGATTAGGACTGTAGTACTCAATGAAAATAGTAATACAGTAATACAAATGAAATTAGAAGAGAAACTAATCTGATATAATTATACTATTTGTTTGAATTGTGATGGGGGTGACATGAATCCCCTAGCCATAATTCTGTCGTCCACACAATCGCCGATCTAAACCTTGGGTGGATCCAAAAAACTGAAACATCTATAAACCCTAAGATAAATAAGAGAATTTTGATATGAGACGTACCTATATATCAACTTCAGATCCATTAGACGGATGGATTGGCTGGGACGGTTTCGTAAAGATCAGAGCTGTAGAGGAATAATCAATTTTAGAGAGGAGGCAAGTGGCGGCGGATGACTGTTTTCGGCGGCGGCGGCTGCGAGCCTCAAAGCGAATCGATCAGCACGATCCGCCGGCGTGTATGTGCGTGAGGAAGGACTATAGCAGTGCGCCTGTGTGCTACTACTCGGGCCAGGCCTTGTTTCATTTTTTTTCCTGCGCATGCGTAGCCCAGTACGAAGTAGAGCACCCTGGTGGGGGCCCCTTCCCTTTGCGGGGCCCGGGGCGGCCGCCCCGCTCGCCCCCCCGCAGGACCGGGCCTGATGGTGCCCTACAGCCCTAGCGATAGCTTGCCGAGTCAAATTAAAGAGGCGGCGCAGGGTGTTCACCTCTTTTTATAGCGTTTATTGCTAGTTTTAATTCGCCAGGAAACATAAATAAGGGCGGTGCTTATGTATGCATGGCATGTGCAATGCAAATATACGGCATTACTAACATTTTACTTTAGGTACGTACTGTATCTTCTATCTATCGTATTAAGATTGCAGAATTTTATTTGAGAGACAGGAAATAACGGAACGTTGTTATAATAGTCAAATAGTATATAAAAAGAAGAAGTTTGAGTTTTTTTTTACAGTTTTGGAAAATCTCACGTAGATGATTTTTAGTTATGGACAATTTGGCTAAAGCACCACACGAGTCAAAAATTCAGTCTTTTGTGCACATCTGAAGGATCAGACCATCGGTCTCTCATCTACTTTTTGTTGATGATTCTTTTTACGGGGATTGTTGATGATTTTCTAATCCTGATGAAAGTGGATATAAATAATGTAACCTCATTAAGACAGGTACTATATGATTATTGCGCAAGCTCGAGGCGAGTCCCAATGTTAATGTACTCCCTCCGTTCTTAAATATTTGTCTTTTTAGAGATTTTAAATGGACTACTACATATGGATGTATATAAACATATTTTAGAGTGTAGATTCACTCATTTTGCTCCTTATGTAGTCACTGTTAAAATCTCTAAAAAGATAAATATTTAGGAACGAAGAGAGTACGTTAAAGTCCAAGTGTGTGCAGAACTAAATATCATAACAGAGGCTCTCTTTGATACTTATCTTGGGCTCCCATCAATGATCGGTTTAAATAAGAGTGACAGCTTCACCCACTTAGTAGAGAGGGTAGTAAATCGCCTCAATGGATGGAATGAAAAGTTGTTGTCCTTCGGGGGTAAGGAGATTTTGCTGAAAACTATTATTCAATCAATTTATGTGTGTTGCTATGGCTGTGTTCAAGATACTGAAGAAGATTTGTAAAGAGATCATTGATGCTACGACAACGTTTTGGTGGGGAGATACAGAGGAAGAGAAGAAAATGCACTGGGTGGCTTGATGGAAAATGTGCCTCCCCAAGGCGAGAGGTAGTATGGGATTCAGGGATCTCCATGCTTTTAACTTGGCAATGTTGGCAAAACAAAGTTGGAGAATGATCTCACACCCTGAAACCTTATGTGCCTGTGTGCTTAAAGCTAAATATTTACTGGATCGTAATATAGTACTCAAAGTAGAACTGAACAAAGGCTCATCCTACACGTGGCAAAGTATCTTCGCTGGACTACAAACTTCTAGGAGAGGCCACATATGCAGAGTTGGAACTGGTGAGAAAATCAATATATGGGAGGATCATTGGATCCCCTCAAGTCCAACGAGGATGGTGTTCACAAGAAGAGGAAGCACACTGTTGAGAACAGTTGATGAGTTGATATTGCGTGACATGAAGAGGTGGGATGAGGAGCTCATCAGAAGTATCTTTCTTCCGGTAGATGCTGAGAATATACTTAAAATGGAGTAAATAGCAAAAACCACCCACATTACTGGCTAGGGTTACAAAAAACTACCCTTTTTTTTATTTCTCAAAACGCTACCACTATTTTGGTTGGCTCTTCCAATAAACACTAGTTGATGGAGCGTTAATTTCTGACCGCGATTTTGACAACGATGGCCCATCCATCAAGTCTGACGTGGCATAAAAGTCAACATCGTTAATTTTGACAGTTAGGTTGACCATTATGACACAGGGTCCACATGTCGGTCCCTTCCAAAAAACAAAAAGCAATCAGATCCCTGTGACATTTATAAAAAAGCAACCGGGTCCCTATTGTCGGGTGTGGTGGTGGCCGATTGTGGTGTTGCTGCCTGCTACACAGGTCCCTACGGCCCTCTGGTTGTGGAGCATAATCATACTTGGCCCGGCGCCGACGAGCTCGTTGTGGTGCCGTCGGAGCTATGCCCTATCACGCCCTTGTGAAGATCGCGCCACCGTCGAACTCCTGGTGGGTGTGCCGCGGTCCAGCGGGCGGTTGGGGCGAGCGTAATGGGAGTTGCGGCTGGGTGCTGCCGCTACTTCTGCATGCCGCCGCCGCTGCTTGCTGCCGCTGCTTCTTGCCGCCGCGACTGCTTGCCGATTCTGCTTTTCGCCGCCGCTACTAGCCGCTTCTTGCCACCGACACTCTACTGCATGCCTCCCCTGCTGCGCCTTGTTGATGCTTCCGTTGCCACCGAGCTCCTGGGTATGCCATGTCGCGCCGCTGCGACTGGTGGAGGTCGGGATATGAGGTGGCGCTCTCGGGAGGAAGAGGAAGATGGGGAAGGGCAGCATGGAATTTCGGGTTCTTTGGAATAAAATCATCATGGATTTTAGTGTGGCTGACATGTGGGTCCCACCGGTCAGCAAACAGTCAAACCTAACTGTTTAGATAACGGTGTTGACATTTATGCCACGTGGACCTGATGAGCAGGCCCTCCATGTCATAAACCGGATTAAAATATAACCGTTCAACAATAGTATTTTTTGAGACAGACAACCAAAATATTGGTAGCGTTTTAAGAAACAAAAAAATGGTAGTTCTTTGTAACCCTAGTCCGTAATGTGGTAGTATTTTGCTATTTACTCACTTAAAATCCCACTCTCAGAGCATCAATTTGTGGATTTTGTTGCTTAGAATGGAACCAAATCCTTCTCGTTCTCTGGCGTATGATGTTGAGTGGGAGCATCAATTGGGGCTGAGAACCACAAGCATTCAGGGTCCACCTGCAGCTAACCCGGCGTGGGAAATACTCCCTAGTGTCAAAAATGTTCTTATATTATGGAACGGAGGGAGTACTTTGAAAATTGAAAGTACCCAGCACGGTAAAGATATTCTTATGGAGGGCTCTTCATGGTCTGATCCTGGGCATGGCTGTTCTTGCTCATAGACACATCAAGGTCTCCCCAGTGTGTCCGACCTGTAACAACTAACAAAGGACTTGAGGACATCAAGCACTTGCTCTTTACTTGCCCACGTGCAGTAAAGGTGTCGACAATCGAAGAAGCAGTGACAGTATATCGATCTGGTTCAGTGGTACTTCAGGAAATTCTACAACGACCGAGAGGCTCTTCTCCGGATCTGGGTCCGCCGGTTTATTTATTTATTTACGGAACACTCGTATTTCATTTAAGACACGGTTAAATCGTCGGTTACAGTACGGATTACGTTAGCAGGGTAATCTTCAAACCACACACATTGGTCGTCTGTACCTAACTCTGCACCCAACGCGGCCAACACATGCGCCGGCTTGTTACAATCCCTAGGGACATAACACACTCTAGCATTGATGAATCTAGTCAAAAGTTTCCATTTTATGGCCCTGAAAAGTATACCCAGTGAAGCATAATCATATTGATAGAGGACACGGCTTTTTGGAGAACCAAACTATCAGTCTCAAAGATCACATTCCCAACACCAAATTCATCAGCGAACGTTACAGCTCTGGACATTTGATGGGAACCACGGAAAGCATGCAAATGTATGACTGGGGCAATGCCAGTCGTGGCTCCGCGTTTGCCAAAAACGACCTGGCGCCCGATTGGGTCCGCAACGACCCAGACGTCGCCGTTGCGTGAGCGCACGACCGCTCCGTGACCACCGCGGAGACGGTCGCCAGGATCGACCGAGGAGGCAATCGCTCCGTGGCCAACACCGGTCGCGGTAAGGCCACTGCCAGGGCTCCGAAGGCCACGTCGGTAGTGGCCACGGTGGCATTCCGCATGATGCAACAGGAGGTGGAGCGGTTGCTCCGCGAGCCTTGTCCTGTTGGATGTAGTCCTCGCGTATCCATGTTCACGGATTGGTTCCATTGTTCACGGATGAATGTGGGAGGAAATTTGCGGGTGGAGATGCCCTAACATGACACCTTTGTTACTCTCTGGCAATTCACACTGGTACTTAGCTGTTTGACACTTGCGCCAATAAGACAATATAAAATAGGGTCCTGATAATGCTCACACGTGTGGCATACTAGACATCCTCCCACACACCGTGTGTGGCGTGAGCAGGAGGAAGGTCACACGGGCTGTGTGTGGGCGAACATTAGAATTGCCCACACGTGTGGGTGTAGCTACTTCGTGCCACACACCCAACAAGTATTACTCATCCCCACCCTGTGCGTGTGGCACGAAGCAAATATGCCCACACGTCCTGGCGCAACTACGTTAGGTACCCACGGGATGACGATTTAGTTGCCATTCAGGATGGCAGATGTAGTTATCCGGGATGGCAAATGCAGTTGTAAAAGCACGACAACTCTCTCTGTTTTGGTTAACTATAATTGCTATTTCTAATGGTAGTTGCCGCGTGTAATCGAACCATAGTTACCGTGTGTGATTAACTACTTGCCACATATGGTTAAAGAATAGTTGTCGTGTGTGTTTACCTAGTTGACACGTGTAGTCCAACCATAGTTGCCATGTATGGTTAATCACAGTTGCCATGTGTGTTTACCCTGGTTGTCACGTACGCGCAACTGCAGTTGTCGTCTAGCAACGAATCATAATTGCCATGTGTGTTTACCTAGTTGCCACGTACGTGCAACTGCAGTTGTCATCCAACAACGTACGAGTGTCGTGTGGGCGAAAAGCAATTCGCCCACACGCGTGTACTAGGTAATGGCTGTGTGGACAGAAACTAGTTCGCTCACGCAGCGCAGCTGGCAAACCACGTGCTGCGGGGCGTGTGAGCGAAATCTCCAACGCCCACTGTAAGTGCATCTAGTGCCACCCCTAGTTGGTTTTGGAGTATTGACGACAACGTTGGTTGAGGGACTAATGCGTTTGTGAGAATTGCAGGATAACGCAGGAAGTGTCCCTCATTGATTCGGTTTACATACCGGAGATGACCCCTAAAAATGTATGAAGACATTGAAGACAATGGTGGTGTGTGAAGATATTCACACTGAAGACTATGACATGAGAAGACATTGAGTGAAGACTATGGAGCGCGAAGACTGAGTTGTTTCGTTGTTTCCTTTTCTTCTTTGTTGAGTCATAGGAACCGCCGTACTATTAAGTGGGGTCTAAGTGAACAAAGTCAGAGTGACTGAAGTGATGCTCAACCCAAATCCTATGTCTTCGAGCGAAGACAATGAGAGCAAATCTTATCCAGAGCTGGATGAGTCAGCTTTGCTTGCAGCCCAAGTAAAGTTGCCGTGTGTGTTTGAAATCTGACCGTTGGAACACGTGTCAGTTCCTTAGTGACCCAGGGTCATTTCGGACATATCAGGTCGGGTTGCCTTGTGGCTATAAATAGCCCACCCCTACACCATAAATTGGTGGCTGCTCAGAGTTAGTTTACTGCTTTTGTCGTTTTGAGAGCAACCCACCTCGAAGCCTTTGAGAGAGAAATCCTTGCGAGGACAAAGCCCAAACACCCAGAGCCCAAGAGTGTTAGGCATCACTGAAGTCTTTCTGTCTGTGTGACTTGAAGACTTATTACACTTGAGGACTGTGTATCCTCCAGCCGGTTAGGCATCGCGTTCTGAGCATCCAAGAGTCATTGTGGATTGCCGGTGAACGAAGTCTGTGAAGGTTCGGAAGTCTACCTTGAAGACTTACCAGAGTGATTGGGCGGGGACTGTGTGTCCTTATCTCAAGGGGAATAAGGTGAAGATGCGGTCTTCTGAGTTGAATCTTAGCCTCCCTAACCATACGTACAGTTGTCACAGCAACTAGAACTGGTCCAACAAATCCCGTGTCTTCAACAAGTGACTGGTTCTATCCCTTCCCTCCTTTACTTTGAGTTTGTCTCCGTGAAGTCATTGCTTATTTGTCTTATCTGTTTGACTTCATTGCTTGACTACTATCGCTGATTGGCTTCATACTATCTTCCATCCTGATCCTTACTACCTAGCTGCTATTAGTCTTTGTACGTTCACATTATTGCATACTTGACTATGGCTTGCTTGTTGTAGTTTATCTTCCGCTGCATATCAATTAGGTTATTTCTATTGTCTGTCTTCGAAACTTCCACGTCTTGAAGACTTTGAGAAAAATCGTCTATTCACCCCCCTCTAGTCGATAACTAGCACTTTCAATTGGTATCAGAGTAAGGTACTCCCTTGTTCTGTGTGATTCGGTTTAACCACCTGGAGTTTAGCTATGTCGACTACAGGGATAATCGAAGTCTCCGATGCTTGCCCCGTGTTAGATGGAACTGAATATCCCTACTGGAAGAATAAGATGCGCATGCATCTTGAAGCCATTGATGTCGACCTCTGGTATGTCGTCAAGAACGGCGTTCCAAAAACTGGTAAAGGTGTCACCCCTGCTGATGTCAAGAAGTTCATTCAACTGGACTCGACTGCAAAGAACATCATCTGTGGTCATCTGACCAAAGGACAATATGGTCGTGTGAGTGCTCTGGAAACGTCAAAGCTAGTCTGGGACTGGCTGTCCAAGGTCAACGAAGGCGTCTCAACTCAGAGAGATCAAAGGATCAGTGTTCTTCACAACCTCTTCAACCGCTTCAAGAGAAACGACAATGAAAATGTCCAGCTCACGTTTGATCGCCTCACCGACATCACAAATGAGCTTCAGGCTATCGGCGCCACTAAGATCACCAAGCATGAAATCGTCAAGACACTGCTGAGATCTCTTGACAACTCCTTTGACACCCTTGCCCTCATGATACAAGAACGTCCTGACTTCAAGACTCTCGATCCGTCTGATATACTTGAGAGGCTCAACACACATGAGTTCCAGCTTTCTGAGAAAAGAGATATCTATGGCCCCAACTATGGCCGAAATCGTGCTTTAAAGGCAAAAGTTGTTTCCTCATCTGAAGAAGAAGAATCTGACTGCAGTTCTGATGATCCTGAAGACATTGGAAGGGAACTTGCTATGCTTGTGAAGAAGTTCCAGAAATTCACCAAGAAGAAGGGCTTCATAAAGTCTTCATGATCCATTTCAAGAAATGATGAAGCTTCCACTCAAGACAACAAGAAGAGAACATGTCACAAGTGTAAGAAGCCTGGGCACTACATCTCTGAGTGTCCTCAGTGGGACAACGAGAAGAAGAAGAAGAAGAGCAAGGAATATGACTCTGATGACAAGAAGAAGAAGAAATCTTCAAATTCTTCTTCCAAGTCCTCATCAAAGTCTTCATCTCATAAGAAGAACTCAGCTGGCAAGGATTGTGCTTTTGTTGGCAAGGAAATGGATTCAGAGGAGGAGTCTGCTTCTGAGGAGGCGGAGGTGGAATCTGAAGCTGAGTCCGACTCTGGCGTTGCAAGTCTGGCTCTAGCCACAGCCTATGTTGCCAAGTCCATCTTCAACACTGAAGACAATGACTCCCACACCAACGCTGATGAGGACAAGGACGGTCTTGCTCCCACCTATTGCTTCATGGCACGCGGTGCCAAGGGTATGACACCTCATGCTTCAGATTGGATTATGGACAGCGGATGCACTAATCATATGACTGGTGATCGAAGTCTTCTCATGGACTCAACCTTACGTCCATCCGACAAGAGTCAAATCATATTTGCTGACACTGGTAAAGGCAAGGTATTGGGTCTAGGCAGAGTTGCAATCTCAAAGGATTAACACATGGATAAAGTGATGCTTGTTGAATCCCTTGGATTCAACTTAATGTCTGTCTCAATGCTTTGTGACTTAAACATGATTGTGATATTCGGAAAATATCATTGCCTTGTACTAATGGAATCTGACAAGTCTCTAGTCTTTGAAGGGTATAGGAAAGGTGATCTATACATGGTAGATTTCTCAGCAGGTCCACAGCTTGCCGTATGTCTTCTTGCAAAAGCTTCAGAATGCTGGCTCTGGCATCGAAGGCTGGGGCATGCTGGCATGAGGAACTTACACACACTCGTCAAGAAGAAGCATGTCATAGGCATAGAAGGTGTCAAGTTCAAGAAAGATCATTTGTGTGGTGCCTGCGAAGCTGGAAAGATGACGAGGTCCAAGCACCCCTCGAAGACAATCATGACGACATCTCAACCCTCCGAGCTGTTGCACATGGACTTATTTGGCCCTACTCACTACTCTACCCTCACAACAACAACGTGTCTCTATGGCTTCGTCATTGTTGATGACTACTCAAGATATACATGGGTGCACATAATTCTCTACAAGACTGAAGTACAAGATGTCTTCAGACAATTCGCCAATCGAGCAATGAACAATTATGGCGTCAAGATCAAGCATATCAGAAGTGATAACGGCACCGAATTCAAGAACACCGGGATTGATCTTTATCTGGATACAATGGGAATCACTCATGAGTTGTCTGCCCCATACACACCTCAGCAAAATGGCATTGTTGAGCGCAAGAACAAAACCCTTATTGAAATCGCTCGAACAATGCTCGACGAGTACAAGACACCAAGAAAGTTCTGGCCTGAAGCTATTGATACAACATGTCACATCATCAACCATGTTTACATCCACAAGCTTCTGGGCAAAACATCCTATGAGCTCCTTACTGGCAAGAAGCCAAATGTCAGCTACTTCAGAGTCTTTGGTGGTAGGTGCTGGATCAAGGATCCCCATCACAAGTCAAAATTTGAACCCAAAGCTCACGAAGGCTTCATGCTCAGTTATGGAAAGGATTCGCACTCTTACAGAGTCTTCAACCTCTTTCACTACAAAATCATTGAAACTGTGGACGTGCGATTTGATGAAACCAATGGTTCACAACGCGAGCTCCTGCCAAGCACATTAGATGAAGCTCCTTCCAGCGAATCTATCAAGCTGATGGGAACTGGTGAAATCATGCCCTCTGAAGCACAGCCTGAAGAGGAACTTATCATTTCTGCACCAATCCAACCTGAAGATAATGCTCAGACCGCAGACAATCCTCCTAATGATGACAATGATCAGCATGAGCAAGGGCTTCGTCCAGTTCATCCTCGTGTTGCAAATGAAGTACAAATTGAGAAGATAATTGATAGCATCAATGCACCTGGTCCACTTACTCGCTCAAGAGCAACACTGTTAGCAAATTTCTGTGGGCATTTTTCATTTGTATCAATATCTGAACCCAAGAAAGTTGCTGAAGCCTTTATGGAACCTGAATGGATTCAAGCCATGCAAGAAGAACTTCAATAGTTCAAGCTGAATAATTTTTGGGAACTTGTCAAGCGCCCTGACCCTCGCAAGCATAACATTATTGCACTAAATGGATATACCGGAACAAGCAAGATGAGCATGGTCAGGTCGTCAGAAACAAAGCACGTCTTGTGGCTCAAGGATATACTCAAGTCGAAGGAATTGACTTCGATGAAACATTTGCTCATGTGGCTAGGCTTGAAGCTATTCGCATACTGCTAGCCTATGCTAATCACCACAACATCTTGCTATATCAAATGGATGTGAACAGTGCTTTCCTCAATGGCAAGATTGAAGAAGAAGTGTATGTTGCTCAACCACCTGGCTTTGAAGATCCAAAACATCCTGATATGGTGTACAAACTAAACAAAGCACTGTATGGCCTCAAACAAGCTCCTCGTGCTTGGTATGATACAATCAAAGACTTCCTGAAGAGCAAAGGCTTCAAACCAGGATCCCTCGATCCCACACTCTTCACGAAGACATATGATGGTGAACTGTTTGTATGCCAAATATATATGGATGACATAATCTTCGGCTGCACCAACCAGAAGTATAGTGATGAGTTTGGATACATGATGCAAGAGCAATATCAGATGTCCATGATGGGTGAGCTGAAGTTCTTCCTTGGTCTTCAAATTCGTCAGCAAAGAAATGACATCTTCATATCTCAAGAAAAATATCTCAAAGACTGTTTGAAGAAGTTTGGCATGCAAGATTGCAAAGGTTATACGACGCCAATGCTAGCCAAACATCATCTTGGTCCCGACAACAATGGTAAAGAGTCCGGTCAAAAGGTATACCGCTCCATGATTGGTTCTTTACTTTACCTATGTGCATCTAGGCCAGATATTATGCTTAGTGTTTGCATGTGTGCTTGATTCCAAGCGGCACCAAAGGAATCGCATCACTTAGCTGTGAAGCGAATTCTTAGATATTTGTCTTACACCCCAACACTCGGATTATGGTATCCAAAGGGCTCAAAATTTGATCTGGTTGGATCCTCGGATGCTGATTATGCTGGTGACAAGGTGGATCGCAAGTCTACATCAGGAACATGTCACTTTCTGGGACGATCACTTGTCTGTTGGTCTTCAAAGAAGCAAAACTGTGTATCACTCTCAACTGCTGAATCTGAATACATTGCTGCTGGATCTTGTTGTGCTCAGCTTCTGTGGATGAAGCAAGCTCTCAAGGACTATGGCGTCAACCTGAAACAAGTACCTCTCTTCTGCGACAACGAAAGCGCCATCAAGATTGCCAACAATCCAGTTCAGCACTGGAAGACAAAGCACATTGAAATTCGTCATCACTTTCTCAGAGATCATGTCATGAAGAAAGATATTGACACCATTCACGTCAACACTGAAGAGCAACTGGCAGATATCTTCACAAAGCCCCTGGATGAGAAATTTTTTTGCAAGTTACGGTGTGAGCTAAATATCTTGGAATCTTCAAATGTCCTGTGATCAAGCACACATCCTAACACTTATGCATGTTGATGACTTAGATGTGCAACACACGAAGTAAAGTATATCTTCAATTAATGAAGACTTACATTCTGAGTGTGAATACATTAAGGTGGAATTTGACTTCGGAGCGCCACGATAATTGTGCGTCGTGTCTGGGTCTAATACTTCCTATACGGTGGGTAACGCCACCACCAAAATTTCTTGGTTTGAAGTGTTTCACTCATGGCGTTATTGTTGAATATCTTCGCATTTGATTTGAGTTCAAAATTTCAACTAATCTTCATGATTTACTTCACTAGGTTGATTTGATTGCTTTTTCATATATATATATACACACACACACACACACACACTAGTATTCTGTCCTCTACAACATTCACTTATAGCCATGTCTTCATTGTTGAATCTTTTGAACTAAGTGAATGTGATCGGACCCTAATCTCTCTATGCTTACTATCTCAAACTCTATCTGTCCAAATCATATGCATTCTATTGAAACTGTCGAATGTCTTCTCTGCATCCTTGTCAGCAGAAGACACAGAGACAAACATTGAGTCTGTTAAATGATTAATCCTTATTGATTGAAATCCGGAGAAGCCGGAACGACCATCCGACAAACTTGGTGGGCGTGGGAAAGTGGGATAACTCTGAGTATGTTGCATGCTTGCCACGTGTCCCTCAGATGTGAACAGCTAGGGGCACCTGCGTAATTGCGCTGTGCCGCACACCTTCTTATAAATACGTGCCCCTTGCGGTCAAGAAAACCTTCTTCCACCTCTCCACCTCGTCAAAACCCTAGCGCCACCGCTAGCTCTCGATGACGCCGGCGACGTAGCGCTTAGCTGCCGCGACTTCTCCGACGCCGTCCTCATGCTGGCCGCGGGCATCGTCCTCTCCGCCGCCGCCGTAGGTGTCCTCCGTCGCCAAGTTTGGGCACGGTGGATTTAACTGCTCGGTCTCCTATTCATCCCATCTAGCAGTTCTTCGTGTGGTAAATATAACTCTATTTTTACCAGCTTTTTGATCCTCAATGATTCATCCAATTTACCAAAATTGGTTTCTGTCTATACAAAGTTAGATCTACTCTGTCTGCATCTCATACTGCCTAGTATATTCACTTAAGCTTCATATCTAGTTAGATTCCTCACTTGTACTTATTCATGGATTCGTACAAATCTGGAACCAACTCTCAACATATAAGTGAATGTCTTCGCAACATGAGGTCAATGTCTTCAAACTGATTTATCTTCAAAATCTTCAGAGAATGCATATGACCTCTTCCCCTTCCCTCGCATCTCTAATGCTGTCACAGGTACATGTCCGTGGGAGAATCCGTAGGTTCTCATAGTCTGCATTCGTTTGCAGAATTTTTACAACAACACATTGAATCTCCCGAAGCCAGTTCCTGTCTGACCAGCAAGCGAAAACCTTTGAAGCCTTTGAACATATTGAAACCATTCAGTTTGAAGTTCATGGCCACGGAGAAATCTGTAAGGAAGGGTGGCAGATAGCATCGAGGGGGAACATCAAAGGATCTGCCTGATGATCTTGCAGAACTTTACAAGACAGATCCTGAAGAGGATTATAATCAGCGCAAGACACGAATCCAATGGATTCGACGCTATTGGGCTGAACAATGGTTCAAGTACAAGTTCGTGACCCGGGGGTACGCTGAGAAGAATGCTATCAAGAGTCCTTGGGGTGATATTCTCTATCGAGGCCTTCCCCCCAAGAACAAAGCTGAAGCCATTGCACAAGAATTCTATCCTTGTATGGTCCGTGGACCATAGCCTGAAGATGCCGACCCATCATCATTGCTCTGGTGTCGTGACGATAATCTCTTCAAGCGCAACTTCCAGTATGCAAAGGCTTCGGCAAAGGAAAACAAGAAGTCATGGGGATTAGACTTCAATCCTGGTCCCTCTGCTCCCCGTGATGATGGCACACGTGAAGCGGAAGAAAATAGAATCGGCCCATTTTCAAACCTTGATGGCCTAATCTCATACGTCTTGGTACAAGGTGCCAAAGTGGATCATTCTGATAATGATGATGATACTGATGAAGCCCCAGCTCCTCCTCCAAGGCCGCAGAAGCCAAAGAAAATTAAGGCTTCCACATCAGCTGCACCTCCAAAAGCTTCTCGTGTGAAGCCACTGGCCACTGCACCTCCCGAAGACAGTTTGCAGTCTGAAGATCTTTCACGCATCTCCAAGAAGACGGAGAAGAAAAAGAAAATCATCAAGAGTACTGATCAGACTTTGACTCCTGCTGCCATTCTGCGTGAAGAGCACATTGATCTGTCCAGCGATGATGATCTTGCAGATGATGCTCTTGAGCAACTGATCAAGAGCAAGGAAGAAGCTGAGATCTTCAACAACTTGCCTCTCTTTGACGTGGAAATCATCCATAACTTCATTGATGAGTGGTTTGACACACCAAATCTCAGCTTTGATGACTTGCAACTTCCCATTGGCCTCAGCGTCGCCTTCAATGGCGCCATTGCTTTTGAGCTAGCTATTGCTTAGCGCATCGTCGAACTGAAGCACAAGATTGACTTTGAAAAGGCTCAGTTCAAGAAGCATGTGGCCAAGCTCAGCGTGCAAGATGTCAAGAACTTCAAGATCATGCTTCACGAGCTCAAAGAGGCGTTTCACAAGAAGCATGAAGAAGCTAGAGGCTCTCGTGAGCGCATGAAAAATCTGGCTGACAAGTGTGTGCTTGCCTACAATGAGGCAGAGAAGCGCAAGGCTCTTGGTCGTCCTGGCATCGACCCTAGGATGGCTGCAAAGAAGAAGAAATCGAATGTCCAATCTGCACCATCAAGGCAAGATGAACCTCGCATAGTCTTCCCTAGCAGCATGACTGGCTCGAAGCCAAAGGCCATGTCAACCGCTTCAGAACTGAAGAAGACGAGGACTGCAGAGGCTGGAGCCAGAAAACGGAAAACCTCAGAAGCCTCTGATGCTGCTCCCTCCAAGAAGAAGCGCAAGACCAAGAAAAATCGGGCTGCTCCCACAGAGCCCCTTGTTGTTGAACCCATCTCAGTGGTTCGTCCTGCATCTGCAACCCAAGAACTACGAATGACTGTTCATGAGCCTGCTTCGACAGAGGCTCCTGAAGCTGAAGAAATTCCAGCAGTTGATCCCATCACTGCTGAAGACATTGGTCACTGTCGGTGTCAAAACCGGCGGATCTCGGGTAGGGGGTCCCGAACTGTGTGTCTAGGCGGATGGTAACAGGAGACAAGGGACATGATGTTTTTATCCAGGTTCTGGCCCTTTCGATGGAGGTAAAACCCTACTCCTGCTTGATTAATATTGATGATATGGGTAGTACAAGAGTAGATCTACCACGAGATCAGAGTGGCTAAACCCTAGAAGCTAGCCTATGGTATGATTATTCTTTGTCCTACAGACTAAAACTCTCTGGTTTATATAGACACTGGAGAGGGCTAGTGTTACACAGAGTCGGTTACAATGGGAGGAGATCTTCATATCGTATCGCCAAGCTTGCCTTCCACGCCAAGGAAAGTCCCATCCGGACACGGGACGGAGTCTTCAATCTTGTATCTTCATAGTCCGGGAGTCCGGCCAAAGGTCTTAGTCCGACCATCCGGACACCCCCTAATCCAGGACTCCCTCAGTAGCCCCTGAACCAGGCTTCAATGACGACAAGTCCAGCGCGCAAGTTGTCTTCGGCATTGCAAGGCGGGTTCCTCCTCCGAATATTTCATAGAAGATGTTGAACACTAGGGTAGTGTCTGGCTCTGCAAAATAAGTTCCACATTCCACCGTAGCGAGAATAATATTTGCGTTAATCGGATCTGCTGACGTATTCCGCAGCGTGACATCATGTCATGGCCAGGCTTTTATTCATTTTATTGTTCCACCTCAGCGCGTTTAGCGAGGCAGTTTCCTTGGCACGTCTTGTCAAAGTAGAGATCGTGTCCCCTTATTCCGGGATTCTCATCAATACGGGCGTGGGTAACCCAACCGTGACTTAGGTATGACTCCCTAATTGAAAGCGAGTCTCAAACGGTTACGGGGAGGGCTCTTGGTATTCACCTCCTTTATAAAGGAACCAAGGCCCGGCTCCCTTGTTCTCAAACCAATCAAATCCGCCCCTCGCTTCGAGTTCCAACACCCAAAGCTCTAGTTTTAGGCGCTTCGGACCTTCGAAGATGTCCGGCTCTGACCCTCAAGGCCAGTGGATGCCTTCCTCCATTACGGAAGAAGATGTGCAAAAGCTAAGAGATGCCACGTATCTAACCGGTGAAATCTCGCATAGACTGCCTACTCAAGGGCAAGCTGTTCCCGCTCCCCAGCCCGGTGAAAGCGTGGTGTTCGCATCTCACTTCCTTCGGGGGCTAGGCTTCCCGATCGATCCCTTTGTGAGGGGGCTTATGTTTTACTATGGGCTGGAGTTCCACGACCTGGCTCCGGAGTCCATCCTCCAGATCTCATCATTCATTGTCATGTGCGAGGCCTTCCTCCATATTACCCCCCACTTCGGATTGTGGCTAAAAACTTTCAAAGTGGAACCGAAAATGATCGAGGGGCAGCACACTGAGTGCGGAGGGGCTATAATAAGGAAGATGGATGACGCTCCATGGCCCGAAGGCTCTTTTCAAGAGGAGCTCGACTTATGGCAACAGGACTGGTTTTACATCACAGCCCCTAGGGGCACCACATGGGTGGCACCCCTACTTTTCACTCGGGTCCCGCACCACGGCTGGCGTCATGGGTTAATGAAGGACTTATCTGGGTGCCGCCCAAAGAAGTGCCCTTACTGCAGGGCCGTATTCGAGATCTTCTAGAAAGAGATATCAATTTGACCGTAGTGGCGCAAGTCATGGTGATTCGCCGCACACTGCCCTGCAAACATCGACCTCTCCGCCTGTGAGAGTTTAATCCGGAGGGACCATGAGTCCTACAACATTTCATGGGAATGACACCCAAGGAGACGTACAAATTGTTCTTCGGATCACAAGCGAGGTGTCCGGATTTGTCCGAGGACGCAGGTCTGAGCTGCAATCGCCCGGACGCTAAAGTAAGTAGCCTCGTATTTGAATACACCATCCATATTTTTATCAAATCTACCCTTTAGCAGAGTTGTCCTCTGAACAGGAGTGGATGGCGAAGGCGAAGCTTATCAGGTGTCCAGCCCCCCTGCCCGAGACCGTGCCGAATCCCATGCTAACCAGGATGCTGGAGGCCGCGCCATTGGCGGAAGGCGAAGGGGGGAACCAAGGAGCTACCGCCTCCACGAAGGAGGCCATTAGGAAGGGAAGAATCGAAAATTCTCCCGATCAGGGAAAGAAAAGGACTGCCTCTAAAGACCCGGAGGTGATAACCTCAAAACGGAGGAAGAAATCTTCGTCAGAGGGTTCGGCACCGGAGAACGCCCCAGCCGAATCGCCCCCTAAAGGGGACCCGCTCTCCCCCGAGGCGTAAGTGAAGGGAGGGGTTCCATAATGAATCAAACTCATGTTTTATTCCCGAGGAAAATAATCGAAACATTATCTTGCAGTTCGGATCTCAACCCTTCTCAGCAGAGCTCGTCTTCAGGGGATCTTCGTCCAGAGATGATAGAGAGCGAAACGCCTCCCCTTGTTCCACCATCTCACGAGGCTGGCGACCCTGAGGTATCGTCCCGGAGGGTTTATTCAAGTCCGGACCCTGGAAAAGGTCGTCAGACTAGTCCGGCACCCTCTTGCGCACCGGCGGAGGGGCTGAAGGATCTGCTTGGTAGGGCGTCCATCTCAGAAGAACACCGTAAGTTGATGGATACGATGATTGGAAGGATTTCATCCGCGGAAAGCGGATTGTACGAGGCTGCCAGGAGTTTACTAACAGGCTTTGAGGTATGTAAAAAGGTGTACCTTTTGGTAGAGCCGCATATTAAATGTGCCCTGTATGAATAGTAGCCCTTGAGACTCTGTGTATCGTCACGAGTGACGGCGCACAGAGGATCATAACCCCATGTATAATATGTCGCCTATTCCATGAAGGCGGCTAGGCGTTCGGTGGCTAGCCGGACTGATGAATCTGCCGAACTAAAGCGGCAACTTGACGTAGCAGATGCCGACATCGCGCTTGTAAATAAGCGGCTAGACGAGGCTCAAGGTATGTTCAAAAGACACCCAGTAATAGGAGCTGACGCTCGGGCCTTATATATATATATTTTATATAGATGGTGCTGCTGCCGTGGAGAACCTTCGGGCGGAACTTGCCCGAGCCAAGGAGCAAGCAAGGAAGAGTGATGCGGCTGCCGTTAAAGCGGCTGAAGAGCTAAGAGCCGAACAGGCTGCTCACTGCCAGAGCAAGAAGGAAATAGCCGAGATGGCCATAAAATTGAAGGATGCTACCGACCGCTGTAAATTTCTTGAACAAGAAGATAGGGCGGCTCAGAAGGACCTTGAAAAGATCACTGCCAAAGCCAAGGATACTCGCTCTGCCATGAGAGCGATGAAGGAGGAGCTGCATCAGGCCGGAGATATCACGGCTGGAAAGCCTTATATGCTGCAGATGAAGTTCGGAGACCCCAAGTATGCTCCATTAGACCAGCAGTGGAGTTCGGAAAACGCTTATCTGGATTTGGCCGCAAGTGCGGTGGACGCGACCGAACACTTCCGCAGCCGAGGTGACCATGAATTGGAAGAGCTTTTTTGGTCGCAGTACCACAATCCAGAACGCCCACTATCAGTATCCGACCATTTAGCCGCCTGGGCGGAGCTGAACAGATTATCCGGACTC
This sequence comes from Triticum aestivum, assembly GCF_018294505.1. Classification (NCBI taxonomy): domain Eukaryota; kingdom Viridiplantae; phylum Streptophyta; class Magnoliopsida; order Poales; family Poaceae; genus Triticum; species Triticum aestivum. The sequence goes on along the minus strand of NC_057807.1, from coordinate 592,311,675 downwards.
GCCATGAGGTATGTTGCGAGTCGTCTATAGCCGGAGAAGCCGGAGCCGAAGAGTTATTTTAGCTTGGTGTAGCAGTTCCTTGGTTCGGTGCCGCATGCTGATGCAATGAAGAGGTCGGTGTGCATAGAGGGCACACAGATGGCTCTTGCCTGTGTCAAAACATACTGGGCAGATATGAAGGCCAGTATTGTTGCGTCCCAGGATTCGGACAAAAGCCGAGTACCTACGAAGCACTATTTTGAGGAAGTTCTTCCTGGCGCTCGTATAATAGAGTCGCAGTGCTCGAAGGATGTTGTGTTCGAATAGCTTATACTATTTGTAAAACGAATTTTGTTTTTATGAAAAAAGCTTTTTTATAATTGTGCTTGCAAGAATCATGATGCCTCCTGTGCGGCCGTTTAATGTATATATTTGTATATAACCTGAAAGATGGCAGTCATCGGCTTAAGCCCCCACGCATGAAATGTGGGGGTGTTCGCAAAAAGGCGCCTTTTCACACTTAATCCAACGTCTTGGTCCTACAAAGGAGGTGGTGGCGCGGCGAACTAGGCAACCAGACTATAATGCTTTATCACTTTCACTTAGCCATAGGAGTTTGACAGTGGGGCTACTGAATAGCCCCTAGGGGCACCGCGCTCGCCCGAATTCGGGGCGCGAGTGTGCCTGACCGAGAAGCGGCCCTTCGTTAATGCGGGGGAATCCTAAAGATTTTGAAAGTCATCGAGTGGTTGACCAGTCTCTCGCTATATCATGACAGTCAGTTTTCGGCTTTCTCTACTGAGGTGCTCACCCGACCAAACCGGGGCACAATCGCAGTAGTTCTCCTGGTGCCGCGTTAGCCGATATAACGGAACGTAAGGCAGCAAAACACAGGAGCCGGGCAAACCCAACATTTGACCAAAGACATGATTCGGAGCTGATGCATATAGGGCCAAACTCGCGACGCCGAACACTCCCTAAGGTATTCGGTCTTTATGAAGACGGGCCGAAATAGAGCCCTTGGTAAAAGAGCCCCTAGTGTCCAGGTATGTGCAAAAATTCTGGCGTGGCCACATGCCAAGACGCCAGCCTCCTCCGCGGCTATAGAGAAAACCGGGGGATGTTATCAACAAGAGACAGTAAAAAAGGTTTACGCAGGGTCTTAATCTGAAAAGAATCCTTGAAACAGGTCCCTGCTGCACGTCTGCGCCTGTGTCTCCGTTGTGCCGTATCCTGGACGGGCGTAGCACGATGTTCGTCTGCGAAAGAGAGGAACTTAGTAAAAAAATAAGCGTGCGAGAAATCTATATTGAAATAAATAAAATATAGTTGGAGCAGGAGGTGGGCCGTATTGTCTCCGGGCGTGAGCACACAGAGCCCCTTGCACGGGGGTATGCGGATATTAAGCATGTTGACGCCGGACTCGTCTAGCCGTGTCCGGGATAGTAGGGCTAGATTTGTGGGCGGCTGTCTAGGCAGCCGCACCCTTCCCCGTACGTTGGGGGTCAATTTATGTTCCCCTGTAATGAAATGATGCCCTTTGGGCCAGGCATTTTGAGTGTAAGGGATGCGTAATGCGGTATTGCGTTAAAGCGGGCGAAAGCTTCACGTCCCAGTAGCGCTTGATAGCGACTTACGAATGGGGCGATGTGGAATGTTAGCTTTTCTCTTCGGAAGTTGTCGGGTGATCCGAACGTGACTTCTAACGTAAGGGAACCCATACTTGGGGTATCTGGGCCTAGCGTTACTCCTTGAAAGGAAGTGTTGCCGAGGTGGATTATAACTAGGTTTACCCCGAGTTTGCGGACTGTGTCCTGATATAACAGGTTCAAGTCGCTGCCGCCGTCCATAAGGGCGTTTGTAAATTGGAGTCCGTTAATAATTGGATTTACGACCAAGGCAGTCCAGCCTACGTTCTGGTCTCCTCTGGAGTAATCCTGATGATCGAAGGTGATTGGTTGTAACAACCAGTGGGGTTGCTCCTCCGGGGCTGGCTGTACGGCGCGTGTCTTCGTAGGTGCCGTTCTGCTCTTCCCTTTTGTCACCTGAAGTAGATTTACTGTCTTGACTTCCTGTGGGAACTTCTTTTGTTCTCCGGTGTTCTGCATGTGGGGTGCATCGTCATCTTCACTTGGTGTGTTGAGCCCCTTGTGTTCGGTGTTGAGCTTGCCGGACTGCTTAAAGACCCAACAATCTCCGTGGGTATGGTTTGCAGGTCTCCCCGGAGTGCTGTGGATTTGACATATTTTGTCCAAAATTTTGTTGAGGTTGGATAGCTCGTCCTTATCGTCTTTGGGGGGCGGCTTTTTCTGATTTTGCCGAGAGCTTTTGAATCCGGCGTTTATTCCGTGCTCATCGGGCTGTTGTCCTTTATCCGGTGTGGCTCTTTGTTACGGCGCGGCTTCCCGTTTCCATCTCTGGGTTCGGACGTATTCGGGTTGCTGGTGCTGCTTCTCATCAACCAACTATCCTCTCCTGCACAAAAGCGGGTCATGAGGCTTGTTAATGCGGCCATTGTTCGCGGCTTTTCTTGGCTGAGGTGTCTGGCGAGCCATTCGTCTCGGACGCTATGCTTGAAAGCTGCTAGGGCCTCTACGTCCGAACAGCCGACTATCTGATTCTTTTTAATAAGGAATCTGTTCCAGAGTTTCTGGGCTGACTCTCCGGGCTGTTGAGTTATATGACTCAGATCATCTGCATCCGGGGGTCGGACCTAGGTCCCTTGAAAATTTGCCCGGAAAGCATCCTCAAGCACTTCCCAACTTCCCATGGTGTTTTCGGGAAGGCTTTTAAGCCAATGCCGGGCTGGCCCTTTGAGCTTAAGGGGTAAGTATTTTATGGCGTGGAGGTCGTCTCCTCTGGCCATGTGTATGTGGAGGATGTAATCCTTGATCCAGACTCCAGGGTCTGTTGTTCCGTCGTATGCTTCTATGTTCACTGGCTTGAATTCGGCTGGGAATTCATGGTCCAGCACCTCATCAGTAAAACATAGGGGGTGTGCGGCGTCCCTGTATTTAGGCGTGCCGCCGTGTTCGGGTATCTTTTGCATTGCATCACTCACTGGAGCTTGCTTTCTTGGCCTATACATGGATCTAGTTGCGCCAGTTTTCTGATGCGAATTTTTGGACGGATCGCGCGCCGTATTGAGTGCGGCGTCCTTTGATGCGTGAGATTGATCGTAGGGTCGTCTATCCGACCTTGTGGCTTCCTTATTTTTTGACTGTGGGGGCTTTATGGCCTCTTCATCAAATTCTGGTAGTAGTTTCCGCTTCGGATAGCTCTTTGTGTGGCGACTACTGCCGTACTTGTGTGCGGTATTGAGTACTTTGCCCCATCTGATCCTGAGTGCATCTTCCGCTGTCTTGAGCCTCCACTTCTGCTTTCTCAGGCTACGCGCAGTGGCAACGAGCCTTTGGTGGAGGTTCTGATGTTCCAGCAATTTGTCTGGCGTGAGGTCGTCCGGGCTATTATCTTTCCCGGGGATTGGTTGTTCGGATTGTCCGCCCTGTTTGGACGGATGCACATGTTCATCGTCCGTTGATTCACCCTGCTCTATGGCTGGGTCTTTGTCGAGGTGGGGCTTGGCCTTGCGCTTACGCCGCCGCTTTGATTGTTTTTCGGGGGAGCGATCCCTGGCCGCATCCTTTTGGTCCTCGTTGTCGTTTCTATTGTATGTGTCCACCATGCATACATCGTATGATGAGGTGGCTTTCCGGCGCCCTATAGGTGCTGGTTCTTGATCGTCTCCTTTATCGGCGTCCATACCGTCGATATCTTCAGAGTCGAAATTGAGCATGTCGGTTAGATCGTCGACAATGGCTATCAAGTGGGTGGTGGGTGGGGTTCGAACTTCGTCGTCCGCATCCCAACCACCCCGACCGAAGTCCGGCCGGTGTTCTTTCGACAAAGAGAGAGACTTTAGCGAATTTAGGATATCGCCAAAGGGTGAGTGCTGAAAGACATCCGTGGCGGTGAACTCCATGATCGGAGCCCAATCGGGTATGATCGAAAGGGGTGCGGAATATTCAGAGTCCGGAACGGAGTCCGGCACCTTGGAGTCACGGGCCTTGCAAAGGACTAGGCTGGTATTCGACTCTATCACCGCAGAGATTGCGGCTCCTGGGGCGGCGTCCAACCGTCCGTCCCTGGCTAGCGCAGTCGGCTCCGAGCTAATGGTCAGAGTGAACACCTGAGCGGCACTCTGGGCGCTGTCCAGCGGCAGAGCTAGATCATGCCCATCGAGACAGTGCGGCGCGCCCGGTCGTGGCTCGAATCCGTCGAAGATCAAGTCCCCGTGGATGTCGGCCGTGTAGTTTAAGCTTCCAAACCTGACCTGATGGTCAGGGGCGTAGCTTTCAATCTGCTCCAGATGGTCAAACGAGTTGGCCCGTAGTGCGAAGCTGCCGAATACGAAGATCTGTCCGGGGAGAAAAATCTCATCCTGGGTCGCATCGCGATTGACGAGCGAAGAAGCCATCGGTCCTAAAGGCGACGACACAGAGGAACTCTCAATGAAAGCACCAATGTCGGTGTCAAAACCGGTGGATCTCGGGTAGGGGGTCCCAAACTGTGCGTCTAGGCGGCTGGTAACAGGAGACAAGGGACACGATGTTTTTACCCAGGTTCGGGCCCTCTCGATGGAGGTAAAATCCTACTCCTGCTTGATTAATATTGATGATATGGGTAGTACAAGAGTAGATCTACCACGAGATCGGAGTGAATAAACCCTAGAAGCTAGCCTATGGTATGATTGTTCTTCGTCCTACGGACTAAAACTCTCCGGTTTATATAGACATCAGAGAGGGCTAGGGTTACACAGAGTCGGTTACAATGGGAGGAGATCTTCATATCGTATCGCCAAGCTTGCCTTCCACGCCAAGGAAAGTCCCATCCGGACACGGGAAGGAGTCTTCAATCTTGTATCTTCATAGTCCGGGAGTCCGGCCAAAGGTCTTAGTCCAGCCATCCGGACACCCCCTAATCCAGGACTCCCTCAGTCACCATGACAATGTTGAAGATGATGAAGTTCTTCCTCAAGTTGAATACAATGTGGTATCATCGCCTATTCTTACGAACATCGAAATCATCAGCATTGGTCGTCCTCTGACGCCAATTGCTCAGGATGCTTCATGGGCTGATCGCCCGCAACAACAAGACTCCCCCAGTACTCCCCAACAACAACAAGCCACACCATCTGTGCAAGTTGAAGAGGACGAGGGCCTGCCTACTCCATCTCCCAAGGCGTCACCTGTCCTACAAAGGGTTCGCAAAGGACCAAGGCCTCAAGTCCCTCTTCCGAGTGTTCCATAAGGAGAAGTGCACCATCAACCTGTTGCACGTCAGGTGTTTTCAAAAGCCACTCCAACTGTGAATGTCTCCGTGTCTGAAGTCCCAGCTGCTGAAGACAATCCGGCTGCATCAGCCGATGACGAACATCAAGAAGAACGTGTCCCTACTCCCCCCATTCCTGAAGAAGCTGTTCATGAAGTGAACGTGTCTGTGCCTGACCCTCCAGCTCATCAAGTGGAGGTTGAAAACCTTGAGGCTGCCACCACCAACACCAATGAAGCCAATGACATAGTCATGGCTGAAGCTAATGTGGAGCCTGTCCCAAGCACTGTGCCAGAAGTCAATGCTGAAAATGCTCCTGAAGCTTCTGTTGTGCAGCCCGAAACCACTGTTGCTGCCACTGCTCCTGTTTCGCCACCAAGGCCCTATACAATTGAGCAAGCATACAACCATGGCGAGCTAATCACAGTAAGATTGCCCGTTCTGGTCCCTCCGCCTAATGTCTCTGGTCCTCAGTTTGACTATCACATTGAGCATAGGCCTCAGGTCCAGAAGCCAAAGCTAAGACTGCCAAGGTTTCCAGGTACTGCCACATCTGTCGGGTCCTTCAATGCAAATGGCTTCAAAAGCCACAATACATTCTTTGACAGTTCAAAGAACCCCTACACAAGGCCAAGAATATCATCAGATCGTTTCTGGAGTCATCAGCAACGAAGCTATTACTCCTGTGTTCTGTATGATCAAGGGCGCATTTTCCCTCATATGCGCCTCGACACTGAAGCCATTGCTGGACTGCCATGCTTAGAAGAAGCACTTGACTGCTTTCGTGATGCTGGTCTGCTCAGCTTTGTGACAAACAAAGAACATTGGAATGAAGAACTTTTGCTTCAATTCTATGCTACCCTCCACATTCGCGGATATAACAGAGATACAAAGACATGGGTTCTCGAGTGGATGACAGGAAATATTCATCATGAAGCCAAAGCTCTTGACATCATTGAGCTTACAAGCCTATCCACTCCCGGAGAGCTATATGAACCTGGTTGTCAAAACCAGCGCAATGCACTAGAGAGCATCTTCCATAAACCAGAACCAAACATGAGCCAGATGTTGAGCATGATGAAGCCTTTGCCACATGATGCTGAATATCCAAAGGAGTTCTTTATTGATGACCTTGAGCATCTGCCGCGCACCATATATCACATCATAAGGCGGACTCTGTGGCCGATGAAAGGACATTCATCAGCTGCAAAACTTGAAGGAGCCATGAAGACATTGGTCTTTTACATCCTCAATGGCATTAGCTTCAATGCACAAGATTTCTTCCTTCGGCAACTGGCTGCGTCTGGATCTGACCTGTTTGGCCTGAAGTTCTATGCTCCATGGGTCATGCGCCTCATCAAGCTACACTCTACTGTTAACTATCAACCCTCTGCTCGCAATCATGTGATCTTTCTACCAGAGGTTGATATGTCAGTTGAAGCCATATACCCTGAACCTGCCAAGAAGCCTCTTAGTCTTCAAAATGCTGAACACCAAAGCTTCACTCAGCCTATTGAAGGAGTCCAAGCAGTAACTCGTGTCTATCCAATGGCTGGAAACACTCATCTACCTCATCGTGCGCCAACTGAAGCTACTGAGAGCACAATTGCTCAAAGGCCTCGGAAGTGCTCTCGGGTCCTAAATGACCGAGAACTTCTTGTGGCCCTGCATCTGAAACAAGATAAGCATCATTTTTGGCTCAAGCGTCAGATGCAAAGCCTCTTGGTGGATGTAAATCGCATTCGAAACCTTGCCACCAAGAATGCATTTGTCACTCACGAAACTTGTCGGCGATCATGGAAGAGTTTGACCCTGCTCAGTGCTGAAGTAGATCTTCAAGACGATGGCTTCACTGAGAGATTCAAGTTTGACTCCACTCCTCCACGGAATGCTGTCCTACGTAGAACTCCATCTCTTGAAGACTCTGACTATTCTTCCTCCGCGGCAACTGTAAATGCCAATGTGATTGATGATGAAGACGATGCAACTTCACCGCCCCCTACTTCTGCACGCATCGACACTGCACCAAGTTCGTCTGCACCGCCAAACAACAACGACAACCCTACTGCTTCACCTACTCCTCATGAGGACGAGTAGATGCTCTATGTCTTCAAACCTTTTTGGTCATTACTGACAACAGGGGGAGAAGCATATGAGTTGATAGTCTTCAAGCAGGTTCACAAGGGTGGTTGCTTTATATTTTTGCCTAGTTCTTACAACTCTTGCTTTTGATACACTTCATTCTTTGAGTTGTAACACTTAAACTTGATGGTCGTCTGCTACTTATTTGCGTTTCCACGTGCGATGATAACTTCCGCACTTAGATCATTCTACAGACGTCCATTTTTCATTATGCATGTCATTCTCTTAGTTATATCATTTCGTGCATGATGAATTATCTTCATAAGTTGAAGAGGATCTCCAAAAGTACAACCTGCCATGTGCATTTGCATTCCAAAAGCAAATTATTTATATGCACATCTTCAGGGGGAGCCCTTGCCACTTATGAAGACAATACGCTATCCTTTACAATTTCACATACTTCTTTCCCGTTGAAAACTTCAACCAGTTTGTCATCAATCACCAAAAAGGGGGAGATTGTAAGTGCATCTAGTGCCACCCCTAGTTGCTTTTGGAGCATCACTTCAACGCAGGAAGTGTCCCTCATTGATTCGATTTACATACCGGAGATGATCCCTAAAAAATGTATGAAGACATTGAAGACAATGGTGGTGTGTGAAGATATTCACACTGAAGACTATGACATGAGAAGACATTGAGTGAAGACTATGGAGCGCGAAGACTGAGTTGTTTCGTTGTTTCCTTTTCTTCTTTGTTGAGTCATAGGAACCACCGTACTGTTAAGTGGGGTCTAAGTGAACAAAGTCAGAGTGACTGAAGTGATGCTCAACCCAAATCCTATATCTTCGAGCGAAGAGAATGAGAGCAAATCTTATCCAGAGCTGGATGAGTCAGCTTTGCTTGTAGCCCAAGTAAAGTTGCCGTGTGTGTTTGAAATCTGACCGTTGGAACACGTGTCAGTTCCTTAGTGACCCAGGGTCATTTCGGACATATCAGGTTGGGTTTCCTTGTGGCTATAAATAGCCCACCCCCTACACCATAAATTGGTGGCTGCTCAGAGTTAGTTTACGGCTTTTGTCGTTTTGAGAGCAACCCACCTCGAAGCCTTTAAGAGAGAAATCCTTGCGAGGACAAAGCCCAAACACCCAGAGCCCAAGAGTGTTAGGCATCACTGAAGTCTTTCTGTCTGTGTGACTTGAAGACTTATTACACTTGAGGACTGTGTATCCTCCAGCCGGTTAGGCATCGCGTTCTGAGCATCCAAGAGTCATTGTGGATTGCCGGTGAACGAAGTCTGTGAAGGTTCGGAAGTCTACCTTGAAGACTTACCAGAGTGATTGGGCGGGGACTGTGTGTCCTTAGCTCAAGGGGAATAAGGTGAAGACGCGGTCTTATGAGTTGAATCTCAGCCTCCCTAACCAGACGTACATTTTTCACAGCAACTGAAACTGGTCCAACAAATCATGTGTCTTTAACAAGTGACTGGTTCTATCCCTTCCCTCCTTTACTTTGAGTTTGTCTTCGTGAAGTCATTGCTTATTTGTCTTATTTGTTTGACTTCATTGCTTGACTACTATCGCTAATTGGCTTCATACTATCTTCCATCCCGATCCTTACTACCTAGCTGCTATTAGTCTTTGTACGTTCATATTATTGCATACTTGACTATGGTTTGCTTGTTGTAGTTTATCTTCCACTGCATATCAATTAGGTTATTTTTATTGTCTGTCTTCGAAACTTCCACGTCTTGAAGACTTTGAGAAAAATCGCCTATTCACCCCCCTCTAGTCGATAACTAGCACTTTCACCCACTCACACGATGATGCCCACGTGACACTCAGATTTTAGTAGATTCCTTTAGGATTCGTGAAAAACAGAATTAACGTGGATCAAGGCGTGTGGGCGATGTGCAAACATGCCACACGTGTGGGGGTTATCATTTGGGATAAAATAAAATGAAGGGAGATGCTTTCATTGTACAAAGATGCACAACCCGTTTATTACTCCGTGATCTTAGAAGGGTCAAGGACGTGGCCGGCGAAGACCACCGTACGGGACACCTCCTCCACTATGAAAACCGCAAACGGATGGTTCGCAATGAAATCATCAACAAGCACTTTGCCGCAACGAAGTACCATGCCCATGTCGATGAACGCAGCCGCCTCGGTACCTTCCTCGTTCACTTCGACAACCGCCCTGTGGAACACGTCCTCTACCCGCTGTGGCACGTCGTTTCCACCCGAGTCCTCCTGCACCATGTCAGACAGATCGGCCTCTTGGCCAGAGGAGAGGGCATACTTGTCTCAAACAAGTGCCTCCACCCCCTGGCCACGACGGGACGGGGTAAGTTCAACATATTGACACCCTTTGCCCCTAAGCAAGTTATGGTAGTGCTATTGACCCTCTTCACATGGTAAAAATATATCATCAGAAAGATCTTTGAAATGTGCATCCAATGCCATACGTCTTGTGACATATAACTCATTTTTTGTTGGTTAAATTAATGATCAAAGTTAGGCATAAAAATATGAAGTGGTCTTGTATAAGGGAATGGAGGGAGTATCAAAACCAACACAATCAAGTAGGCTTTGATTAGGGCATTTGTAGAACACCCTCTCGAACTGAGGTGTAGAATTTTCAAACAAGTGGAACGACGGTCCTTACCCTGGCATCACCAACGGCGACCAAGTCCCCGGTGGGCGAGGCGATGCCACTCCACAAGGTGGCTGAGATGATTTGGGATCTTGGAGTAAGTAGTGCACACATCTGTACACTCTTGGTACAATGCATGCATTGATGAAAGGCCAGTACTGGGCGCCGGCGCACCGGCCGAAACTTTCGGCCGGTCCAGCCCCAGTCGTTCGATTCACGTAATAATAACCGTCCAGATTGCATCTCCTCCCTTGTCGTCGGTAGCTTGCTCGCCGGAGCCGCTCGTCGGCGCGCTCGTCAGAGCCGCTCGCTGGAGCTGCTCGTCGGCGCGCTCGTCGGAGCCGCTTGCCGGACCTGCTCGTCGGCTTCCTCGCCGGAGCTGCTCGTCGGCCTGCTTGTCGGCTTCCTCGCCGGAGCTGCTTGTCGGCTTGCTCGCCGGAGCTGCTTGTCGGCTTGCTCGCCGGAGCCGCCGCTCGCCTGCATGCTCGTCGGTGCGCTCGCCTGCATGCTCGTCGGAGCTGCTCGCCGGTGCGCCATGTGCGATCGAACTTCGCCATGGCCGTTGCAGCAAATCACGTCGCCGGACGCAGCTTTTTTTGTGGCCGGTTGTAGCAAAATTCACGAAGCCATGTGTGATGTAGCAAAATGCGACACCGCTAGTAGCAAAATACGATGCCGGTTGTAGCATGTTGTGATGCCAGTTGAAGCATCTAGCAAAAAAGATGTTGGTTTCAGCATCCCTGTGACAACGGTGGTCACATGTAGCAAAAAACATGGTGGCCATGCGATGTAGCAAAAAGCGACGTTAGATGTAACTGTGTGGGACGCCGGTTGTAACAATTTGTGACAACGGTGGTAACATGCAGAAAAAATACGGGGCCGTATGATGTAGCAAATCGTGAAGCCGGTTGTAGCTGCGTGGGAAGCAGCTTGTAGGAATTTGAGACAACGGTTGTAGCATTAGGGAAACTACGATGTGGGCTGGAGGTAGAAGAAGGGGAAGAGATAAGATAGAAAAGAGAGCCAGATGCGTAGGACCCGCCATGTGCGGGAGCAGTTTTGCATGCAGCAGTTTTGCGGAGAGCCTGGTGCGTAGGACCCGCCATGTGCGGGAGCAGTTTTGCATGTGGCTGCGCATGCGGGTCGTGCTGCGCGTAGCGTGAGCGGCCGGCCGAAAGTTCGGCCGACGCGCCGTTTCAAAACATTTCCCTTGATGAAACCACTTGTACAAACTGCAAAGGACAACAAAATTACCGAAACAGTACACTCTTGGTACACACAGAGAAGAAGAAAAAACAAGAAAAAAGAACTGCTTTCATTGAGAGTTGAACTCAAGACCTCCCGCTTACTAAACGGGTGCTCTAACCAACTGAGCTATGAAAGCTTTTGCTACGGAATTAATTATTTACTTACACGACCTATATTTCTTGGATAGATCTAATTATATCAATTTGGTATTGAGAATGTGGAGACTTTAGAAAAATTGTTTCAAGTCAAAACTAATATGTCAAGTAAAAAAGAAACGGAGGGAGTACATTCTAAGAGCTTGAGGTAGACAACATCTTTGAAAGTTGTTGGTAGGGCTGTAGGGGTCACCATTGATGTTTCCACTCATGGCCGAGGGACTAAATCTGAGATAAACTCAAATATAGCTCCTCCTAATGGATATGTCATAAATCACCAAAAAAAATTTAGAGAAATCTAAGAGATGCATAGTTACTTTGGCGACTTCGGAAGTGGAAACGAGTCCTTGGTTCTGGCCATGCTAGGGAGGGATGTCAAGAGAAGATGAAGAGCATATCTCAACCTAGTGTCATGGCAAGTCCTCGCCGAACGCCGCCCGGAGCCCCAGGCTCTCCAGAGCTTTCTTCATGCTGCAGAAGAAGGACAACTTGAACTTGGGTAGTCGGAGCTTGGTCAAGCTACTTGACCAAGTTGGCAGGTGGTCGAACAGGAACCCTGGCCCGCCAGACGCGTACGCCATCTCGTCGGCAAGGCTACGCAGCCCGTTGCGCGCCGTCGGCAGAAAGATGCACATCGAATACCGCGGGCCACCGCCTTCCCCGTTGGCCGCCTGCTTGTACCGGAGCTTGAGCACCTTAAACCTGCCATGGCAGGCCACCAAGTAATCGCGGGCTTTGCCCCCGGTCATGAAGGGCACGCGGACGTCCCTGCCGTCGAGGCGGTGGAACAATTTGTCTTTGGTGCGGCTCTTGAGGAAGGGCTCCTCCCACTTGCCCTTGAAGTAGATAGCATTGGCGAGCACGAGCCTGGTGTCGCCGTGCACTGAGCCCGGCGGGACGACGGAGGTGATCAGCTTCTTCGTGGCCTCCGTGACCCACCTGTTGATCTCCTCCCTTGCATCATCCGGCTGCATGCAGGAGAGAGATCGATCATGGTTGAAAGGGACAAACAGTGAGACATATATACCATGCTACAGTCTTACAGATCGATCTATGGCTTTGCCGCCGAACTACTGTACTGACCTTTCTCACGAAGTCGACGGCGCGCGCGTCCGCCTTGTAGGATTCGACGGCGGCCTTCTTGTAGGCCGGATTCAGCGGCAGATCTTTCTGGCACCAGACGGGTTATCGGCGACGAGGGCGCGCTCTGCCACGGCTCGCACGATCCCCGCGACCTCGTCGCGCGATGCCGCGCCGAGCACGGCGAGGATCTCGTCCAGGGTGTCACCCCGGGCGCCGGCCGCCGGAAGGTCCAACGCGGTGTAGATGGACAGCGGCGAGAACATGATGTTCTGGCCCTTGTGCTCCTCGCCGTCCGAAAACATCTTGGACAGGCGGAGCGCAAGCGCCGTCGGGCCGCCGGAGTCAGCGGACGTCCCGCTAGCTTTCTTGTTTGGGCTGCTCGCCTCCTCCATGCTGCCCTAGCTAGTTTGTTTGCCGTCCGTGGGGTCAAACAAGGCGGCGCGTAGGGGTTGATCCTGTTTTATAGCGCTATTTTTGATTTTTGAGTTGTATAGCGCTATTAGTTCGACGAGAAATCTTCTTTTTAGCGTTATGTTAACATTTTTTTTAGGTCGCCGATCTTTTTCTAAAAAAAAAAATCAGGTCTCCCCTCTTGTATTCTAGCTATTCACGAAAATCGGTTTGGCTCCACTAAATTCACTTTGGAGCAGTTTCATTCAGAAGTTGTAGTACTACCAAGAGACATGTTTGGCTTCCATCTAGCTCCAGCTTCAAGAATGGAAAATTTGGTGGAAAGGATCTATTTGATTGGTTGATGGGCGAGAAATGAAGGGGTATCCATTTACTGGTGGCAGTGGTGGATAATTTCCACCCAACTCCAGCTTTTAGAGTTTTTGGAGCACCCCTGAAGAGCTTCATAAAATACGTACCCAAATTCTAGTTTTTTCGGAGCGGCATATCGTGAAGCTACCCCGCTTGTGTTTTCTGGAGCAGAGTTGAATTTTAAGGAGAGCAGTCCCAAACATGCTCTAAGGATTGCTTTTCTTTTAGTGTTTGGGCTTCTTTAGTTATTTTTTTTACGAAAAGGATCAAATCTATTGTAAAGATTCAGCGAGAGTACAATACACCTCAAACATGATAAAAATTACATTGAGATCCATGGACCACCGAACAACCATTGCCACTGCCAGACCGAGCCGCCAACACGCCGCTATCGCCGCTCCCATACCGAAGCCGGCCTGACCTTGTCATGACAGTCGGGAAGTCTTTGTGCACGCGCCCCGAAGCTGTAGTCGCCGCCATTGAATCCTTCAATAGATCTGAAGAATCTGACACCAAATATCAATGTTACGTATACACGACGAGAAACCCTAACCTCACTGCCCCGAGGAGCTGGCAGGAATCTACGTCGGAGCTCCGTCTAATCTGTCCCAACGGACAAAGTTGAGGAGGATCAGAGCCCGGAAGACTGACTCGGAGAAGAAGCGTTGTCATCCGTCCAAATGACGCCCTTGCGAGAACTAAACCCATACCTATCGACTAGCTGGATTCGAGGCACCAGAAATCACCTCCCCGCCACCAACCACCGGAGCGTCGGACGGAGGGAGGCCCGGTGAAGATCGAGGGTGGGAAGACTTTCCCTAGTCGGGAGGGGACTTCTTTTGTTATTTGTAGTGCAAAGAAGGCACAAATATTTTGGACTACACAATTATCATGATTTACTAGCCATTTTATTGTCAATGTGGTTATATACCATAAATGACAGTTTGGTCATACTTAGTATTTTTTTAATCAAAAAGAAATATGATTTTATTTGGTAAGCCGACAAGACATGAACCAATTCTAGAAAAACATAAGGAAAAAATTGATAAACCGGCAATGAATGAGATGGAGCGGAGATGGAGGACCAAGAAAAGATGGAAGAGGAACCTTACCTACTTCAGTAGGATATAGTATATAGACAAAAAGTCTTATTGATCTTATTAGGAAAAGTGTTACTACAATCTCAAAAGTAGTTTTAGGCCATGTACAATGCAAGGTGCTTGGGGTAGGTGCTTAGAGAAATAAATTAGTTTTTTGTAAGCATCGGTGCTTATTTGTATATGGTAGACACTTAATTAAGCGTCTGCCCTGGACAAATAAGCACTGGTACTTAAAAAGATCTCGGTTTATTTTACTAAATATCTCTCTAAGCACCTTTCATTGTACAAGACTTTAGAGGCCGTCTGAATCTACTTAGATGTTTTAGAGTGCCATGCTCCTTACACTCATCGCATGTTGTTCTTTTTTTTTTTGCATATGAAGTTCATTTCTACATCAATTACACATTATAATAAATTAAACACTTATGTTTCGTCATCGCACAGTTCAACATTTTTTTTATAAAATTTGAATTTGAAAGCATAACATCAGGTTCAAATGCATCAAATGGTCCAAATTAAACACGATGAAACATCACAGAACTATGCTGATGTAGGTGCACCTGATGTTCAATGAGGTCATAAGGAAGCTATCTTTCGGTACACTTCAAGAATTTTCTTCATTTTCTGTTCATATGCGTTTTTCTATTGACAGTTCGGCCCACACAGTCATACTCATGACCCACCTCTTTGCCCATCTCATACTCTATGAATATGTTATGGAGGATGGCACAAAATGTAGATCGTGTTACTCTCTCCATTGCTAAATATTTGTCTTTCTAGAGATTTTAACAAGTGACTACATACGAAGCAAAATGAATGAATCTACACTCTAAAATATGTCTATATACATCCGTATATGATAGTCCATTTGAAATCTCTAAAAAGACAAATATTTAAAAACGGAGGGAGTATTTCCTAATGTTTCCTTATCCTAGAGAAGAGTAGGTCCATAGACAAAAAAAAATGAACGGTTAACGGTAGGTGCTTTGTCTTTCATTAAAATAAGGGGAGTGCTTGCTTGTTGGGGATGAAGCGCGCGCGATGTCTTCGTCCACCATCTCATGATGAATGTGGTGACGCCAGCAATGGTACCAATCTCAGAGCATCTTCAGCCGTTCGGCCCCTCAGGGCGCATAAAAACCGCCCTCTGGGGGCGAGCCGGCGATTCTTTCGGCGCTGGGGCGGTTTTGCGCCCAGTCGTCGCCCCTAGTCACCGATTTTGGCCCATTTTTGAAGCCCCATTTTGGCGAAAAAGACCCATATGAGCGAGAATAGGCCCATATTCGGCGTGGTTCGCCGTGGCTCGGCGTTCAATTATCAACATAAATATTTTTTATCACATATTTCATCATAGAAATTTCAAGTACTTCAACAAAATAGTACAACAACAAATAGTTCAATACAAATTATATAGTTCAACAAATAAAAACTCATATTTCATCACGCGTCGCGCCCGGTGTCGCCCTTAAGCCTCCATAGGTGCTCTATCAGATCTTGCTGCAGTTGATGATGCACCTGTGGGTCTCGGATCTCCCGACGCATATTGAGATAGGCAGTCCAGGTTGCCGGTAGCTGGTGATCAACTTGGGCAAGAGGACCCTGCCGGTGGTATGGTTCAGTGTCAAACACTGGCTCTTCCTGCTCGCTCTCAATGATCATGTTGTGCAAGATGACGCAGCAGGTCATGATCTCCCACATTTGATCTTTCGACCATGTCTGAGCGGGGTACCGGACAACAGCAAATCAAGATTGGAGGACACCAAATGCCCGCTCGACATCCTTCCTGCAAGCCTCCTGAATCTTCGCAAACCAGGCGTTCTTGCCTCCAGGCACATGGTTTTTGATGGTCTTGATAAATGTCGACCATCTCGGATAGATGCCATCAGCTAGATAGTACCCCTTGTTGTAGTGCCGCCCATTGATCTCGAAGTTCACCGGAGGAGAATGACCTTCAACAAGCTTGGCAAAGACAGGAGAGCACTGCAGCACGTTGATGTCATTGTGAGTTCCTGGCATACCAAAGAAGGAGTGCCAAATCCAGAGGTCCTGTGTGGCCACCGCCTCAAGTACCACACTGCAACCGCCTTTGGCGCCTTTGTACATCCCCCGCCAAGCTAGTGGGCAATTTTTCCATTTTCAATGCATGCAGTCGATGCTTCCAAGCATCTCAGGAAATCCTCTTGCTGCATTCTGTGCTAGGATCCGAGCAGTGTCTTCCGCATTGGGTGTTCTCAAGTATTGCGGTCCAAACACTGCCACCACTGCCCGACAGAACTTGTAGAAACACTCTATGCTGGTGGACTCGGCCATGCGCCCATAGTCGTCCTGTGAGTCACCGGGAGCTCCGTATGCAAGCATCCTCATCGCTGTCGTGCATTTCAGGATGGAGGTGAATTCAAGTTTGCCAGTGCAATCCATCTTGCATTTGAAGTAGTTGTCGAACTCCCGGATGGAATTCACAATCCTAAGGAAAAGCTTTCTGTTCATCCGATAACGGCGCCGAAATGTTCTATCGCCGTGAAGTGGAGCATCGGTGAAGCAGTCGGAGTAGAGCATGTAGTAGCCTTCGAGACGATGCCGGTTCTTTGCTTTCACCCGCCCCGGCGCCGAGCCACCTCGCCGCGTCTTTTCATTGCTCGCCAGCAGCTGGGCGAGGGCGGCGAGCACCATGAGATGCTCTTCTTCCTGGACGTCGACCTCGGCTTCCTCCTCCAGCAGCGCGGTGAGCACTTCCTCGTCATCTGAGTCCATCGCCGAGGCAGACAAATCGCCGAACACCTTGCGCGCGGTGGGCGTGCACCCGCCGCCAAACTGCCCCTCCGCGGCCGGAAAGGGCGGCCGGAAACGCCCAGCTGGTGCCGGAGGGGTTGTCGCGGCAAACCTATGCTTTTTTCCGGCGGGGAATTGCTATCTACCGGTGAAGAGCGGCGGGGTGGCGAGGGGCGGCGCCGGGATATACCTACTTGCGGCCGAGAGCGCGGGGGGTGGGAGGCGGTCGGGGAAGAAAATCTTGACTTTTCACCTGACGGCGTGGGCCAGCCGCGCTTTTCCCTTGCGCCGGAGTCCCCAGGCGCCGCCCAGCGCCGGGTTCGGCCTGCGGCCGCCGGGCGGAAAAAAGGGCCGAACCGGCGCTTTTCGTCGTCCTGGGGGCGTGACTGGGCCGTTTTTTTGGCGCCGGCGCCGAAATAGTGGCCTGGGGGGGCCTGTTGGGGGCGCGGCTGGAGATGCTCTCAGGATGCGGAGTGTTGAAGGCGAAGTAGACCTGCTTTGCAAAGGGGCACTAAAATAGAAGGTGCAAAGAGGTCTTGAGAACTTGGTGAGAAAGAGCACATGAGGCAGTATGAGGCCCGTCCGTGGTCCATAATCTGTTCTAAAGCAAGACCCAAAGGAAGAACTGTACTTTCCCATCAATTTTCACTATCCAAACCTTCTGCAAAGGTGGATTTTGGATGTGGGCAATGAAGTGTGTATCGTAGGCAGATGCGACAGAGTGGTTGTTTGCTATTGTCGAGGTGCATCCGATGGAGTCTGCTCTATTAGCGAGATGAACATTGGTGATCTTTGTCCAAAGGGTAACAAAGATGTCCAATTTATCCTGGATATCGATCCTTTGAAGTCCACGCATCCATCTATGACTAATCAAGCCATCGTTAATGGTGTTCCTTTTTTGGGCAGCCAGCTTGAAAAGGGATGGGCCCAAATCCTTGAGAACTCCAATGCCATGCCAATTATCCATCCAGAAGGAAGTCAATTTTCCATCACCAATCACAATGCTTGGACGGGCCGCAATAAGACTTCTGTCAGTGTCATCGTAGGCGGAGAGGATCCAAGCCAATCTCGTATTCTTGTCCCAAGCGTGCCAAAGCCATCTTGGCCGAAGGGCTCTGCTAAAGCAGATGAGGTTTTAAACTTCCAATCCACCACATTCCATTGATGAGCGCACTTTATAACAATTGAAGAGTCAAGGCACCGTGCCTCCCCCCCACAGTCGGGCTCGCCCACACGCGAGGCATTTTTCCTTTTTCCCCTGCCCCGCCGCCACAACCAGGCGACTAGGAAGGCAGATCTTCTTCCACCGATCTCTATAGGTCAGGACGTTGTCCCCCTCTCCCTCCGGCTGCTGCTCCCGCAGCAGGAGGGAGGAAGGACCCCGTTTCTTCGCTCTATAGTTAGGGTTTGGATTTTTAGGTCATGGTGCGTCGTTGAGGTGGTGGAAGCGGCTCCCGGACGAATAAATATGCCTCAACTCCACTCCCACACTGGCGGTGCTCATCATGGCGGCGTCTCGGAGTTGATGGCATCGTGCGTTTGCCGATCCTTCAGATCGCGGCGTCAGGGTTCACGGATGGTGTCGGCGAGGCGGCGGCGGCTCCAACAGGTGTGTCTCTCCTTCTGCTTTGTCCCCGTTGCTACGGTGTTATCTCCGACGTCATGGTGGAGCAGGGGGGTTTTATCGTCCAGGAGTACGCGCACACGATTGTCTACGCAAGTGACAGCTGAAAGATGGTGCATCTTGTTTGGGGGTGTGGTTGAAGGCTAACAGTTCCAGTTTCCTCCTCCGGCATCATAGTCATGCGGGGGTGTCAGTTCTGGAGTTCGATGGCGTGTCCGGGGATATGTTGTCCCGGTCTGATTCTTTCAACGGCAATAACTTTGCCTCAAGCAAACTACTTTTGAGGTCTGTAAAGCTGTTGACCAGCGATGGAGCCGCGTCGAGCTCGTGCGAAGAGGTGATCTGTCTCCTTTTCCTTAGTGGAAAGGGACATGCGTTGGTATTTTGCGTAGGATTATCCTATCTTTTCAGTCATGTAATGTCGATGTTTACGTGGATTGTAATTGAATCTTTATTTTATTAATGAGACACGTATTATCATGAAAAACACAATTGAAGAGGTATTTTCCACCATGAGCATCTTCACAACCATTTCAGAGAAAAGTCCTCCTAATTTTATCAATCCTCTTGATAGTCTACTTAAAGGGGTGAAGATGGTGAAAATAGGTTGTTAGCCCGCCAGCAAGGAATTAACCAGCACCAAACAACCTTTTCGATCAAGTGATGAGTGGATATAGGTGAACAGTAGGAAGAGATATTGCGCAGGCCATGGCCTGAGCTCCCCAAATGCACGTTGGCAAGTGGGATTTAGGAGTATTTTGGTCACTTCACTCTGTTCAATGGCCTTTGACCAAACGATAACGGTGTCAGGTGGCATATTTTTAGCACACGCTTAATGAAAGAATGATATTTTTGAGTAGCTGAAACTTGTAATGATAAAATTGAATAGTGTGACACACCCAATAGCAAAACTGGTTAAAAAATCTAAGAAAAAAGAATCTCGGTATCGTCCAGACCTGGCCAAACGGGCCGGCCCGGCCCGACACGACCCATCCTGCCGTAATCGTGGCTGGTACGGCACGCGGTTTTACTAAATGAGCCGTGATGTGCTGGCCCGCGTGCTGCGTCCTCTGGCCCAATCACGTCACATTTAGTAAACGGGCCGGCTCGTGGCACGTTTAGCACGTTGGGCTGCGTGAGCTGCCTATGCTGGGTTGTGTATTAGGCCTATTGGGCTATTTTTAGGTCATATATATATAATTTAAAATGTATATAAAATAAATAAGCGGGCATCGTAGTGCCAGCCCGCTTGCCCAGCCTCCAAGCCCAGGCACAGGCCCGGCATGCCGCGTGCTGGAACCCATGTCATGCCGTGCCGGGTCGTATGCCCAGCCTCCAGGTCCACTGTCATGCCCAATATGCGACCCTATCCAAAAGGAACTCGAAGGTCCCACCAAGGATAGACCCGCATATTGAAACGCTTTTGCAAGGTGGATATCATTACATCAACATTACATAATAGATGGGGATACATACATAAGGCATACAATGCCACACGAATACAACATCACAATACATAAGAGCATCATTCGACTACGGATGAAACACAAACAGAAACTCAAACGACATCCACCCTGCTAGCCCAGGCTGCCGACCTGGAACCTATCCCCTGATCGAAGAAGCAGACGAAGAACTCAATGCAAGCAAACATCGCTCTCGCGTCATGATCATCGCATAACCTGTACCTGCAACTGTTGTTGTAGTAATCTGTGAGCCACGAGGACTCAGCAATCCCATTACCATGGGTATCAATACTAGCAAAGCTTAATAGGAAAGGAAGGGGTAAAGTGGTGAGGCTGCAACAGCGACTAAGCATATATGGTGGCTAACATACGCAAATAAGAGCGAGAAGAGAGCAAGCGGAACGGTCGTGAAGCTAGCAATGATCAAGAAGTGATCCTGAACTCCTACTTACGTCAATCATAACACAGAAACTGTGTTCACTTCCCGGACTCCGCCGAGAAGAGACCATCACGGCTACACACGCGGTTGATGCGTTTTAATTCGGATCTGGTGTCAAGTTATCTACAACCGGACATTAACAAATTCGCATCTTCCTATAACCACAGGCACGGCTTTCGAAAGATTATACCCTGCAACGGTGTCCCAACTTAGCCCATGATAAGCTCTCGCGATCAACGGAGGATATACCTTCTCCCAGGAAGACCCGATCACACTCGGAATCCCGGTTTACAAGACATTTCGACAATGGTAAAACAAGACCAGCAAAGCCGCCCGATGCGCTGACAATCCCGATAGGAGCTGCACATATCTCGTTCTTAGGGCAACACCGGATAAGCGAAGCGTACAGGTACCGACGTAACCCAACTTGCCAAGGGATGATCCCGCACGGTGCTCTAGTTTGGACCAACACTTAGACAAGCATTGGCCCGGGGGGGGGGGCTGTAATAAAGATGACCCTTGGGTTAATTACTCCCAAGGGAAATATAGGTGGTGGTGAGGCAAATGGTAAAACCAAGGTTGGGCCTTGCTGGAGGAGTTTTATTCAAAGCGAACTGTAGAGGGGGTCCCATAAATCACCCGACCGCGTAAGGAACGCAAAATCCGGGAACATAACACCGGTATGACGGAAACTAGGGCGGCAAGAGTGGAACAAAACACCAGGCATAAGGCCGAGCCTTCCACCCTTTACCAAATATATAGATGCATTAATAATATAAGAGATATTGTGATATCCCAACCAAAATCCTGTCCACCATGGAGCAATCTTCAACTTCACCTGCAACTAGCAACGCTATAAGAGGGCTGAGCAAAGCGGTAACATAGCCAAGCAACGGTTTGCTAGGAAGGGTGTCAAAGGTTAGAGGTTCATGGCAATTTGGGAGGCTTGATGAGCAAAAGATAGGTAACGCAGCATAGCGATAGAACGAAGCAACTAGCATAGCAATGATAGTAGTGAGATCCAGGGTAGCGGTCACCTTGCCTGAAATCCCGCAAGAAAGAGGAACGAGTCCATGAAGAAGACGAACGGATGAAGCCGAACCAAGCGTAGACGAACGAATCCTCACGATCGCAACAAAACAGGAACTAACAAGAAGAAGCACACAACATGGTAAAGACACCACACATGAGCAAGGCATGATGCACAACAAGCATGATGCATGACAAGGCTACATGAAGCTACTCATGGCAAGAGATGATGCAAACAAGAGCAACACATCAAGGCAAGTTTAAATGAGGCCGGGAACAACATATAACAATTCCGGTAAGTCCTCATATGCAAATTTTGAAGTTGGTCCAGATCTGAATAAACCTTATGTTCAAGTTGTTAAACAGCAAGTTAAGATGCACCAAGATAATCTACACGAGATTCTAGTCAAGTTACATATAAAGTTCATTTAATTTGGAGCTACGACCTAGAAGATATGAGCAAAACAAGTTAAACATGGCATTGATGCAAAATGCACAAAAACATCAAGCAAGCACCTCAAAACAAGGATGCAACATGATAATATGAAACTACATGCAGTTCTAAGCAAGTTTCATATAAAGCACACTCAAAACGGAGCAACGGTTCAAACACATACACTCCATACAAGTTTAAAGGACAAGCTGTCCAAAACAGCAACTAGGCATATTGCAAGCATCAGAACAACATGCTACAGCACCTCAACATAATAACAAAAGGCATGGGCATGATGTACAGGTAAAGCATTACAAAACATGAACACTGAGCTATCTCCAGAAATCACTAGAACATGCTCAAACACACATGGTAAGATTGCAAATAATAACAATTCAGACTTTGCAGAAAATAACATCAGGTTGCAATGTTTAGAGCTATCAAACAATATGTTACAGGAACTTATCATGGCAAACAAAGGCATGGAATGAATCTACTAAATGTATAGAACAAGAGTCCCTTACTGACCATGAGCCAAAAAGGATCAGTAAATATGATGGCACCCATGTAAACATGGCAAGTTTCGTTAACAGATTCAGCAAACAGAGCATGGCATTGACAGAATTACGAAGGCATCTTCATGAGCTCGATGCACTCACTACAGAGCATTTCATGATAAACTAAGCATACATCCATCAAGAATACATGTTTATGAAACAAACCAAGGCAAGAACAAGTTCATAGCATGAAAGGATCAGCTATAGCAACCTTGGCAAAATTGAATAACATGTAAACAATCTGCCAGGAAACATTTTGAAGCAAAAGTAGAGCACGTAAATGACATGCTAGACTACTCCACAATTGCAAACAGGGGCATGAATGGATAGAAAACAACCATATGTTCAAAACATCCTTACTGAAGTATCTCAAAATATGCATGGATCTCTCTGTAGCATCATATTTACATGGCATCAAAATAACAACAGAACAGGGACTAAAATCAGCAACATTACGAAGCCTAGTTTGCATGCTTGTGCTAGTCACCATATTGATCACAAAAATACATGGCATACACCTCTATAAAGAAGACATAGCATAGATCAAAACACATGAAGACATCAACCTCATAGGATGCACACATCAATCATGGCAAAAATGACAAATGAGCTCGTTATAACAGTTTCAGCAGATTAACATCATGAAGCACTCTTGCAACGATGATTCGGGCATCTAGATGACCTCAAATGAATATGATACAATGTAATGAAATAAAGTACTCGTTGAGACGAACAATTTGACATATCACACGCACGAAACAGAGCTACGGATGCAGAGATACAATGCGATGAACATAGCATGATTATGTAAAAAATATTCGGGACTTTGTCGATTTTCAGGAAAAAAAACAGGCAGGCGCGATTTAACTAAATACCGCGCAGGGCGAGCGATAGGGCCGGTCAGAGGCTCACCTAGTGGGCTTCGGCTCATTGAGGAAGGAGAGGTGGTACGGGCCGGCTGGCGAGCTGGGCTGGGCCTCGAGGAGGCCGGGGCGCTGGGCCGGGGCGCTGGGGCCCACGCGCAAGGGAGGAGGCGTCGTCCTCCCGATCCGATCGGGACGGGTCCATGGTGGCGGCGGCGACCGGCGGAGACTAGAGCGGCGAGGCGGCGAGGGGATGCAGGCGAGGAGGGCCGGATCTGGTCGGAATGGGGAGATCTGGGGTCGGGGATCCCGGATCCGGCGAAGACCGAGGGCGAGGAGGCCAGCGACGGGGTCAGCGACGGTTAACTCCGGTGATGGGTCCGGTTACCCTGTGCGAGAGGGAGAGAGAGACGGGGTCAGCGACGGTTAACTCCGGCGATGGGTCCGGTTACCCTGTGCGAGAGGGAGAGAGAGACGAGGTCAGAGAGAGAGGAGGAGGCCGGACAGGGGCGGTGCGACCTGGCGGGGCAGCGGCGAGGCTCACCGGCGGCGGGGCGCCGATGACGGGTGGTCGGCAGCGGGGAGGCGCTGGAGCTCCTGGGGGCGGAGCACGGGAGCGAGGGCGCGGGCTGACGGCGGCTTCATGCGGGCTCGTCCCGGCCCGGATCTGGCCCGGGGCGGGCCTGCGATGGGCTCCAGCGGGCCTTGCAGGAGGAGGTGGGAGGCAGGGGCGACGTGGCGCTTTGCCACTGGCTGGAGGGCGGCTGGCTGGCGGCGCGGCCAATCTGGTGGCGACAAGTGGCGGCCAGCGGCTGGGGAAGGTGCGGAAATGGAGGTGGGCGGCGACGCTGATGATTGGGCGGCACAGAAAACAAGGAGGAGGATGGGTGAAGGCCGAAATTGGCAAGGCGGGTTGTTTAAATAAGGCAGGGAGGCTAGGGTTAGGTGTTTTGCTCCGTTTCGAAGCCGTTCGATCTCGATCGGACGGTCCGGAGCGGAGGGGGGGTTAGGTAGGTGGGCTAGTGGGCTGTGAAGAGGAGTTGGGCTGAGAGGAGAGAAAAGAAGGCAGCCCGGCAACGGTTTTCGGAGACCGAAAACACCCGACGAATATACCGACTATATCGCGGTTATATATTTAACGGTTGGGCAGTCAAACGAACTCCGAACGCAACGCAATTCGGCAGGCGGCCTGTCTACACTATAATAAGACCGCACGCCAAGTTGCATCCCATTCCGAGAACATTTTTATGCCACTTATAAAATAATATTTCGGAGGTGCCGCGGGCGCGTGCGAGTGTGTCTGGACTCCGAACGGACAACGGAGAGGACCGGTGAGGGAGTTCCAGACTAGGGGGTGTCCGGATAGCCGAACTATCATCATCGGCCGGACTCCAAGAGTATGAAGATAGAAGATTGAAGACTTCTTTCCGTGTCCGGATGGGACTTTCCTTGGCGTGGAAGGCAAGCTTGGCGATACGGATATGTAGATTTCCTACCATTGTAACCGACTCTGTGTAACCCTAGCCCTCTCCGGTGTCTATATAAACCGGATGGCTTTAGTCCATAGGACGAACAACAATCATACCATAGGCTAGCTTCTAAGGTTTAGCCTCCTTGATCTCGTGGTAGATCCACTCTTGTAACACACATCATCAATATTAATCAAGCAGGACGTAGGGTTTTACCTCCATCAAGAGGGCCCGAACCTGGGTAAAACATCGTGTCCCTCGTCTCCTGTTACCATCCGCCTAGACGCACAGTTCGGGACCCCCTACCCAAGATCCGCCGGTTTTGACACCGACATTGGTGCTTTCATTGAGAGTTCCTCTGTGTCGTCACCGATAGGCTCGATGGATTCTTTGATCACCATCAACGACACAGTCCAGGGTGAGACATTCCTCTCCGGACAGATCTTCGTATTCGGCGGCTTTGCACTGCGGGCCAATTCGCTTGGCCATCTGGAGCAGATCGAAAGCTACGCCCCTGGCCGTCAGGTCAGATTTGGAAGTTTGAACTTCACGGCTGACATCCGCGGGGACTTGATCCTCGATGGATTTGAGCCACAGCCGAGCGTGCCGCACTGTCACGACGAGCATGATTTAGCTCTGCAGCCGGACAATACCCTAGAGGCCGCACTCGAACCCGCTCTGATCTTCAATTCGGAGCCAGCTGCGCAGATCGAGGACAGATGGCTAGACACCGCCTCGGGGGCTGCAACCTCTGCAGCGATAGAGCCGAACACTGACCTTGTCCCTCATAAAGCTCTCGACTCCGTGGTGCCGGACTCCTTGCCGGACTCCGAACCTCCCGCGCCCCCTCCGATCGAATCCGATTGGGCACCGATCATGGAGTTCACCACAGCGGACATCTTTCAACACTCACCTTTTGGCGACATCCTGAGTTCGCTAAAGTATCTCTCGTTATCAGGAGAGCCCCGGCCGGACTGCGGTTAGGACGGTTGGGATGCGGACAACGAAGAAATTCAAAACCCACCCACCACCCAATTGGTAGCCGTTGTCGACGATCTAACCGACATGCTAAACTATGGCTCCGAAGACATCGACGGTATGGACGACGATGCCGGAGACGACCAAGAACCAGCGCCTACCAGGCACGGGATAGCCACCCCAACTCATGACGTATACATGGTGGATACACCAAAAGGAAACGATAATGAGAAAAAATGGGACGTGGCGAAGGACAACTCCCCCAACAAACAACCAAAGCGGCGACGCAAGCGCCGCCCGAAGACCGGCATCGACAAAAACGGCACCCATACGGACCCGGCCCTAGAGCAGGGCGAAGCAGTGGACGACGCACATGTCAACAAGCAGCCAGCCGGACATGAACTGGACAAGCAACCCATCCCCGGCAAAGATGATCTCACATCACCAGAGCATATGAATCTTCATAAAAGGCTCGTCGCCACTGCAAAAAGTTTGAAGAAGCAAAAGCGAAAGCTCAAAACAGCGGAGGACGCACTCAGAATGAGATGGAGCAAAGTACTCAACACCGCAGATAAATATGGCACTAGTCACCAGACAAAGAGCTACCCGAAGCGCAAGCTGTTGCCCGAACTTGACGAGGAGGCCTTAGAGCCCCCGCAGTCAAAAAAGAAAGAAGCCGCCTGGCCGGATAGACGACCAGATGACAGGCCAAGAGCAACAAGGGGCGCCGCACACAAGCCGGCACACGATCAGCATAAAGATCCTCGGAAAAAGGATAACCCAGCCAGGTCTATCTATGGGCCAAAAAAGAAGACTCTAGGAAGTAACACAACCAGCCGAGCATTTGAAGACAACGGCACACCCAAATACAGGGGCGCCACACACCCACTATGTTTCACCGACGAGGTACTGGATCATGGATTTCCAGCGGGATTCAAACCCGTTAACATAGAGGCATACGACGGAACAACATACCCCGGAGTCTGGATTGAGGATTATATCCTACACATACATATGGCCAGAGGAGACGATCTCCATGCCATAAAATACCTACCCCTCAAGCTCAAAGGGCCAGCTCGGCATTGGCTTAAAAGCCTCCCAGAAAATACCATTGGAAGTTGGGAAGAGCTTGAGGATGCGTTTCGAGCAAATTTTCAAGGGACTTATGTCCGGCCTCCGGATGCAGACGATTTCAGTCACATAACTCAATAGCCCGGAGAGTCAGCACGCAAATTCTGGAACAGGTTCCTCACTAAAAAGAACCAAATAGTCGACTGTCCGGACGCTGAAGCCTTAGCGGCCTTTAAACACAACGTCCGAGACGAATGGCTCGCCAGACACCTCGGCCAGGAAAAACCAAGAACAATGGCCGCACTAACAAGCCTCATGGCCCGCTTTTGGGCGGGGGAAGACAGCTGGCTGGCCAGATGCAGCACCAGCGACCCGAGTACATCCGAAGTTAGGGATGGAAATGGGAAATCACGACGGAGAAAAGATCAGCGCCGAAATAAGGAAAATGGCCCAAATAGTACGGCGGTCAACGCCGGATTCAAAAGCTCTCGGCCGAACAACAAAACACTACCCCTAAAGGATAACAGTGACGAGCTATCCAACCTAAACAAGATTCTGGATAGACTATGTCAAATACATGGTACCTCTGGGAAGCCTGCAAACCATACCCACAGAGATTGTTGGGTCTTCCAGCAGTCCGGCCGACTTAACGCCGAACACAAGGGGCTTGACACACCAAGTGAAAGTGACGAAACCCAAAAGCAGCACTCCGGAAAACAAAAGACTTTCCCACTAGAAGTCAAAACAGTGAACTCACTTCATGTGATAACACGCAGCGCGGCACCTGCCATACCAGGACACCGTCCGCAGAATGGGGATAGAACCTACCAAAATTCGCTATAGCAGCACTTCCTTCAAAGGAGTGACGCCAGGCCTTTTTTAGCCAATTATACAGGCTCTGTACCACTAGAGGTTGTGTTCGGTTCATCCGACAACCCCCATCGCAAAAAGCTCACTCCCCATCGCCCCATTTAGCAGTAGCCCTTAAGAACTACTAGGGCGTACAACTTTCGCCCGCTTTAATGCAATACCACATTACGCGTCTCTTACGCTTAAAATTGCCCGGTCTACGTGGCATAATCTCAAAACTCCAGGTGTCTCTCGACCATGGAGAATGTGCGGCTACCTCGACAGCCACACACTAATCCGACCTTGCAGGTCAAAGCCCCTAAAAACAGGTCATTTAGACCTCGGACAAGGTTAGACGAGTCCGGCGTAACTTAACAAGGGGCTTCCCAGCCGCATACCCCTTTTTTATAGGGGCCGCGCGCATAAATGATGAAAGCCAATAAAGCTCAACTTTCTTCATCTTCCAAATTATACTTTATTTTAATACAATTTTTGCACGATATTTCTCAGAAACTAAGTCCTTCTCTTTTACAGATGAAGCACGTGCTACACCCGTCCAGGATACAGCACAACGGAGACACAGGCGCAGACGTGCAGTAGGGACCCGTTGCATGGATTCTTTTCAGATTAAGACCCTGCGTAAACCTTTCTTACTGTCTCTTGTTGATACACATCCCCCGGTTTCCTACCAGAGCCGAGGAGGAGGCTGGCGTTTTGGCATCGGCCGCGTCAGAAGTTCCCGCCTGTACCTGGACACTAGGGGCTTAGGGCCTTGTTCTGCCCGATATCATAAAGACCGAACACCTCAGGGAGTGTTTGGTGTCTCGAGTTAGGCCTTATATGCATCAGCTCCGAATCATGTCCTTGGTCAAATGTTGGGTTTGCCCGGCTCCTGTGTTTTGCTGCCTTATGTTCCGTATCATCGGCTAACGCGGCACCAGGAGTACTACTGCGATTGTGCCCCGGTTCGGCCGGGAGAGCACCTCATTAGAGAAAGCCGAAAACTGACTGTCATGATATAGCGAGAGACTGGTCAACCACTCGATCGACCATTGGAATGTTTAGAATTCCTCCGCTTTGATGAAGGACCGCTTCCCGGTCAGGCACATACGCGCCCCGAGTTCGGAGAAGCGCGGTGCCATCAGGGGCTATATAGTAGCCCCACATTCGAGCTCCTATGGCTAAGTGAAAGTGATAAAGCATTATAGTCCGGTTGCCTAGTTTGCTACGCTATCACCTCCTTAAAAGGACCAAGACATTGGATTAAGTGTGAAAAAGCGCTTTTCTTTTTGCAAACACCCCTGCACCATGTGCGTGGGGGCTGAAGCCAAAGACTGCCATCTTTCAGATTATACATACATATACAGCCGCACAGGAGATAGTTCAATACTTGAACACACAAGTATAAAAAGTCATTGCATTATAAACATGATCTTAGAAATCATACATGTCATTCAAACATAACATCTTTCGAGCACTACGACTCTATTATACGAGCGCCCTGCAGGACTTCCACAAAATAATGCTCGGTGGGGAATCGGCTTTTGTCCGAACCCCGGGATGCAACAGCGGTGGCATCTATCTCCACCCAGTATGTTTTACCACGTGCGAGAGCCATCCGTGCACCTTCTATGCATGCCGACCGCTTCATCGCCTCAATACGCGACACTGCCCCAAGGAATTGCTGCAACAAGCCAAAATAACTCTTCGGCTTGGGCCTTTTCGGCCACAGATGAGCGACCACATCCGTCATGGCTAGTCCGTACAATCTATTCAGCTCAGCCCACTCAACCAGCCGATCACTCAACGGAAGTGGATGCTCCGGACTATGGAATTGAGACCAGAAAAGCTCTTCCATTTCATGATCCTCCTGACTTCGAAAGTGCACGACTACGTCCGCCGCACTCGCCGCCAAGTCCAGATAAGGATCCTCCGCACCGTACAATCGGCCTAGCTGAGCATACTTCGGATCCGTGAACTTCCTAAGCAGCATAAAGGGCTTTCCAGCCACAATGTCTCCTACTTGACGCAGTTCCTCCTTCATAGCCCACATCACACTACAGGCATCCTTGGCTTCGGCATCGGCCTTCTTCAGGTCCTCTTGCTCCGCTCGGCGTTCTCCTTCAAGAACCTCTAGGCGGTCGGTAGCAACTTTTAATTTCGTGGCCATTCCGTCCATCTCCTCCCTGCTTCGGCAGTGAGCAGCCTTCTCGGCTTCAAGCTCTTCCGCTGCCTTCAAGGCAGCCGCCTTGCTTTTTCTGGCTTGCTCCTTGACCCGAGCAAGTTCTGCTCGAAGGTCTTCCACAACAGCAGCACCATCTGCATCAAGCATACAACTTGTAAGGAATGGGCGTCAACTCCCTTACTAAGCGACCGCGGAGCAACCACATACCTTGTGACTCATCAAGTCGTTTATTGACCAGCAAGATGTCCGCATCTGCAGCGTCGAGTTGCTTCTTCAGCTTGGCGAATCCATCAGTCCGGCTGGCCACCGAACATTCCGCCACCTGCATAGGAAAGGCGACAGTTAATAACTAAGATTATGATCCTAGGCATGCTGTCATTTTCGACAGCATACCAAGTCTCAGGGGCTACTATCTATACAGGGCGCACTTCATGTGCAAAACTGTCAACAGGTATGTCATTTTTTGCGTACCTCAAATCCCGTCAGTAAACTTCCGACGGCCTCATACAACCCTCTTTCGGCGGACGAGATCCTCTCAATCACATTACCCATTAATGTGCGGTGATCTTCTGAGATGGACGCCCTCTTAAGCAAATCCTGCAGCTCCACCGGCCGTACTCCAATGGGTGCCGAACTCTCCGGCCCTGCCGGACTCGGGGAGACCCTCCGCGACAACACCTCAGGGTCGTCCGCCCCGCGCGATGGGGCGGCAGATGGAGGCGTTTCGCTCTCCATCATCTCCGGGCGAAGGTCTCCCGAAGATGAGCTGTGCTAAGATGGGCTGAGATCCGAACTACAAGGTGAAAACTTCGGTTACCCTTAGAAATTAAACAGGGATGTCCACTATTACAAAATTCCCCCTTTTACTTACGGCTCGCTAGAGGGCTGATTCCTCCGAGGAGACAGTTCGGCCGGGGCTCTGCCCGGCCCGTGACCTTCCGGTACAGATTTCTTTCCCTGTTTGAGGCCTTGGCCCCCGGGTCTTCGGAAGCGGTCCTCTTCTCCCCCTGGAAGGAGGGACTCTCGATTCCTCCCTTACTAAAAGCCTCTGTGGCAGAGGTGGTAGATCCCCTGTGCCCTTCTTCGCCCTCCTCCGAAGGTGCAACCTCTAACATTTTGATTAACACGGGATCCTGCGTGGTCTCAGGGAGGAGGGCCGGACACCGTATCAGTTTTGCTTGCGCTATCCACTCCTGTCCAAGGGATAGCTGGTTAAAAGGCAAACCCACAGTGAATAAATGGACGATGTGTCCGGACACGGGGCTACTTACTTGAGTATCCGGGCGATTGCAGCTTAGGCCAGCATCCTCGGTCAATTCCGGACGTGTCTCTTGCGATCCGAAGAACAGTTTGTACATCTCCATGGGTGTCAAACCCATGAAGTGTTGAAGAGCTCGTGGCCCCTCCGGATTAAATTCCCACAGGCGGAGGGGGCAACGTCTGCAGGGCAGTAGGCGCCGGATCAACATAACATGTACCATTGTGACTAGGTCGATCTCCCTTTCTTGGAGGCCTCGAATCCGGTCCTGCAACAGGGGTACGTCTTTGGACGGCCCCCAGTCACGCCCCTTGTTGACCCATGACGTCAGCTGTTGTGGAGGGCCCGAGCGAAAGACGGGCGGCGGCCTCTGCCTGCTGCCCCTGGGAGCGGTGGTATAGAACCACTCCTGTTGCCACAAGCCGAACACCCCCTCAAAAGAGCCCTTGGGCCATGGAGCTTCGGCCCTCTTGCTTATAACCGCCCCGCCGCACTTTGCCTGACGCCCCTCAATCATCTTCGACTCCATGTTGAAGGTTTTGAGCCACAAGCCGAAGTGAGGGGTAGTGTGGAGGAAGGCTTCGCAGACGACAATGAATGATGAGATATGGAGGATGGACTCCAGATCCAAGTCATGGAATTCCAGCCCATAGTAAAACATGAGCCCCCTCACGAAAGGATCCGCCGGGAAGCCTAAACCCCGACGGAGGTGAGGCACGAACACGACGCTCTCGCCAGGCTCGGGAGTAGGGATAACCTGCCCTCGGGCAGGAAGCCTATGCGAAATCTCGTAGGTTAAGTACCTGGCGTCTCTTAGCTTTAGCACGTCCTCTTCCGTGACGGAGGAGGGCATCCACCAGCCTCGTAGGTCAGGACCGGACATTGTCGAAGATAGAAGGTACCCGAATCTGGAGCCCTGGGTGTTGGAACTCGGGGAGAGGGGTCGATTCGATAGAAGATTGAATAAAAAGAACGAGCATTGGTCTCATTATAAAGGGGAAGAATACCAAGAGCCGTCCCCGTGACCGTTTGGAACCCGCCTTCGATGGAGGGGGCGTGGCAACGGGCGCGGTTGGGTTACTCACGTCCATATTGATGAGAATTCCGGAATAAGGGGAACACGATCTCTGCTTCGACAAGACGTGCCAAGGAAACCGCTTCGCTAAACGCGCTGAGGTGCAACAATAAAAACAATTTGAGTAAAGGCTTGGTAGTCGTGTGACATCACACCACAAAACACGTCAGCAGATCGAACTTGTGCAATATTATTCTCTCTACTGTGGTACGTGGAATTTATTTTGCAGAGCCGGACACTATCCTGGTGTTCACAATCTTCTATAAATTATTCGGAGGAAGAACCCGCCTTGCAATGCCGAAGACAACATGCGCGCCGGACTCATCGTCATTGAAGCCTGGTTCAGGGGCTACTGAGGGAGTTCCGGACTAGGGGGTGTCCGGATAGCCGAACTATTATCATCGGCCGGACTCCAAGACTATGAAGATAGAAGATTGAAGACTTCGTCCCGTGTCCGGATGGGACTTTCCTTGGCGTGGAAGGCAAGCTTGGTGATAAGGATATGTAGATTTCCTACCATTGTAACCGACTCTGTGTAACCCTAGCCCTCTCCGATGTCTATATAAACCGGATGGCTTTAGTCCATAGGACGAACAACAATCATACCATAGGCTAACTTCTAGGGTTTAGCCTCCTTGATCTCGTGGTAGATCCACTCTTGTAACACACATCATCAATATTAATCAAGCAGGACGTAGGGTTTTACCTCCATCAAGAGGGCCCGAACCTAGGTAAAACATCGTGTCCCTCGTCTCCTGTTACCATCCGCCTAGACGCACAGTTCGGGACCCCCTACCCGAGATCCGCCGGTTTTGACACCGACAACCGGGGAAACCCGAACGGATGCAAGTTTTGAAAAACATGCAGATGAAATGCAGATGATGACATGGCAAAATGCAACACGCAAGCAAATGACATGGCAACGACGGCGAATAACTGGCAGACACCTGGCGCATCAAATCCGGGGCGTTACATCCACTCCCCTGGCGTGTCGGAGCCCATGTCGTGCCTTGCTATTGGACCGGCCCAGCTGACGGCCCGTTTGGCTTCTGCCACCGGTCAAAAAAGCCCACAAACCCCACGCCAATCCAAAAAAAAGCCCACGCCGCCTGTGCCTCCGCCTCCGCCGCCGCTCTCCAGAATCTCTCCCTTCCTCCAAGTCGCGCGTCCCCATTCTCTCGCCGGACTTCAGCCATTTCCGTAAGCAGGAGAGGGGGGAGGAGTTTCGGCGGCGACAGTAGAGCAGAGAACGCCGGCGACTTGTGGGGGATACGCGGTGGACCGAGAGGAGGCGCCGTCGACTCTGGTAAGATGAACTGCAGTGGAAACTTTCAGTCCCATACTGCTAACTAACCAGTGAAATTACTGGTTTATGAACTTGCGCTCAGCCAGGGCTGTCACCAAGTCGAGTCACTAGAGAGTAGAGAGTGTATAATAAACAGTAGAGGACTAGGTATAGTAAGGTAGGGTTCAAAATATTCCTTTAGGAAAATTAAATTTAAATTGTATGCAATAGTAGGGAGTGTACATGGTGTACTGCTACCTGCCTGCCCCAGATTATTTGTTTCTAACCAGATTAAACATAAGTTAACAAACATTTTTAAGCGATTCAATTTTTATTGGAAAGAACGTCTGATAAATCATCAAACAATTGGGCAAACATATAGAAAAACGTGCGAAGGCAAGGCATACGATTTAAGGGAATGTGTCTCCTTTTGGGGGAAACATCAATAGTCCCATTGGTTTGGGGGAAACATCAATAGTCCCATTAGTTTGCTTATATAATCAGTTCTGATGCTGAAAATTCAGCCAAAATAGGCAACTAGTTATGTACTCATCCATTCACGGTTTATCTCTATGAGCATCTAATTGGGCATTTACTTGTTTTCCTTCGAAAGTATTGTGGATATTTGGCACTCAGCGTTGGAGCTTATATGAATTTCAAATATCCAAAGTTTGCTGTTCTCAATTTTAAATTATGCATTGATGCCTTGTTAGGTAGATCATGGTTAGACATTTTTGCTTGCAGCTTGCCTATGCTTTACCGAAATAGGCTTTCGCCCCGCTTTATAAATAAAGAAAACCGCTAGAGAGCACACACACAGAATCAAGTCCACACACACACAACCAAGTCTCACAAACAAGTACATAGGTTCTGCTGAGGGCACAACTCAACAAGCCCAGAAAGGAAAAAAGACAGAATAGGCCGGACGATGAAATCGCCTAGTCTGGCTCCGGCGGAGGCGGCGGGGGCGGCGGCGACAGGCGGACGACCATCGATCGAAGGTCGGCGATGAAGGCTGAGATGGCGTCGCGGTCCGGGGGGCGGTAAGCGGCCGCCAAAGCTGCAAGAAACCTGAGAGTTTGAAAACAGCGTCAGTAGCCCGTCGAAGAGGAGTGCGCTAAATCACTAGCTTATTGCGGACAGTCCAGAGGGTCCAGGCGAGGACCCCAATATCAAGCCACCTAATGTGGCGAGAAGTCGCGGGGGACATCTGGAGTTCGGCAAATAAGTCCGGTAAGTTGGTGTGACACCAATCTCCACCGACCACTTCGCGGAAACAGCTCCAGAGGAACTGGGCAGAAATGCAGGAGAAGAAAATGTGGTTTGAGTCTTTGGGAACCCCACAGAGCAGATGCCAATACCCGGGCCATTGCGCTTGCGAACCTCCACCCCAGACGGGACTCGACCGCGAATCCATTGCCACATGAAGATGCGGATTTTCAGAGGCAGGCGGATGGACCACACCATCGAAAGGGGAGGGGCGGAGGAAGGGGCGATGGCCAGGTAAAGCGACTTGGTGGAGAATTGACCCGAAGGCTCAAGGCGCCAGCGCACCAGGTCCGGGCCACCATCCACCATCGGCTCATGGAGAGCGACACAGTCAAGTAACTCACGATAGGCGGCGGGTTCCAAGGGACCAAAAGGCCGCCGGAAAGCAAGGAGCCCTAAGTCAAGAAGGGCCCTCTCAACAGAAATTATGGGGTCGACGGAGATAGAAAAGAGGCCAGGAAAGCGAGCCGCAAAGGGAGTGTCCCCGGCCCAGCGATCAAACCAGAACAGCATCGATACTCTGGATCCCACCGAGATGGAGGTCCCGATACGGAGGACCGGGAGAAGCTGAACAATCGACTGCCAGAACTGAGATCCGCCAGACTTCTGGCAGAAGGCGAGGGGCTGGCCGCGCAGGTATTTGTTCCGGATGATGTCAAGCCAGAGGTCACCGTGCCCTTGCGAGATGTGCCAAAGCCAGCGGGAGAAAAGAGCGACATTCATCCGCTTAGAGCACATGATGCCCAAGCCACCTTGCTCCCTGGGCTTGCAAATGTCAGGCCAGCTAACCATGTGGTACTTCTGCTTGTCATGGTCTCCCACCCAGTAGAAGCGGGACTGGACCTTGGCGATCTCCTGGTGGAGGGTCTCGTGGAGACTGTAGAAGCTCATGAGGAACATGAGGAGTCTAGAGAGGGAGGAGCTGATGAGAATAGTCCGGACCGCCTTGGACAACCACCTCCCCTGCCAGGGCTCGACGCGAGTTTGGAGCTTGGCCACGGAGGGGCGCATGTCTGTGACGGTGAGCCAGGAGTCACTAATGGGCGTTCCCAGGTAGGTCGTGGGGAAGGAACCCATGCGGCAATTAAGCCTGTTGGCGATGGCCAGAGACTCAGAGGGGGAGTAACCAATCACCATAACATCACTCTTGTCGAAGTTGATTTTGAGGCCCGACATCTGTTGGAAGCAGAGAAGGAGGAACTTGAGGTTGGAGATGTCGGTCTCCGAGCCTTCGACCATGATGATAGTGTCGTCAGCGTACTGGAGAATGGAGATCCCGGAGCCACCGGCCAGGTGGGGAGTGATCCCATGAATATGGCCGGCGGCTTTAGCCTTATCCAGAATGGAGGCAAGTGCGTCCACGACCATATTGAACAAGAACGGGAAGAAGGGGTCGCCTTGCCGAACCCCACAAAGGGTGGGGAAGAAAGGGCCAATCTCACCGTTGATGTTCACGACCATGCAACCACAAGAGACCATCTGCATGACTCTAGTGATCCACCGGTCATCGAATCCCTTCCGAAGAAGGACCTCCCGGAGGAAGGGCCAGCTAACCGTGTCGTAGGCCTTGTGAAAGTCAATCTTCAGGAAAACCACCTTGAGGTGTTTGATGCGAACCTCATGAAGGACTTCATGAAGGACAAGAACCCCATCCAGGATGTAACGACCCTTAATGAAGGCCGACTGGTTGGGGGTGAGTCACACGGTCAGCCAGCAGGGTCACCCTATTGGCGTACCCTTTGGCTA
Source organism: Triticum aestivum (assembly GCF_018294505.1). Lineage (NCBI taxonomy): Eukaryota > Viridiplantae > Streptophyta > Magnoliopsida > Poales > Poaceae > Triticum > Triticum aestivum. The sequence goes on along the minus strand of NC_057807.1, from coordinate 592,274,921 downwards.
GGATCCGGAAGATCACATTAATAACCGTGATTGGGCAAAACTGGCAGATGTCGGACGCCCCAGGGACCTTGGGGATGAGAGAGATAATCCCATAGTTGAGACGCCCGAGATCGATGGAGCCAACAAAGAATTCGTTGAAGATAGCCATGACCTCCGGTTTAATCACGTTCCAGAAGGTCTGGAAGAATTTAACCGGGAGGCCGTCCGGTCCTGGCACAGAGGAGGGGTTCATGCCCTTGATGGCCGCCCAGACCTCAAGCTCGGAGAAGGGGGGCGTAAGGGCAGAGTTCTCTGAGACAGACACCAACTAGGGCCCAGACCAGCAATCGGGGGCGAGAGAGATGCCGCTTATAGGGGCGGCACAGAATAAGGATCTATAGAAACCGTCGACGTGGGACTGAATGTCGCAGGGGTCTTGAAGGAGAGTCTCACCATCCCACAAGAGAGGGATGGTGTTGCGTCTATGGCGGCTGTTGGCTATGACCTGGAAGTATGCCGTATTCGTGTCGCCTTTCAAGACCCATTTCTGGGCACCACAGAGGCGCCAATAAGCCTCCTCATCGGTGTAGATCACGGAGAGATGGTCCTCCAGATCATAACGGGAGAGCCACTCATCCGGAGAAAGACCCACCGTGTCAGCACACAAGTCTAGGGTCTAAACCGAAGATAACAAAGTCTTCTTGCGCTCCCGTAAGTCTGGACCCAAATTCGCACCCCATCCCTTCATGAACTGCCGACAGCGTTTCGCACAGAAGTGCCATGCGTCAATGGCAGAAGGGGGCGAGGGTGGGAATGGGCGCGAGCCTCGATCCACCGAGCGCACACGGCGTTGATAAACCCAGCCTGGGAGAGCTAGAAAGTCTCAAAACGGAATCGAGGGGAGGCCGGCGGACGCTCGTCAGCAGAGGAGAGAAGTAGGGGCACATGATTCGAGCCAATCCGCGTGATGGCGCGAAGGGAGACTAAGGGGCAGCGGAGGTCCCAATCCGGGGACACTAGGACCCGATCCAGCATGGACTGGGTCGGGGAGGTCTGCCTGTTGGTCCAGGTGAACCTGGCACCAATCCTATCGATCTCACGGAGACCAAGGTCAGCAATGAAATCATTGAACATTTGCATCCGCGCAAAGCAGACATTAACGTTGCTCTTGTCTTCAGCCACGCGCAGGGGGTTAAAATCACCTCCCACTACCACCGGAAGGGAGGCAGCCGAGATCTTCTAGTGGAGCTCCTCGAGGAAGGCAGCCGTCGGCGGGCCCGTAGACGATGATGACCTCCCAGTTGAAGTTGAGAGACCTCTCGAACAGCTCCATGCTCACAAAGAATTCACCACGATCCATGCTACCCACCTCAAAGGTGGCATCCTTCACACCTAAAAGGATGCCACCCGAGTGGCCTGCGCTCCCACTAGAAGGGAGCCAATGCCACACAAAGAGGTGGGAGCTCAGACGATCAAGCTCAGGGAGCGAGAAATCGAGACGCATGGTCTCTTGAATGGCAATTATGTCAATGTGTTCCTCACGCCTGTACTCCACTAGTTGGAGGCGTCGACCATCATGGCCAAAACCGCGGATGTTCTAGAATAGAGCATGCATTAAGGCGCCATCGGGGGGATGCTTGACCCCAGGACACGAGAAGCGCTTTGGGCACGGAGAGCCACCGTGCGGGAGCGGGTACGACCATGAATCTCCTTCCCAGCCTACGGGAGGGGGGTGGGGAGGAGCCGTCAGCCGCAATGCGGATGGGTGGGGGGGGCCTCTCTAGCCACAGGAGGGGCTGGTGGCACAAGGAAAGCCGCGCGGGCCTCGGCTAGCCGCCCGTCAAGAATCTCGCGAGCCCTAATAGCCGCGATCTAGACTGGGGGCCAGCTTCCCCCCTAAAAATGATTGCCGAGTCAGAGGCAACCTTAGCGAGGTTGCCTAGAGGAACAGACTCAAGCGCAGAGAAGGAACAAGACGAAGCAGAAGGGGAACGGAAGGCGTACCTGGCTCCAGGTTCCGAGCAACAGCGCGGAGCTCCGCCCACTCGGGGATGGGCAGAGCTGAACTGCCCTCGGCGTGAGCAGCATCCAGCCGAGCACTCCGACGGGATGCAACCACTTGGGAGGAAGTCGACCGGCCGCGATGAGAGTAGGCGGCGGACCAAAGAGGGGGGGTGCTGGGCAGCAATGGGGGTGGATACCCTAGCCACCCCATCCTCGGTCAGGGTAGCCGTGGTAGAAGCCAGAGGCGCGGTCTCGGAGTAGCCGAGATGGAGCGGAGATGGTGACGAAGGCCGAGGAGGAACCGCACCGCCCGCGGTAGAGGCCGCCCGCGTGGTCGGCGAGGGGGGCAGCGCCTCGGGCAGGATGGGAGACACGACGGCGGGGGGCGAAGCCAGAAGGGGGGGGTCTTCCACAGGGGGCACAACCCCCGCCGAAGGCGCCACCGACGCATCTGGGGGCAGCTCGGGAGCCGGAGTCGCCGAGTCCCGCGCGCCGGAAGAAGACGAGGTGGGAGAGCGCGGTGAAGATGCCGGGCAGACGATCATCAGCCACTGGAGATGTCGCTCGCCCGGATGACGTCGCCACAGAGTCAGAGGGACCGCCAGGAGGCAGACTGGGCGTGGCCTGGTGGCCCTTGCTCCCTGCGGCAGGAGGAGGGGGCGAAGGGGACGGGGAGCAGGAGTCCTCCGAGCCCCCATCCTCGTCGGAGTGGGGGGAGCGAGCACGGTGACGTCCGTGGTAGTCCCCATCGGTCCCCGGGTTGTCGCCGCGGAGGCCGGCGTCTAAGAAGCGGGGGCGACCGACGTGGTTGGGGGGCTCAGGGGCAATCCTGAGGTCGAAGCCCTGGTCGTTGAAGAAAACTCGGACGGAGGCGTGAAGCTTGGAGGAGTCGAGGCACTTGACCTTGACCCGGACCTCCTCCTCCTTGCACAGAGAGAGCTCATCGACCATCACCACCTTGCCCAAGAGACGGGACATCTGGCGGACGACGAGCTCGGATCGTGCAATGTCGGGGAGGCCGGAGACAAGGATCCAAGCAGTGTCGAGGACGGCCACGGCCTGAGCGTCGAGGATCGGCTCGGAAATCTCGACCACCAGTTGGTTGAGAGCGAACGTGATCCGGCCACTGCGCGTCGCGTAGCCGTAGCTGACGGAGTCGGGGAAGACGACGGTGAAGATGTGGCCGGCGGAGGGGGTGATCACCCAGTCCCACTGGCGGTGGTAGAGGTGGTTGATCTCGGCCTCAAACATCTCCGGGGATGCCACCCCATCGATGACCGTGACAACCGCCTGGAGGGTGGGGGAGGATGGTGGCACGTCAGGAACCTCGAGGTGGAAGAAGCCCAACCCCTTGATACTGTGCCCGTACATCATGAGCTCCGACACCACCGGTTGATTCGGGCATAGGAGAGAGGGGTGGCCTGGATCCTTGCAGAGGTAGCAGCACTGGGGCTTGACATAGTTGACTTGCGAGTGTCCCCCACCCCGCAGTTGAAACAGGGGGGTGAGGGAGACCAGAGACGGGCCCGGGCGTGGCAGAAGATCCCAGGGCCGTCGAGGGGGGCACGGGTGGGGCACCGCGAGCACCCCGATGCTTCTTCTTCTTGGCCGGACCCACGCAGCCGTGAGGGACGCCACTACCCGAGGCAGGGGCCGGAGCCGAGGTGATGGGGGTGGTGGCGTGGGGGGAGGGACGTAGCATCGGGGCGCAGGGGTCGGGAGGATCCCAGCCCGAGCACGGGGGGAGACGGGTCGCGACGACCGGGAGGGAGAAGGCGAACGTCCACGGCGAGGGGGAGGGGAAGGGGACCTCCGGCGCGACCGCCAATCCCCCAAGGCGACCGGGACCGGCCCCTGCCCTCCCTGCGCTCGGGCAAACGGCGGCCATCCCTGAGCTCGTGGAGCTCCCGCTGGAGCTCCTCCTCGCGTCGGAGGGCGTCCGGAGATGGAGCTACCGCGGTAGAGGTCGTCGGCCGAGCGTTTGGGGCGGCCAGCCCCATCGTCCCTGTCGCGAGGCATGGGGGGCCGCGGCAGGGGAGGGGGAGGCGGGGGAGGGGGGTGGGGAAGGCGAGGGAGGTATTGGGGAACGTTGCATAAAATAATTTTTTTCCTACGTTCACCAAGATCAATCTATGAGTTCATCTAGCAACGAGAGAGAGGAGTGCATCTACATACCCTTGTAGATCGTGAGCGGAAGCGTTCAAGAGAACGGGGTTGAGGGAGTCGTACTCATCGTGATCCAAATCACCGGAGATCCTAGCGCCGAACGGACGGCACCTCCGCGTTCAACACACATACGGTCAGCGTGACGTCTCCTCCTTCTTGATCCAGCAAGGGGGAAGGAGAGGTTGATGAAGATCCAGCAGCACGACGGCGTGATGGTGGATGCAGTAGGGATCCGGCAGGGCTTCGCCAAGCGACTACGGGAGGGAGAGGTGTAGCAAGGGGGGAAGGGAGGCGCCAGGTGTTAGGGTGCGGCTGCCCTCCCACCCCTCGTCTTTATATAGGGACCCCAGGGGGGGCACCGTCCCTAGGAGATGGGATCTCCTAGGGGGGTGGCGGCCAAGGGGGGAAACTTGCCCCCAAGGCAAGTGGCACTACAAGAAATATGTTAATACATGACGGATCTTGTCCGTCATGGATTTAGGAAAAACTGTCATGGGTGCCCATCCTTGACGGATTTGAAATCCGTCATGTATATCGCGTCATAATTTGATATTGTGCTTTCCTTGACGGTTCTTGACTGTCATGGATCTGCCCCAGGCCCGCCCAGGCCCAAACCTTGGTGACGGAACAAATCCGTCATGGACTAACGCCACGTCAGATTTTCAATTGACCAATTCAAGTGACGTGGCTGGCTACATGGATACTATTTTTCGTCACAAAAGTCGTCATGGATTTAGGCACAATTTAAAATGCAATTTAAATTTGGTCGAGCCCATTTATTTTAGACAGACTTTGACACAGTACATTTTTAGCATAATGCGATGCCCAAGTTGTGTTGGTCCAACAAAAAGTATTTGCAAAGTTCCAAACATTACATAGTTTATCTGGCATGCAACCATCCATATGTATCTACAACATAGTAGTTTACAAAATCCTCTATGAAATGATGACTTACAACACAGATTGACAAAATATATCACACATCAAGGTTAGGAACAAGTACAATCAATTTTACATCATCAGAACATATAAATATTGAGGCTGTTACTCAGGCTCTTGCGGTCGACGCTCTTGATGGCAACTATCATGTCGTGGCTGATTGTGCTGGCCAGCACCAAGTAGTCTGCTGTCCAAAATATAAAAATGAATTACATGCTGTCCAAAATTCTTAAATCTTATAGTGTCTACAAATGAGAATAACATTGTATCTACTATAAAAGAAGAGTAGACATGAGGTTGCTTAAAATTAATCCAAAGGAAAAGTGTGTGAATGAAAGTCAAATGACAAAGTAACAAAACACACATCATAGAACTCCAAGTACAATGGCAGCAGTAGTTGAGGCCATATAAAGGCCAACAAAATGGCATCACTAACAAACAATATCCCTCTGTGATGTGTAGACTTGTTGACACATGAACATTTGAAGTTTACGACAGCTAGGTCGACGAGCAACGACACGAAAGTTAATGTTTGTGCTACAAGTACATCTTAAAGGGCTGACAAATAGTAAACAATACTCGCATAGTACTATTATTTATAATAGGAAACAATAATGAAATGAACTAGTATATATTTATACAAGGTGACAACAGTAGGAACAAGGCTTGCGCATGTGTAGCAAACCTCATCGGCTTGCACAAGAACTACAAATTTAGTATATACATGGCTTAAAAATTACTTCAGGGTTATTAAGGTACAAGCCGAATCAGAACACATGAACAATGGGTGATGGCCACTCTAGTAGTGTATTGAAGCAATGCAAGGTTGTTAAGTTACAAGCCAAAGTCTGAAGTTCCTTTTTTTCAATTGCTCATCTTGTACATATTGCATTTTATATATGCTCAATATAGGGGAACAAAAAAGGTATCACCATGAAACAAAAAGCATTGCTTAAGTATAAAATCCTAGCACATATCCTCCAACAATTTCATATTTAACATCTTCAGCGCAAATCAGAAGCATTTCTATTTCTTTTGTGATCTTAATTAGTGTATGGAAGTTGAACTACTGCACGCATATACATAATAGTAAGAAGTCACCTTAGTTTTGAAAAGCTAGAATACTTCATGCACACAATTAATTAAGTAGGATGTGGGATCTTGGAGGACTTACATGTACGCCTTGCAGTAGCAATCACTAAGCTATTTTGATGGAATTGCATAAGGCCAGATTTTTTGTTTTGACATGATGAAACATCTCAGCAAACATGTGAAAGGCACACCTACAGTAAGAAGGTCTCAATATCTGCACCTATAGGCAGCAAGTTGTGTATCAATAATTCAGAGAAAGAGAGTCAAGTAATAGTGAAATCCAGGACATAAGCGAGAAGATAAACCCACTAGAGCAAGAGCTTCAACAAGAACAGCAAGTGAGGCATTATCCTTGCTAATTTTTTAACAACATCAGTGAACATCAAAATACGCTGTAAAACCTGCAGAATCACAAGAAACTTATAATCCATGAACCATTTGTCTATGTCAACTTTGTTGTACAGTAGTAAAAAGAGTAGTACCTCAAACAAAGCTCGCCTTGCACTTAGGATCCTTAATGGTAGGGAAGAATTGAAGAGCTCTGATTGCCTTAACCTGGAATAATAACCAAATTTATTTTTAAAATAAATGGATCTGCAGAAAAAATGCATCCAAGCTGAACAGCAGGTATACATATTTCTTTGAACAACACAGCAAAGTCGATGATGGATGTGACATAAGTCAGTTTAATAAAGAAGATAACGACAATAATGTGTTCTGCCAGGGCCACACAAGCGTTGAGTAAAACTACCACCGAGAGTACATGTTTTGTTTCATCACACAGAATAAAAACAAAACATAACGTTCCAACCATAGCAACTCCACCAGATTTTAGTTTAGAAAATTATATGATTTTGTTTCTTACTTAGTATTCACATAAGAGATTATGTAATATGCATTTGTGGCTTATGAAATGCGACTTAGCATATAATTTTCCTTGGCCAGACCCCAGGTAGATGCTTCATAATTTACATCACATTTCCATACTGCAATCCAGAGATTCAGACGTTTATGATAAAAAATCACAGAAAGAAACATGCAGCTAATTACATTTTCTGGCTCGAGTCCATCAATATTCACAACATCTGGGTACATGCTATAAAATCGTAGGAGGCATAGAGCATCCTTCTTTCTGACGGCAGGCCGGCAGCTACTTGAAATATGATGGGATGTTTCATTACTCCGGCTGCTAAAGTCATAAGATAGGAAAAGATGAGTGAAATACTGTCCACTCACGAGAAGTTACTAGGCACATCAATTAACAATGCATGTTACCATAGAAACGGGGGAGCTAGCAGTAACCATGCGTGACAAAAAAATCAGAAGCAACATGATCTAATTTCAGATCTAGTGCCCGTATAGAAAATCAGCCATAGGAAATTGAGAATGAAGAGTAGGGCGTGGAAGGGAATTGAAACTCACCTTGCCCGCCGTGCACATGCAGCGCAGTCGCCCTAGTCCTTGACCTTGGTGACCACGGCACTCTGCCTCTAGCACGGTGGTCGCCGCCGTCCAGACCAATGGGCGCGAGCGCACCGATCTTGAGGGCGCCATCCACGAGGTGAATAGGGTGCGAAGTTGCATGGTGTGCGACGGAGAGGAGCCGCCAAAGATCTGCCGATGATGGATGCGAAGCCGCAGCCGAAACCCTAGCCACGAGATTGGGTTCGCGGGCGACGCCGGAGACCAGGAGCGGCGGATCCAGACGGACTGGAGGTTGGAGGGGTCGTAGACCAGCCCGTGAGCGTGGTGCGCGGTGGAGGACGTCGCCGGAATCTGCGGCCGCTGGCCACGGCGTGAGGGGTCTCATGAGAGAGAGAGAGTGGGGGAGAGAGACGGGTTGCCAATGGGATGGATGGGTGCGGGCGCGGCAGATCTGGCAGTTGTCGGAGATGCGAGGTGAGAGGGGAGGGAGAGGAGGGGAGGGGGAGGGCCGGCGGTGATCTGTGGGAGGAGGTAGGAAAAGAGGTGGTGCGTGGTGGGTGGCGGCTAGGAGAATCGAGAGGGGAAGCGAAGGATGGGCAGAGAGCAGTGGGCTGAGGAGGAGGGTACTAGGGTTTGCTTTTTATACGGGGAGCAGTACCACGGGCTTTAGTGGGCTTGCGCGGGCTTGTAGGGCTATAGCAGGATGTCCATGACAGTTTCTGAAAACGTCATCGGAAATCTGTCATGAATTAACAGGTTTCTTGTAGTGTGGAGGCGCCCCCACCCCTAGGGTTCCCAACCCTAGGCGCAGAGGGGGGCCCAGGGGGGGCGCACCAGCCCACCAGGGGCTGGTTCCCCTCCCACTTCAGCCCATGGGGCCCTCCGGGATAGGTGGCCCCACCCGGTGGACCCCCGGGACCCTTCTAGTGGTCCCGGTACAATACCGGTGAACCCCGAAAATTTCCCGATGGCCGAAACTCGACTTCCCATATATAATTCTTTACCTCCGGACCATTTCGGAACCCCTCGTGACGTCTGGGATCTCATCCGGGACTCCAACAACTTTCGGTTTGCTGCATACTCATATCTCTACAACCCTAGCGTCACCGAACCTTAAGTGTGTAGACCCTACGGGTTCGGGAGACACGTAGACATGACCGAGACCGCTCTCCGGTCAATAACCAACAGCGGGATCTGGATACCCATGTTGGCTCCCACATGCTCCTCAATGATCTCATAGGATGAACCACGATGTCGAGGTTTCAAGCAACCCCGTATACAATTCCCTTTGTCAATCGGTATTTTACTTGCCCGAGATTCGATCGTCGGTATCCTGATACCTTGTTCAATCTCGTTACCGGCAAGTCACTTTACTCGTACCGTAATGCATGATCCTATGACCAAACACTTGGTCACTTTGAGCTCATTATGATGATGCATTACCGAGTGGGCCCAGTGATACCTCTCCGTCATACGGAGTGACAAATCCCAGTCTCGATCCGTGTCAACCCGACAGACACTTTCGCAGATACCCGTAGTATACCTTTATAGTCACCCAGTTACGTTGTGACGTTTGGTACACCCAAAGCACTCCTACGGTATCCGGGAGTTACACAATCTCATGGTCTAAGGAAAAGATACTTGACATTGGAAAAGCTCTAGCAAAACTAACTACATGATCTTGTGCTATGCTTAGGATTGGGTCTTGTCCATCACATCATTCTCCTAATGATGTGATCCCGTTATCAAAGACATCCAATGTCCATAGTCAGGAAACCATGACTATCTGTTGATCAACGAGCTAGTCAACTAGAGGCTCACTAGGGACATGTTGTGGTCTATGTATTCACACGTGTATTACGATTTCCGGATAATACAATTAAAGCATGAATAAAAGACAATTATCATGAACAAGGAAATATAATAATAATCCTTTTATTATTGCCTCTAAGGCATATTTCCAACAGTCTCCCACTTGCACTAGAGTCAATAATCTAGTTACATTGTGATGAATCGAACACCCATAGAGTGTTGGTGTTGTTCATGTTTTGCTCGCGGAAGAGGTTTAGTCAACGGATCTGCGACATTCAGATCCGTATGTACTTTGCAAATATCTATGTCTCCATCTTGAACATTTTCACGGATGGAGTTGAAACGACGCTTGATGTGCCTGGTCTTCTTGTGAAACCTGGGCTCCTTGGCAAGGGCAATAGCTACAGTGTTGTCACAGAAGAGAGTGATCGGCCCCGATGCATTGGGTATGACTCCTAGGTCGGTGATGAACTCCTTCATCCATATCACTTCATGCGCTGCCTCCGAGGCTACCATGTATTCCGCTTCACATGTAGATCCCGCCACGACGCTCTGCTTGCAACTGCACCAGCTTACTGCTCCACGATTCAACATATACACGTATCCGGTTTGTGACTTAGAGTCATCCAAATCTATGTGGAAGCTAGCATCAATGTAACCCTTTACGACGAGCTCTTCATCACCTCCATAAACGAGAAACATGTCCTTTGTCCTTTTCAGGTACTTAAGGATATTCTTGACCGCTGTCCAGTGTTCCTTGCCGGGATTACTTTGGTACCTTCCTACCAAACTTATGGCAAGGTTTACATCAGGTCTGATACACAGCATGGCATATATAATAGATCCTATGGCTGAGGCATAGGGGATGACACTCATCTCTTCTTTATCTTCTGCTGTGGTCAGGCATTGAGCCGAGCTCAATCTCACACCTTGCAATATAGGCAAGAACCCTTTCTTGGACTGATCCATATTGAACTTCTTCAATATCTTATCAAGGTATGTGCTCTGTGAAAGACCTATGAGGCGTCTCGATCTATCCCTATAGATCTTGATGCCTAATATGTAAGCAGCTTCTCCAAGGTCCTTCATTGAAAAACACTTATTCAAGTAGGCCTTAATGTTGTCCAAAAGTTCTATATCATTTACCATCAAAAGTATGTCATCTACATATAATATGAGAAATGCTACAGAGCTCCCACTCACTTTCTTGTAAACGCAGGCTTCTCCATAAGTCTGCATAAACCCAAACGCTTTGATCATCTCATCAAAGCGAATGTTCCAACTCCGAGATGCTTGCACCAACCCATAAATGGACCGCTGGAGCTTGCATACCTTGTTAGCATTCTTAGGATCGACAAAACCTTCCGGCTGCATCATATAAAGTTCTTCCTTAAGATAGCCGTTAAGGAATGCCGTTTCAACGTCCATCTGCCATATCTCATAATCATAGTATGTGGCAATTGCTAACATGATTCGGACGGACTTCAACTTCGCTACGTACGGGAGAGAAAGTCTCATTGTAGTCAACCCCTTGAACTTGTCGATAACCCTTAGCGACAAGTCAAGCTTTATAGATGGTAACATTACCATCCGCGTCCGTCTTCTTCTTAAAGATCCATTTGTTTTCTATCGCTCGCCGATCATCGGGCAAGTCTGTCAAAGTCCATACTTTGTTTTCATACATGGATTCTATCTCGGATCGCATGGCTTCAAGCCATTTGTTGGAATCTAGGCCCGCCATCGCTTCTTCATAGTTCGAAGGTTCACCGTTGTCTAACAACATGATTTCCAGGACAGGGTTGCCATACCACTCTGGTGTGGAACGTGTCTTTGTGGACCTACGAAGTTTAGTAGAAACTTGATCCGGAGTACCTTGATCATCATCATTAATTTCCTCTCCAGTCGGTGTAGGCACCATAGGAACATTTTCCTGAGCTGCACTCATTTCCGGTTCAAGAGGTAGTACTTCGTCGAGTTATACTTTCCTCCCACTTACTCCTTTCAAGAGAAACTCTTTTTCCAGAAAGGATCCGTTCTTGGCAACAAAGATCTTGCCTTCGGATCTAAGGTAGAAGGTTATCGTTTCCTTAGGGTATCCTATGAAGACGCATTTTTCCGATTTGGGTTCGAGTTTTTCAGGTTGAAGTTTCTTGACATAAGCATCGCATCCGCAAACTTTTAGAAACGACAGCTTAGGTTTCTTCCCAAACCATAATTCATATGGTGTCGTCTCAACGGATTTAGACGGAGCCCTATTTAAAGTGAATGTAGCTGTCTCTAGAGCGTATCCCCAAAATGATAGCGGTAAATCGGTAAGAGACATCATAGATCGCACCATATCCAATAGAGTGCGATTACGATGTTCGGACACACCATTACGCTGAGGTGTTCCGGGCGGCGTGAGTTGTGAAACGATTCCACATTTTCTTAAGTGTGTACCAAATTCGTGACTTAAATATTCTCCTCCACGATCTGATCGTAAGAATTTTATCTTTCGGTCACGTTGATTCTCTACTTCATTCTGAAATTCCTTGAACTTTTCAAAGGTCTCAGACTTGTGTTTCATCAAGTAGACATACCCATATCTACTTAAGTCATCAGTGAGAGTGAGAACATAACGATATCCTCCACGAGCCTCAACGCTCATTGGACCACACATATCAGTATGTATGATTTCCAACAAGTTGGTTGCTCGCTCCATTGTTCCGGAGAACGGAGTCTTGGTCATTTTGCCCATGAGGCATGGTTCGCATGTGTCAAATGATTCATAATCGAGAGACTCTAAAAGTCCATCAGCATGGAGTTTCTTCATACGCTTGACACCAATGTGACCAAGGCGGCAGTGCCACAAGTATGTGGGACTATCGTTATCAACTTTACATCTTTTGGTATTCACACTATGAATATGTGTAACATTACGTTCGAGATTCATTAAGAATAAACCATTGACCATCGGGGCATGACCATAAAACACATCTCTCATATAAATAGAACAACCATTATTCTCGGATTTAAATGAGTAGCCATCTCGTATTAAATGAGATCCAAATACAATGTTCATGCTCAAACTTGGCACTAAATAACAATTATTAAGGTTTAAAACTAATCCCGTGGGTAAATGTAGAGGTAGCGTGCCAACGGCGATCACATCAACCTTGGAACCATTCCCGACGTGCATCGTCACCTCGTCCTTCGCCAGTATCCGCTTATTCCTTAGCTCCTGCTGAGAGTTACAAATATGAGCAACGGCACCGGTATCAAATACCCTGGAGTTACTACGAGTACTGGTAAGGTACACATCAATTACATGTATATCACATATACCTTTAGTGTTGCCGGCCTTCTTGTCCGCTAAGTATTTGGGGCAGTTCCGCTTCCAGTGACCCTTCCCTTTGCAATAAAAGCACTCAGTCTCAGGCTTGGGTCCATTCTTTGACTTCTTCCCGGCTACTGGCTTACCGGGCGTGGCAACATCCTTGCCGTCCTTCTTGAAGTTCTTCTTACCCTTGCCTTTCTTGAACTTGGTGGTTTTATTGACCATCAACACTTGATGTTCTTTCTTGATTTCTACCTCTGCCGACTTCAGCATTGAAAATACTTCAGGAATAGTTTTCACCATCCCCTGCATATTGTAGTTCATCACAAAGCTCTTGTATCTCGGTGGGAGTGACTGCAGGATTCTGTCAGTGGCCACCTCGTCCGGGAGGTTAATGTCCAGCTGGGACATGCGGTTGTGCAACCCAGACATTTTGAGTATGTGCTCACTGACATAACTATTTTCCTCCATCTTACAACTATAGAACTTGTCGGAGACTTCATATCTCTCGACCCGGGCATGAGCTTGAAAAACCATTTTCAGCTCCTCGAACATCTCATATGCTCCGTGTTGCTCAAAACGCTTTTGGAGCCCCGGTTCTAAGCTGTAAAGCATGCCGCACTGAACGAGGGAGTAATCATCAGCACATGACTGCCAAGCGTTCATAACGTCTTGGTTCTCTGGGATGGGTGCTTCACCTAGTGGTCCTTCTAGTACATATGCTTTCTTGGCAGCTATGAGGATGATCCTCAGGTTCCGGACCCAGTCCGTATAGTTGCTGCCATCATCTTTCATCTTGGTTTTCTCTAGGAACGCGTTGAAGTTCATGTTGACATGAGCGTTGGCCATTTGATCTACAAGACATTTTTGCAAAGATTTTAGACTAAGTTCATGATAATTAAGTTCATCTAATCAAATTATTTAATGAACTCCCACTCAGATTTGACATCCCTCTAGTCATCTAAGTGTTACATGATCCGAGTCGACTAGGCCGTGTCCGATCATCACGTGAGACAGACTAGTCATCATCGGTGAACATCTCCATGTTGATCGTATCTTCCATACCACTCATGTTCGACCTTTCGGTCTCTGTGTTCCAAGGCCATGTCTGTACATGCTAGGCTCGTCAAGTTAACCTAAGTGTTTTTGCATGTGTAAAACTGTCTTACACCCGTTGTATGTGAACGTAGGAATCTATCATACCCGATCATCACGTTGTGCTTCGAAGCGACGAACTTTAGCAACGGCGCACAATTAGGGGGAACACTTTCTTGAAATTATTATGAGGGATCATCTTATTTACTACCATCGTTCTAAGTAAACAAGATGCATAAACATAATAAACATCACATGCAATTAAATAGTAGTGACATGATATGGCCAATATCATATAGCTCCTTTGATCTCCATCTTTGGGGCTCCATGATCATCTTCGTCACCGGCATGACACCATGATCTCCATCATCATGATCTCCATCATCGTGTCTCCATGAAGTTGCTCGCCAACTATTACTTCTACTACTATGGCTAACGGTTTAGCAATAAAGTAAAGTAATTACATGGCGTTAAATCATTGATACACAGGTCATACAATAATTAAGACAACTCCTATGGCTCCTGCCGGTTGTCATACTCATCGACATGCAAGTCGTGATTCCTATTACAAGAACATGAACTCATACATCACAATATATCATTCATCATTCATCACAACTTTTGGCCATATCACATCACAAAGCAATTGCTGCAAAAACAAGTTAGACGTCCTCTAATTGTTGTTGCATCTTTTATGTGGCTGCAATAGGGTTCTAGCAAGAACGTTTTCTTACCTACGAATAACCACAACGTGATTTGTCAACTTATATTTACCCTTCATAAGGACCCTTTTCATCGAATCCGCTCCAACTAAAGTGGGAGAGACAGACACCCGCTAGCCACCTTATGCAACTAGTGCATGTCTGTCGGTGGAACCTGTCTCACGTAAGCGTACGTGTAAGGTCGGTCCGGGCCGCTTCATCCCACAATACCGCTGAAGCAAAATAAGACTAGTACTGGCAAGAAAGTTGAGAACATCTACGCCCACAACAGATTTGTGTTCTACTCGTGCAATAGAGAACTACGCATAGACCTAGCTTATGATGCCACTGTTGGGGAACGTTGCATAAAATAAAAAATTTCCTACATTCACCAAGATCAATCTATGAGTTCATCTAGCAACGAGAGAGAGGAGTGCATCTACATACCCTTGTAGATCACGACCGGAAGCGTTCGAGAGAACGGGGTTGAGGGAGTCGTACTCGTCATGATCCAAATCACCGGAGATCCTAGCGCCGAATGGACGGCACCTATACGTTCAACACACGTACGGTCAGCATGACGTCTCCTCCTTCTTGATCCAGAAAGGGGGAAGGGGAGGTTGATGAAGATCCAGCAGCACGACGGCGTGATGGTGGATGCAGCAGGGATCTGGCAGGGCTTCGCCAAGCGACTACGGGATGGAGAGGTGTAGCAAGGGGGGAAGGGAGGCGCCAGGTGTCAGGGTGCGGCTGCCCTCCCACCCCTCCTCTTTATATAGGGACCCCAGGGGGCGCCGGCCCTAGGAGATGGGATCTCCCAGGGGGGCGGCGGCCAAGGTGGCAAACTTGCCCCCAAGGCAAGTGGAGGCGCCCCCTCCCCTAGGGTTCCCAACCCGAGGCGCAGAGGGGGGCCCTGGGGGGGAGCACCAGCCCACCAGGGGCTGGTTCCCCTCCCACTTCAGCCCATGGGGCCCTCTGGGATAGGTGGCCCCACCCGGTGGACCCCCGGGACCCTTTCGGTGGTCCCGGTACAATACCGGTGAACCCCAAAACTTTCCCGATGGCCGAAACTCGACATCCCATATATAATTCTTTACCTCCGGACCATTCCGGAACTCCTCGTGACGTCCGGGATCTCATCCGGGACT
The DNA here is from genome assembly GCF_018294505.1 of Triticum aestivum. NCBI lineage: Eukaryota > Viridiplantae > Streptophyta > Magnoliopsida > Poales > Poaceae > Triticum > Triticum aestivum. The sequence continues at coordinate 592,259,244 of NC_057807.1, read as the reverse complement.
CCGAACAATTTTCGGTTTGCTACATACTCATATCTCTACAATCCTAGCATCACCGAACCTTAAGTGTGTAGATCCTACGGGTTCGGGAGACACCTAGACATGACCGAGACCGCTCTCCGGCCAATAACCAACAGCGGGATCTGGATACCCATGTTGGATCCCACATGCTCCTCGATGATCTCATCGGATGAACCATGATGTCGAGGTTTCAAGCAACCCCGTATACAATTCTCTTTGTCAATCGGTATTTTACTTGCCCGAGATTCGGTCGTCGGTGTCCCAATACCTTATTCAATCTCGTTACCGGCAAGTCACTTTACTCGTACCGTAATGCATGATCCTATGACCAAACACTTGGTCACTTTGAGCTCATTATGATGATGCATTACCGAGTGGGCCCAGTGATACCTCTCCGTCATACGGAGTGACAAATCCCAGTCTCGATCCGTGTCAACCCGACAGACACTTTCGCAGATACCCGTAGTATACCTTTATAGTCACCCAGTTACGTTGTGACGTTTGGTACACCCAAAGCATTCCTACGGTATCCGGGAGTTACACGATCTCATGGTCTAAGGAAAAGATACTTGACATTGGAAAAGCTCTAGCAAAACGAACTACACGATCTTGTGCTATGCTTAGGATTGGGTCTTGTCCATCACATCATTCTGCTAATGATGTGATCCCGTTATCAAAGACATCCAATGTCCATAGTCAGGAAACCATGACTATCTATTGATCAACGAGCTAGTCAACTAGAGGCTCACTAGGGACATGTTGTCGTCTATGTATTCACACGTGTATTATGATTTCCGGATAATACAATTAAAGCATGAATAAAAGACAATTATCATGAACAAGGAAATATAATAATAATCCTTTTATTATTGTCTCTAGGGCATATTTCCATCAGGAGGAGGAAGCAGATCGAGCGAGCGAGGAGGGGAGGAGGCCGGAGCCGGAGCAGTCGGGGGCGTGTCGAGGGAAAGTAGGGGGCGAGACGAAGCGGCGGCGCTGGGAGGAGGAGGGTGCGGGAGACCGCAAGGCAGCCAAATGAAGGAAGGCACCTAGCTGGGCTTAGGCCAACCCAGCGGTCCGACACTGATGGGACGGCCCAGAGAGGAGGAAAGGCCAGCCGGTCCGGCCGCACAGAGCCCAGCGGCGGGGGTGGGCCAGGGCCCAACAGCCCGGATGTGCCAGCGGCCCGGTCCAAGCGACGGGAGGAGGGGGGGACGGGAGCCCGAAGGGTGTCCCTTCCAGGAGCGGCGGCCGCCGCCGCCGGCGCTGGACCGGTGCGAGCATACAGGGACGAGGGATCCCGCTGGGCAGAGTGAAACCGGAGGCCCGAGGACCCGAAGGACGCTATGAATGGCATGAAGGGGAACAGACGAGTGACCGGGATCGGGGGAGAACGGGAGGTGCGTGACGACGAGGGAGGGGGCAGACCTTCGCCGCCGTGTGGCGCCAGGAGGAGTGGGCGATGCCCCGGTTGGAGCGGCTAGCCACGCCCTAGGCGTGCCCGCGCCGGCGACGAGCGGTCTTACCAGCCAAGGCCGCAGCTTTTTGCCCCTCCGCCTGAGCCGGGCTCGAGGGAACCGTCGGCGGCGAGCGAGGCGCCCGCGAGCCGGCCGCAGAACCCCTCACATGGGGGGTTGAGCAGCCAGCCCGACGCGACACCTCGGCGCAATGGGGAACATGAGCGGGCGAGGCGGCGGGGACTGCGGGGAGGAGGAATGGAGTATCATCCGCGCAATCGGCCCAGCGGAACCGCGGCGAGGGGGCGGCAGCCACAGGAGCAGCCAGCGCGGCGGGGGGCGCCGCAGCCATCGGAACGAGGCCCACGTCGGAGGGGGCGGCAGAGGCGGGGGCGGGGGACACCACCAGCGGCGAGGGCGAGCCGGCGCAGGCGCCAGAGTCGCCAAAATCGCCAGAGCAGGGGGCATCCATCGTGCGAGCTATCCCTCAGGAGTGTTAACTAGTGAATCACCGATGAAGTTCTTTCCTGTGCAATTTCTCACTGTTGCATGTAATTCTAGAGCCTTTCTTAGTAGTGCCTAGCATTTGATTGCTGTGTTGTGCTTACATAGAACTGGAACTTTTGGGATTGATACGGTAAGTTTGTCACATAGGCAGTTGGTCTCTTAGACACTAAACCGTTTAATATCAGTTTTAAACAACTACAGTTTTGAATAGCAATAGTTCCCCTCAGTTTTTTACTTATTTAACCGACTACTTGATGCCAAGATGCAGTTTGCCTTGCTATAAGATAATACTGATTATTTCTCTGCCTCAAGTCGGTAGTCTTGCTTTTTCCTATCTGACATGCTACTTCTTTTGAATGACTCAATGTAAATATATAGTATGTCAAACATGTACCGTGGATGCACTTTCTTCTGATGTCCCTGTTAGTACAAAGTTTATGACCTCGTTGTTAGATGTGTATAACCCCTTTTCGGTTTATCCCCATTGTATAAGGGGTCTCTTGCACTTTACCTTGGCCTTTGGCCCTCTAGTGAATGTAGTTGCTCATTCCTAACATGGTATCAGATGCTTAGGTTCCTCTCCCGCTCCCGCACGCTCGCAGCTCCGTGCCTCGCTCCCCCGCCGCCGGTCTCCCTATTCCTCGTCTCCGGCCACTCCCGCTCAACCCCGGGCGCTCCCCCGCGCCGCCTGTACGTCGCGGCTGCTCCTGCCCCGCCTGGCGCATCTCCGCCCGTGCTCCTGCTGCGCCCCTGCCCGCTCGAACGGCCTCCTACCGCGCTGCTCCCCCGCTCGACAGGCCTCCTCCCGCGCTGCTCCCCGGTTGCGCGGGCTCCTCCCCGCTCGAGCGGGCTCTGCCGTGTCGCTGCTCTTCTAGATTGGGCGCTCCTCCGCCAAATCCCGCTGAGGTCGGGGTCCTCCAGCGTCGGGCTGGGCCTCCTCTCCTCGCATCGGGCCACATCCTTCTATGGTCGGCCGCCTCTTTGCTGATCGATCTACCGCTCGAGCCGCTGGCTCTGCCCGCCTCGTGTGCCCGCACGCGAGCGAGCGCCTCGGCTCGGTCCAGCCGGCCCGTTGACTCCAGGAAACGAGCGCTCGGCTCGATGTGCCCTCAGTTCGGATTACAAAAAAAACAGGATATCTCAGTATGTCATCTTCAGGCTATGTAGCTATTCCTCGCTGCTCAGTGATTTTTGATGGCACCAACTATGCTGAGTTTATGGGCTTCATGCGTATCCATATGCGCGGCCTTCTGTTATGGAGCGTTCTCTCTGGCGAGGTACCATGTCCGCCCTGCCCTGTTGCCCCGGTTGCTCCTCTTCCCCCAGTGCCCCCGGTGCTTGCTGCTGAGCCTTCTCAGGCTGATAGGGATGCAGCCAAGGCTCTTGATGACGCTGCAGTTGAAGCCTATGATCAGCAGGTATCCACATATTCTGATGATCTTTCTGTCTACCGGGATGATCTGTCTGCTTACACTCAGTGGTGCAATGATGATGCTCGTGCTGCTGCTATTCTCACCGCAAGTGTCCTCCCTCAGTTTGCCTCGGAGTTCATGGGCCTCAGCACTGTTGCAGCGATGTGGTCCTACCTTTGTCAGCGCTATCAGCCCTCTGGTGATGCTCTATACCTCTCTGTAGTGCGTTAGGAGCATGCTCTTCAGCAGGGTGACTCGTCTGTTGATGAATTCTACTCACAGTGCTCTACCATCTAGCGTCAGCTTGACTCACTACGGACAGTTGTTTGTGGCACTTGCCGTTGTTGCCAGACTACGAGGTCTGACTTGGAGTTTCAGAGGGTCCATGAGTTCTTAGCTCGTCTCCGCTCTGAGTTTGAGCCTCGTCGTGCTCATTTTCTTGCTCATGGTCGTGTTCCTATCTCAGAGATACTTGGTGAGCGTCGTGCCGAGGAGACCCGCCTTCGCTCTGCTGGGTTGCTTCTGGTTTCGTCAGTTCTGGCTGCCCGGGCTCCTGTGTCGTATGCTCGCCTCACTGCTCCGCCTCTCCTGCCTACTCCTCCAGGGGGGGTGGGGGGGTGAGCCATGCTCCTTATGCCGAGAAGGGCACGTCGCGCCGTGACACCGTCTGTGGTTACTACTCCCGGTCAGGTCACCCAGAGTCTGATTGTCGTCAGAAGAAGCGAGACCAGAGGCGCTCCTCCTCCAGCGGGCCTCCTGTGTCTTCCTCGACTCCGTCACTCACCGATCAGGACATTGTTCGCCTCAAGCGTCTTCTTGCTTCCTCAGGCTCCTCGTTGACTGGCTCTGCTGCTGCTGTGACTGCATCCTCTTCCTCACCATCACACACATCTACACAGTCAGGTACATCTTTGTGGGTTCTAGATTCTGGAGCTTCCTTTCATATGTCTTCTGGTTCTTCCGTGTTGTCTTCTCTCCGACCTCTTGATTCGCCTGTTAATGTTTTTACTGCCGATGGCACATCTCTTCCTGTTGCTAGTCGTGGTATTCTTTCCACTCCATCTTTTTCTGTTCCGAGTGTTTCACATGTTCCTCGCCTTAACATGAATCTTTTTTCCACTGCCCAACTTACTGATTCTGGTTGTCGTGTCATTCTTGATACCGACTCTTGCTCCATTCAGGATCATCGCACCAAGCTTTGGTTGGTGCTGGCCCCCGGCGCCATGAGTCAGATGGCCTTTGGGAGGTTGACTGGCTTTGTGTTCCTTCCGCTGCCACCACTTCTGCCAGCTCTCATGCTCTTGCTGCCTCTTCGTCTGCGTCCTTCCAGCAGTGGCATCATCGACTTGGTCACATCTGTGGCTCTCGCTTGTCTTCCTTAGTTCGTCAGGGCCTTTTAGGGTATGTATCTGGAGATGTCTCCTGACATTGTAATGGTTGCAGACTTGGCAAACAGACTCAATTACCTTATCCTATTAGTGAGTCTGTATCCCAGCGTCCTTTTGACTTAGTTCATTCTGATGTCTGGGGTCCTGCTCCCTTTGATTCGAAAGGTGGTCATCGCTACTATGTTTTGTTTATCGATGATTTCTCTCGCTACACTTGGCTCTACTTCATGAAATCTCGTAGTGAGGTTCTCCCTATCTACAAACATTTTGCCGCCATGGTTCACACACAGTTTTCCATGCCCATTCGTATTTTTCGTGCTGACTCCGCTGGAGAGTATATCTCTCAGCTGTTGCGTGGTTTTCTCGTGGAACAGGGTACTCTTGATCTGTTCTCCTGTCCTGGTGCTCATGCTCAGAATGGCGTTGCCGAGCGAAAGCATCGTCATTTGCTTGAGACGGATCGTGCACTGATGATTGCTGCTTCCCTTCCACCCCATTTTTGGGCTGAGGCTGTTTCCGCATCCACCTATCTCATCAACATTCAGCCATCGACTGCTCTGCAGGGTGGCATTCCTATGGAGTGTCTCACTGGTCGCTCTCCTGACTACTCAACTCTTCGTATGTTTGGATGCGTCTGCTATGTTCTTCTTGCCCCCGAGAACGCACCAAACTGACTGCTCAGTCGATTGAGTGTGTTTTCCTTGGCTACAGTGATGAGCACAAGGGCTATCGCTGTTGGGATCCAGTGGGTCGTCGCTTGCGCATCTCGCGTGATGTGACTTTTGACGAGTCTCGTTCTTACTACCCACGTTCTTCTTCCTCGAGTTTCTCTATGGACGACCTTTCTTTCCTTCTCCTTCCTGATACACCCTGCTATGTGCCTCATGTGTCACCTCTTCCTCCGGCGCCTCTCCTTCCTTCTCCTTCACCACCGACCCTGTCTTCTCCATCCTCCTCCTCCACCTCTCCCCCATCCTCTCCAGTCCGTCACCCTCTCTCACCGTTTCCCCTCTCCACTATACTCGTCGATCTCGTATTGAGGATGTCTCCTCTGACGAGCCTTCCACCTCTGGTGCACCTCCTCTCACGCCTCCCCCGATTCACAATCTCCGTGCTCGGCCTTGCCCCCCGCCTGAGTGCTACTCCCTGATCGGTACGGTGTCTCTATTATGACTGAGACCACTTCCTATCGCACTGCCATGACTCAACCTGAATGGCAACTTGCGATGGCCGAAGAGCTTGCGTCCCTTGAGCGCTCTGGCACATGGGATCTAGTTACCCTCCCTTCCGGTGTTCGTCCCATCACCTGCAAGTGGGTCTACAAACTTAAAACTCGCTCCGATGGTTCTCTTGAGCGCTACAAAGCTCGTCTTGTGGCTCGTGGTTTTCAGTAGGAGCAGGGGCGCGATTATGATGAGACATTCGCTCCTGTGGCCCACATGACCACTATCCGCACTCTTCTTGATGTGGCTTCTGTTCGTCAGTGGTCCATCTCTCAACTTGATGTTCAGAACGCTTTTCTCAATGGCGAGTTGCGTGAGGAGGTTTATATGCAGCCACCACCGGGGTACTATGCTCCTGATGGTATGGTCTGTCGACTTCGCTGCTCCCTATATGGTCTTAAGCAGGCCCCTCGCGCCTGGTTTGAGCGCTTCGCCGCTGTGGTGACTGCCGCTGGTTTCTTGCCTAGTGACCATGATCCTGTGTTGTTTGTTCACACGTCTCCTCGTGGTCAGACTCTTCTCCTTCTGTATGTTGAGGACATGATCATCACTGGTGATGACTCTGATTACATTGCCTTTGCTAAGGCTCGCCTTCGCGAGCACTTTCTCATGTCTGATCTTGGTCCACTTCGCTATTTTCTTGGTATTGAGATCTCCTCGACCTCTGATGGCTTTTACATCTCCCAAGAAAAATATATTCAGGACCTTCTTGCTCGCGCTGCTCTCGGTGATGAGCGCACAGTTGTGACTCCCATGGAGCTCAACATTCAGCTTTGTGCCTTTGATGGTGACCCTCTCCCTAATCCCACTCGCTATCGTCACCTTGTAGGCAGTCTTGTCTATCTTGCTGTTACGCATCCTGACATCTCCTATCTTGTCCACATTCTGAGTCAGTTCGTTTCAGCCCCCACCTCTGTCCACTATAGTCATCTCCTCCGTGTTCTACGATATCTTCGTGGCACGATCTCTCAGCGCCTTTTCTTTCCCGCTCCAGCTCTCTTGAGCTCCAGGCCTACTCTGATGCTACCTGGGCTAGTGATCCCTCTGATCGACGCTCGCTGTCTGCTTATTGTGTCTTTCTTGGTGGCTCTCTTATTGCCTTGAAGACCAAGAAACAGACTGCAGTTTCTCGCTCGAGCACATAGGCTGAGTTGCGAGCCATGGCTATGCTGACGACTGAGGTGATCTGGTTACGGTGGCTACTTGAGGATTTTGGTGTGTCTGCTACTACCTCGACTCCCTTATTGTCAGACAGTACTGGCGCTATCAGTATTGCGCGTGACCCGGTGAAGCATGAGCTCACCAAGCACATCGGTGTGGATGCCCACTTTGTGCGTGCTGCTGTGCAGGATAAGACTCTCGCTCTTCATTATGTGTCATCTAAGTTATAGTTGGCGGACTTCTTCACGAAGGCTCAGACTCGCGTTCAGCATAGTTTTCTTCTCTCCAAACTCAGTGTTGTTGATCCACCATGAGTTTGAGGGGGGGTGTTATATGTGTATAACCCCTTTTCGGCTTATCCCCATTGTATAAGGGGTCTCTTGCACTTTACCCAACACATGTATATGTATTGGCCTTTGGCCCTCTAGTGAATGTAGTTTCTCATTCCTAACACTCGTAATCTGAGGCTTTATACATTTTACAAATCATGCTTAGATTCCCTTCATTTTCCCCATTTTGGACAGGTTTCCTTTAGGTTATTGATGTTCAGGCCCTTTATTGGGGAGGTTATTGTTGGGAAAATCAGTGGATATGATGAGGAGGGTTTACAAGGTGACTTTGTTATTTTCTCATTGACTTTTTGTTTGCTAATTGATTTTCAACCTTTTGTAACCCCTTGCTTGAATTCATGTGTACTTTTCGTGTCGCGTCTTCAATTTTCATAACATCTTGCACTGCAGGCACAATTTTCATAATTTTATCATGATACATCCATTCCAATGCAAAAAAATAGCATATCTGATATCTGACTATTTTCCCACTTACATGTCCACACAATTACTTTTGAGAAGGACCTTATTTGTTTTCTTCCGGGTATGTGGAAATTGGTCGCACTTCATCCTGATCTATAAGCTCGAATGCTGATTTGGCATGATGAGACGCACATGGCCCTTCTGTTGCAGGCATATTACAGTTTCGTATAGAGTTTTCCTCATGTCATCAGTGAATTCTAACCCCAAGTCCTTCAGTCTTTGATTGGAGAATCTGTACGGGCGCACCATGGGCTTGTCGTTCCCTTCGCACCTGTAGAGGTAGTAAATGGTAGTCGGTACATATATAGATATGGACGCGCATTTGGGCAGAAGGTTGACAATTCATTCAGGGTAAACAAAGCGTACTTGGAAGTGATAGGATAGTGTGGAAAAAGACCCCTGAGCAACCGGAGGAGGCAACTGCGGTGTAGCGCCGTGCCGAAGCAGACATAGCGGCCGCGGGCGCGGTGGTGCTCGTAGACGAGGAGATGGGCACGTACGACATCACGGATGTCGGCATAGATGGCGACGGCGTTGGGGTAGGCCTTCTTTGTGCCCATCAGGTACCTTGCGACGTAGTAGTTGCTGCCGTTTAGAGACCGCTGCAGCATGGGACCGATGGTCATTGGCGGCACCACAACCGCCAGCTGCAGCCCCCTCCTGGCTGCCTCCTCCGTTGCTGCCTTATCTGCCATCATCTTGGCACAACAATAATAATTCTGCAAATGATATTATTAATTTCCTAAGATGACAGACACTGTTTTGTATTATGTCTGGTAATTAGCTTCGGGCCATTGCTTGTGAGCTCCTTATATCCTTGATAAATTGGCCTTTTCCTATAGGTTTGGGAGGTTTTGGGTTTGACCCCGACCGCCTGTATTTTATTTTATTTTTTGTTAAAAAACTCTGACTTTCGGGTGCCACAAATTAATTGTTATCAATGTGCAAAAACAAACTATTTAATTGGGAACAAACACTGCACCTGCGGAAAGATATGCGTATCAAGTTTCTAAGACGCTATGATAGCCTTTTAGTATCACTTTCATTTGGATATTATACCATCTTATTTCAGTCAGTTTAGGAAACTCTAATTCTCCAGTTAGGAATCTGTCGAAAAGCCATAGGATAATGGATCGGAGGTGGCTGTTGGAATCTATCCCAGCTGATTGCTCGTCATTATTATGATCTGTGATTGATCCAAATACTGTTGTTTTTCACCTTAATTTACCCTTTTGTACTAAAATATAAAATAGTATTGCAATGAATGTTAAGTCGCTCCAGAAATATCATACGCCTGTCTGTTTGCAGAATTCATAGTCGCTCCAGCATGTCTCGTCTAGCACGGTGTCTGGGCTTCTGTTGGGGTTCATGTGCACCGCGCCATACGAAGAAGTGAAAACAAGGCGGTGCACGCCCATGTCCGCCGCAGCGTTCACCACGTTTCTGGTCCCCTTCACTGCGACCGGCATGAGTTCCTACACAGAGCCAGTCGGCCGAGAACAGGAAGCTGCCATTAGCAAGCAAGCATTTCTTCCTTGCACCGCACATGGTAATTAAGTATATATGCTGCAAAAGTGTAGCCAGTGGACTGACAACATCGTTAGACACTGGAGAGGCGACATGGAAGACGCCATGGCAGCCATCGAAGGCGGCACGGAGGCTGTCGCAGTCCAGGACATCGGCACGGTGCAAGGATAGCCTCTCATTGGCCCCCTCCAAGGTTTGCAAGTGGACGTTCTTGCGGTCCGCTTCACATGATTGATGCACGACGCCATGGAAGCAGGTGATGGATTAGAAAAGGTAGCTAGGAGATATAATTAGATGCATGGTTTGGTGCAAGATGCGTACCTGGGTCTCTAGCCGTTCCCCTTACACGGTAGCCACGGAGGAGGAGCTCCTTCACCACCCGTGACCCAATGAAGCCCCCTGCTCCCGTCACACAAACTAGCACCCGCGCTCGCTGCTTCTCAGCGCTGCTGTTATTGGCCATGGAATACTGAGAGACTAAATTGGTTCTCTTTCCACTACACAAACAATCCTTGTGGGTTGCCGTGTATTTATAATGCAAGCTCATACCTGTGTCTCTATCTAACTTTATAAAGAAGCTAGGCAAGTGGGTATACGGTCTTGGTCCAGTGCTGCTATATAAGTACCCCAAAACTGCTACGGGAGAACAATCATAGGTTAAGCAAGTACTAAAGGGAGAGTCATGGAGCCTAACTTAGGGCAAGCCCTGGCCACCGTCCTCACGCTGCTGGTGACCATAAGGGCAGTATGGTATCTGATTTGGAGGCCGTACGCCGTGGCCAGGTGGTTCGCGCGGCAGGGCATCCGAGGTCCGCCTTACAGGTTCCTTGTTGGGTCCCTGCCAGAGTGCCATAGGATGCTTGTCGCCGGGAGAGCCAAGGCTCTGGACACCAGCTCCCATGACTGCATCACCACCGTGCAACCCTTCTTCCGGGAATGGGCCTCCCAGTATGGTAATTAATCAATTGAATGTCTATCTAACCACCTACGTAATCGATCGTTATATGGTGTGTAATATAAATACAATCCCATATCTATGTGCTGTGTAATTAATCAGGAAAAACATTCCTGTACTGGTTGGGCCCGACACCAGCCCTGTGTTGTACTGACATGGAGCTTGTGAAGCAAATGTTCACCGTCAGGACAGATGTGTTCCAGAAGGACTACTTGAACCCTAGCCTGGACTCAGTTTTTGGGAACGGGGTCATATTTGCAAACGGACAAGACTGGAAGCGACGCCGCAAATTCGTCCACCCGGCCTTCAACCAGGAGACGATCAAGGTTACTACTTAGTCACTACTACTTTTTTTTCATATCATTTTTAGTGAATCGGAAGAGAACATTACATATGTTTGAATGTTCGTTTTCAGTCCATGTCAGCAATAGCGTGGGACTGCACGCGGCAGACGATGGAACGGTGGTGCGTCCAGCTGCGAGGGCAGCAGCAAGCCGAGATAGACATGAGGTACGACTCCGACGAGATAGCCATGGGTGTCATTGCACAAGTGATGTTGGGCAAGGACCACGAGGAGGCCCGGGAGGTGTTCATCGCCGGAAGGGAGCAGCTGAAGATTGCCGCGTATGCGTCCGCGGATCCTCCCTTACCTGGATTCAGGTAGAAACTCGAAAGAGTAGCCAGAATGAATGAATCGATCGAAATTAATATTGGTTAATCCTAGGTACCTGCCGACACGTCGCAACCGTCGGATGTGGCAGCTCGACAAGCTTGTGACAAGCAAGATCTCACCCATCATGAAGGCGCGACTTGCCAGCAGCGTATACGAGGACGACCTGCTCGGGCAGATGCTGCAGCAGCAGGCATGTCGCAGTGGCAGCGGCGCCGAGACTCTGAGCACCCAGGAGATGATCGGCGAGTGCAGGACTCTGTTCGCCGCGGGGTACGAAACCAGCGCCAGCATCATTACCTGGGCGATGTTCCTGCTGGCAGGAGATGGTCAGGGAGGAGGTCGCCCGGGAATGTCCTGCTCACCGGCCACCCACGGTTGACGCCCTTGGCAAACTCAAGCTGGTACGCTATGCATATATATAGTACCAGTAAAATCTCATCCATGCATTATTGCAGTGCATATATACATCTAATAAGTGTCTGCCGTGGTGACTCCACTTGCAGCTTAACATGTTACTCTTGGAGACGCTGAGGCTATATTGCCCCATAACTTTCATACAGAGGAAGACCTCCTCGGGCACCATCCTCGCCAACATCGAGGTGCCAAAAGGAACGATCATGTCAATCCCGCTGCTGATGTTGCACCGGGACAAAGAGGTGTGGGGACCCGACGCCGACGAGTTTAACCCGATGAGGTTCCAAAATGGCGTCTCGGTGGACACCAAGCTTTCACGCTCGCTGCTGGCCTTCTCATATGGGCCGAGGGTCTGCGCCGGGCAGAACTTTGCCATGGTTGAGGTGCAGATCGTGATAGCCACCATCCTCAGGAGCTTCTCCTTCTCCCTGTCACCCACTTACGTGCACAAGCCCAGCAATTTCGTCACCCTGCTGCCCAGGTACGGGCTCCCTCTCATCGTCAGGAACTTACAGCAGCTGACTACTGGGTGATCTTCAGGAGCTCTCTCGATCTTCTGTGATGTTGTGATGTGTCATGTTCTACGCCCGCCTACTAGTAGTAAATAAACCCCAGCCACTTTGGCACATTATATACTTGTGACGCCATATGATTATGTCACCATTGTTGTTCATCCAAAGCTACATATATCAACTTATATGATGTGATATGTATGCAATGCGAAGCTTTGGAATATACTTATGATGCATGATTATACAGCACGACATCCTTGTACACATGATTACAACTCTTTACAACAACCTCAACCATATACTCCCTCTGTCCGAAAATACTTGTCGGAGAAATGAATAAAAATGGATGTATCTAGTACCACACATCCATTTTCCCGGCAAGTATTTCCGGGCCGAGGGAGTACAAGATAACAATGTACTTTCTCTATATTAAAAGAATAAGTACTGAGTTGTTCCCCTTCTCCTCTCGCGACCGCATCGCCCCCGCGGGCGACCGGTCGCGCCCCGATTCCCCTTCCGTCAGCTTCCTCTCCCTCTCTCCCCCTTCCCGCCGCCATCGCCGGCATTTGCCGCCGGGCCTGGCCCGGGCGACGCTGGTGGCGGCCCCTCGGCCATTCCCCTCTCGGCTGCTCTCCGGCGCGGGGCGGAGGGCGCCGAGGGGTGCTCCCTAGGTGGCGGCGGTCCGGCGTGGTGGCGGGGATTCCTGGCGCGGTGCGGGAGATCAACTGGACGACGGTGTCGCCGTTGGTGGCGGGGTGGCGCGGCGCCGTGGCCAGGCGGCACCCGCTCGGCCCAGATCTGGGCCCTTCAGGCCCCATCTGGGTCTGGGCGGGCCGACGGCGGGGCGGGTCGGCGGCGCGGCTTCCAGGAGGCGGGGAGTGGCGATGGGCGTTGGGGTGCTGGCGGGGCTGGCGCCGCCCTGCTGCAGCGCGGCCGGCGGGACTTAGCGGGCTCAATTCGGGCCTGGCCGGGCCGGGGGTGGCCCGGTATGCCCTGCTGCTGCGTCCGGACGGCGACCGCGATGGTGCCGGAGGCACGAGCCTCCTGCATGACGGTGGAGGAGGTAGTTCCCTCCCGCGCGGCTACGTCGCTGCTGCTCCCGTCGACCAACGCCTCCTCTCCTCGTCTCTTGGCCTCGTGGTGGTGATCTCAGTGAGGCGGCGTGGGTGGCGTTGCGACCGCGGTGGCGCGTGGGTGGGCGGCGAGCTGGCTGGTTGGCTCCGATCCGGTTGGGCGGTGGGTCTGGAGTTGGGAGAAATCCTTGCCGGGTTTTCCGGCTCCGATGCGGTGACGCCTGCGGGTGCCATCATCCCTCCCTGGAGGGTGTCGGTGGTCTTCATTCCCTCTACCCTCCGCGTGACGGGGGAAACCCTTGGACATGTCCGGGCAGCAGCATCGTCGGCGTCGCATTCCTTCTTGGAGGTGCTGCTTGGTACGCGGAGGATCGGATCCTAGGATCGTAGTGGGTGGATTTCGGAGGGCGCAGCGGTAGTGGGTCATCCGCGCTTTGTCGAGCTGCCGGTGTTGGCATTGTTTCTTCTTCTTCTTTTTTTGGCTTGTTGTGGTGCTCGCCACAACGTTTGCTCTGTGTTCGGTGTTGGTGCTTTGAAATACAAAGCGGGGAAAACCTTTTTCAGTAAAGAAAAAGTACTTGCTGAATCTAACTGAATAAACCCCCTCAGTCTCAGCTATGCCTAACAGATGAAGATTTGCGTCTTCGCACCTAAAATAACAAAATGAGCATGCATCTCTCCACAATGTTATGGAAGAAATAGTTCATAGGCCTTTCCCTGCGCCCAGGCTCATCAGCAATTCATGCTGCTGCAAAATACGTACAATTCTGTGGAGAGAAAATGTGGTTCAGAATGACAAGTGAAGCTACTATTGGAAGATGGAACTCATCAAGCTACTCTGCAATGAAGATGTACAGTCTTTCAAAGTCTTAAGAGGTGAAAGTGATGCTCACGTGTTGTTCAAAAAGCTCTGGAAACGTGCCTCAAAGATAAAATATCTTCTTCTGGCTGCTGTTACATGACAAAATTAACACCAGGAACCTTCTTTCACTTGCAAGGTTACGACTATGCCATCGGTAATGAAAGACAAGAAGAAACCCTTCTCTACCTATTATGGGATTGCACTTTTACTCAAAAACTGTTGGTAGAGAATCATTCCCTCGTTATAATCTTGGGATGTAGGAGTATCTGGACTCAAAGGAATGAAATATTTTACCACCCCCGTAAAAATATATATATATATATATATATATATATATATATATATATATATATATATATATATATATATATATATATATATTACCGCAATGCTGCCCCTCACGTTCAAGGGTATACTTCACCGCTTATCTTAAACTTTCATCATGAAGTATAGTTTTATATTTATTTATTTTGTTGATAGTTTATCTTAAACTTGGTCAAAATAGACATGTTTGACTTTGGAAAACTCGTGTTCTTATCAAAATAAAATTTTCAAGATATGCTTCCGACTTATCAAAATATACAACTGTTATCACACTTGTACTAATATATGTCTCATATTTTATCAAAGTACTCATGAATAGATCGAGTCTGGTGGCTAACCCTGTCATATCTCATACTCAATCTTCTTTTAAAAGGTAGGTACATCATGGAGGGGGGTTGTTGTACTACATGACGCCCTAAACACTATACATCATTGAGGGAGTCCTGGATTAGGGGGTGTCCGGATGGCCGGACTATGACCTTTGGTCGGACTCCCGGACTATGAAGATACAAGATTGAAGACTTTGTCCCGTGTCCGGATAGGACTTTCCTTGGCGTGGAAGGCAAGCTTGGCGATACGATATGAAGATCTCCTCCCATTGTAACCGACTCTGTGTAACCCTAGCCCTCTCCGGTGTCTATATAAACCGGAGAGGTTTAGTCCGTAGGACGAACAACAATCATACCATAGGCTACCTTCTAGGGTTTAGCCTCTCTGATCTCGTGGTAGATCAACTCTTGTACTACCCATATCATCAATATTAATCAAGCAGGAGTAGGGTTTTACCTCCATCGGGAGGGCCCGAACCTGGGTAAAAACATCATGTCCTTTGTCTCCTGTTACCATCCGCCTAGACGCACAGTTCGGGACCCCCTACCCGAGATCCGCCGGTTTTGACACCGACATTGGTGCTTTCATTGAGAGTTCCTCTATGTCTTCACCATCAGGAAGGATGCCGCACCCCGTCTTTAAAGACGGCGCTGTTGCTAAAGGAGCTTTGGCTATCGGCCAAACTCTCCGGCTAGGCGGTTTTCTAATGACCGCTTGTTCGGCCACCGCACCGACGATGACTTCTCGGGTCATCGAAAGCGATCTCCACGTCAACTTGGAACTCGCCGAGCAGTTAGATCCAATGGAGCTCTCTTCCTTAAAACGGGCTCTTGGATCGCATCGCCGCCCTGGGAGTCGCTACAGACTACGATCAGATTGGGCTTAAACCCGATCCGAGATTGACTCTCCCCAGGTCACTCACCACGTCGAAGTGGTGGAGGAACAATGCGACGAATCTTCACCCATCCTAAGGACCAGATATGTCCAGATTCCTGATCCCTCCAAGCCGGATACCCGCGGAGGGGAGGACGTCACTCAAGCCCTGAACCTAAAGTGAGGCAGCGGGCCTGATTCATTGGACAACATCCAAGAACCCAAGTTTCCGAGTTTGGAAATTTCTTGGCCCCTGAGTCTCAGATTGGGCGAGGTTCCGGATTTAACCCCACCCGCCCACCCAAATATAAGGGATCTATCCCAAATTCGACAAGAGCCCAGAGAAACAGTACACCATTACTGGGCCAGATTCCTCCTGGTTATGAACAGGATAGGGGACTGCCGCGAGGGGGATGCAATTTCATTCTTCTGAAATAACTGCACGGACATCGGGATCCTCAACACCATAAGTCGCCGTGAAATTACACGCTTCGCCGACTTGCCATCCATAGTACGAAAATACTGTGCGACAGAAAGCGTTCGGAATACGGAAACAAAATTCTGGGACAATCCGGCCCTGAATACAATCTCAGTCCGAAATAAAAGGGCGCATTATCGCCCGGCACCTGGGCCGAACAACAAAAAACAAAAACCCTCTATAGGGTATGGAACGGTACTGGAGGGATGACTCAATGACCCTGTAAAATTCATAGTACAGAGGGTGTCACACCAACTCATAGCCTTAGAGCATGTTGGATACTCCGGCAAGTGGCCAGAAGTGGTGAGGAGCTTCTAACTCTAGAATCCGCAGAGCACCACCCAAGAATACCAGTACGGTATCAACAGTCTTCGAGAGCTTCGCATCAAATAATGTGCGGAAACGAAGGCTCCGCAGCCTTACCGAAGTCTACCAGGTAGCAAAAATAAACCCATGGAGTGACACGGCTATTACCTTTAACGCCAGTTACGAATCTAAATTCCGTACAGCCCGAGCACCAGCCGCACTGGTCCTCAGTCTGATAGTGGACGGCTTTCGGCTTTCCAAGGTACTCATGGACGGTGGCAGCGGATTGAACCTCATTTATGAGGAAACCCTTCGAAAAATGGAAATAGACTGGAGCCGCATTGAGCGAAGCAACACAACCTTTAGAGGAATAATCCCCAGTCGGGAAGCGTGCTGTACAGGAAAAATCACACTGGATGTGGTGTTCGGCACGCCGGATAATTACAGATCCGAGGAGGTCACATTTCAAGTGACCCCGTTCAGCAGCGGATACCACGCTCTGTTAGGGCGAGAGGCATTCACAATTTTTCAAGCTATACCCCATTACGGGTACATGAAGCTCAAAATGCCCGGACCCAACGGAATCATCACTCTTGCTAGTGATCCGGACATAGCGCTCCGCGCCGAAAACAAGACAGCCTCACTGGCCCTCGAGGCATTATCCGAAGCCCTAGCGGCCGAGGAACTAACTGCGCTACGCTCCATGGTGGATAGGGACGACATGATACTCGACAAAAGATCCAAGTCCACCTCCTTTAAACCGGCAGACGAAATAGTCAAGTTCCAAGTCCATCCAACGGACCCTTCAAAAACGGCCTCCATCGGGGCACAATTAAACCCTGATGTAGACGCCGCACTACGAGAATTCCTACGCGAAAATTGGGACATTTTTGCCTGGCACCCTTCAGACATGCCAGGAATCCCACGCAGGCTGGCCGAGCACAGCCTGAACATCCTAAAAGGATTCAAGCCTGTTAAGCAGGCTCTTCGGCGTTTCTCCGAACCTAAGAGACAAGCCATGGGAGAGGAGCTAGCCAAACTACTGGAAGCCGGATTCATCAGAGATATAAAACATCCGGACTGGCTAGCAAACCTGGTGATGGTACCAAAGAAGGACAAATCCTGGCGCCTATGCGTCGATTTCAAAGACCTCAACAAGGCTTGCCCAAAGGATCCCTTCCCCCTCCCCCACATTGATCAAATCATTGACGCCACTGCGGGACACGATTCATTGTGTTTCCTCGACGCATACTCTGGCTACCACCAAATTAAGATTGCAGAGTTAGACCAAGCCGCAACGACATTTATCACCCCATACGACCCATTCTGCTTCAACACAATGCCCTTCGGGCTCAAAAACGCCGGCGCAACATATCAGCGCATGATTCAGACATGTCTGGCCAACCAGATCGGCAAAACAGTTGAAGCATACGTGGATGACGTGGTCGTCAAAACCAAGCATGTCGAAACTCTAATAGACGACTTGAGGCTCACGTTCGATAACCTCCGAACATATGACATTAAGCTTAACCCGGAAAAATGCGTTTTCGGCGTACCAGCCGGAAAGCTCTTGGGCTTCATCGTATCCGGTAGAGGAATTGAAGCAAACCCAGCCAAGATCCGAGCAATGTCACAATTGGATATTCCAAAGGACCTCAAACAAATACAAAAATTGACTGGATGTGTGGCGGCTCTAAGCCGCTTCATCTCCCGCTTGGGAGAAAAGGCATTACCCCTTTACCGCCTCCTCCGGCGCACCGAACACTTCGAGTGGACGGATGCCGCCACGGCCGGACTCGAGGAAATAAAAGCTATATTGGCAGCAAACCCGGTCCTGGCCGCGCCTAACATCGGCGAACCAATGTTGTTGTACATCACGGCAACTCATCAAGTTTTAAGCGCAGTGCTCATCGTCGAACGAGAAACGGACGGACACAAATTCCCTGTCCAGAAACCAGTCTACTACGTGTCCACTGTCCTCACTCCATGCAAGTCCCGGTACCCGCATTACCAAAAGATAGCATACGCAGTGTTCATGGTGTCCCGGAAGCTAAGACACTACTTTCAAGAGTGTTCAATAACAGTAGCCTCCGAAGTACCTCTTAACGATATCATAAACAACCGCGACGCAACGGGCCGGATTGCCAAATGGGCCATTGAGCTCGTCCCGTTCGATATAACCTATAAGCCACGGCGAGCTATCAAGTCGCAAGTTTTGGCCGACTTTGTCGCTGAATGGACTGAAGCCGAACTCCCTAAAGAGTATGGCACATATTCCAACTGGATCATGCACTTCGACGGCTCCAAAATGCTAGCAGGTCTGGGGGCTGGCGTCGTTTTGACGTCCCCAATAGGAGATATAGTTCAATATGTACTCCAGATAATATATACGGACTCCAACAGTGCAGCCGAATACGAGGCCCTTCTACATGGTCTCCGGATGGCAGTCTCCATGGGCATTCAACGCCTAGAGGTGCGTGGGGATTCGAACCTCGCGATATCCCAAATAAATGGAGACTTTGATGCCAAAGATCCAAAAATGGCAGCTTATCACAATGTCGTCCTAAATATGTCAGCTCAGTTCGAAGGGCTCGAATTTCACCATATAGCCCGGAAAACAATCAGGCAGCAGACGTCTTGGCACGCATCGGCGCAAAGCGCGATGCAGTCCCCCCCCCCCCAACATTTTCTTGGAAAGGCTATTCAAGCCATCCGTACAGTGGGAAGGGGAATCCGTAAATAACAATCCAGACCTAGCCACACCACCTGACATCGAACATTCCGACGCAACGGAAGACTCTACCAACGAGGTAACACCCTCAGCCCACGTAATAATGGCAGTAATCGCCCCGTGGACAGAACCATTCTTAGCCTACTTAACTAGGTAGGAACTTCTGATGACCAAAATGAGGCACGCTGCATAGTGCGACGATCTAAAGCTTATAAAGTCCACGAAGGAGAGATTTATAAGAAAAGCACCACCGGAGTCCTTCAAAGGTGTATCTCCAAAGAGGAAGGGCAGAACCTCCTGGCTGAAATTTATGCCGGACTCGGCGGGCACCATGCTGCAGCCCGGGCCCTTGTAAGCAAGGCCTTCCGTACTGGATTTTATTGGCTGACGGCCCGGGCAGATGCTCAGGACTTAGTCCAGCGATGTGTCGGTTGCCAATTATTCGCTAACCAAAGCCACATGCCACCTACCGCCCTCCGAACTATACCCATTACCTGGCCTTTTGCGGTCTGGGGGCTTGACATGGTTGGACCCCTTAAAGGAGGAAGACACAAGCAAAAATACCTACTGGTCATGATGGACAAATTCACCAAATGGATAGAGGCCAAGCCTGTTAAGACGGCCGAATCCAGACCGGTGATAGACTTCATATCAGGGGTCGTACACTGTTACGGCGTCCCCCACAGCATCATCACTGACAATGGCACAAACTTTACGGCCGACGAGGTTAAACTCTGGTGCAAAAACATGGGCATCAAGCTCGACTACGCTTCAGCCTATCACCCACAAACTAACGGTCAAGTCGAGCGAGCCAATGGTCTAATCATGACCGGCATCAAACCCAGATTAGTGCGATCCCTCAAGGAATCTAACACGCACTGGGTAGAGGAGCTCGACTCCGTACTCTGGGGGTTGCGGACCACGCTGAATCGCACTACCGGATTCACACCATTCTTTATGGTATACAGCGCAGAGGCAGTCCTGCCCTGCAACATAATTCATGACTCACCTCGTGTGCGCATGTACGAAGAAAGAGAAGCCAAGCTCGATCGGCAGGACAGTTTGGACGCATTGGAGGAGGAGCGCGACGTGGCAAAAGCCCGTTCCGCATTCTATCAACAGCAGGCTCGAAGATATCAAAGCAGAGAAGTACGGGCCAAAACTTGCAACATTGGTGAACTAGTTTTACGTCTGCCGGACAAGAAAAAGGACAAACTCAAGCCCAAATGGGAAGGTCCCTTCGTAATCGACCAAGTCCTGACTGGTGGAGTGTACCGTCTGCGAAATGCATCGGATAACCGACTCGAGCCGAACCCATGGAACGCAACACGCCTATGAAGATTCTACGCCTAGCGCCGGACTCTGTGTTCGTCTCCTTCCTCCGTCTATTTTTTACACATTAGCTGCCTTATATTTCTCTCCTTCTCCCTCCTTTTTTCTTACAAGCCTTTAAGGGCTCGCTTGCGCATTGTTCGCACATAATTGACGCGCTACACGCGCTCATTATACCTGGGGGCTTCTTTGTCAGAAGCTTGTACACGGGCCTCATGCCCAACACATGTGTCACAGTTCCGCATGTATCTTTTATTCACCATTATATGCATCGATATGACTTAAGTTTTGGCCAAGCTGGGTTGCATGGCTCCTGTGCTTACCCCTACGTTCCTGATTGTTCG
Source organism: Triticum aestivum (assembly GCF_018294505.1). NCBI lineage: Eukaryota > Viridiplantae > Streptophyta > Magnoliopsida > Poales > Poaceae > Triticum > Triticum aestivum. Next base: position 592,238,532 of record NC_057807.1, on the reverse strand, counting down.
GCTAGGTGGTAAAGGGAGCACCTCTGCGATTGTTACTGCCGGGTCAGCCGGATGTGTACCTCAGACTGGGTGAAGCCGAAAGCTAGCGTTCTTAAGGGAATATTCGGTCGGTGAACTAAAAGATGATTTTTCACTTGTTTATTTATTCGCCCCAGATGCTTTTCTGCTTTTTTCGCAGTCCGGACATGCACTTTAGGGCATGCCTCCCAGGGAAAGGAACCCCTAACGGAACTATTCTCCCTGGAAGATGTTTCTTACTAACCATGTAATATAACATAACTAGTTGGGCACTTGTCTGCTAAAGCACTAATGACCCCTACGCCTGGTCTCCACGCATGCCCCGGTTCTTACATAACCGAGAGGGTATTCAGACACACTCCGGACTATCGGGTCCAGAGGTTGAAGCGAAAAGGTCCGCAATGACAAATGATCTACAATCCGGCTAGAAGGCATTTTACATGTCATTTTAAATTCAATAGTCAATTTGACTGGGTATATTCTTCTTCAATACCATCCAACAGGCTGTCCAATTTACAGTCCTGTTGGGAATACTTGGCGGCCAGCTCTACCTGGTCGTACACTAAACTGACAGGGATCTCCTTCCCATCGAGCCCCACAGGTCCGACCTCGGCCATGTGGTTTGGGTCAGCCTTCGTGTATCGCGTTTTCACCATGGCCCAAGCCTCCCTGGCTCCTTGACGGCAGGCCGATATCTTCCATAATCGGAAGCGCTGCCGCGCTCCCTTTAGCTTCTCTGCAAGCTCTCCAAGGCCTTCGGGCATGGAGAGGGATGGCCACAAAACCTGGACGACGCCTTGCATCGCCTGCCGAACTCGTTCGAGAAGTTGCGATAGCTCGGGAAGAAGGTCACCCATAGAACCGGGCATTTCCTCCACAGGCCGACCTGTCAGCATACCTACAGACATAACTCTGTTAATCGACTTGCTCGCCGAACTATTTTTCGAAGATTCGTTCAAGCACTTACTAAAAATGTCGCGTCGAAGTCGCCGATTCTCCTTTACGGAATCCAACAGCTAAGCACGAACATCCTTTAGTTCCTCGCCCAGCTGGGTATTGGCATCTTGAAGCTTGTTCTTCTCTTGCCTCACCCTCGTAAGCACGCTCTCGCCGGCCTTTAACTGGCGCAAGAGTTGTTGCTTGTCCGGATCCACTCCGGCGCCATCTGTACTGTTATTGTCAGAATTGCACACATGCCACACTTCACAACATACTCATCTTTTAAAGCATATATTACTTGAGGGGGGTCTCCTTGGCATTCCCTGTGGCGGCTAGTGCGGCCTCGAGTTGGGCCTTGCACTCTTCCAGCTCCTGGGACAGTTGCATATTCCTTTTTGTAAGGTCCTGCATAACAAATGATCCTTAAATCAGTTATTTTAACTGTTTGAAGTCTCGGGGGCTACTGACATATATAACCATCTGATTTACTCACCCATATGTCTTTTAGATACTGCTCTATGGCTCTGGCTAGACCATTTTGAGCGGCACGGAGGTACGCATCTCCCGTATTAAAGGCGTCCAACGCCTCTTGGGAAAAACATGCGTCGCGAAGAACAGTCCGGCGACGCCTGTGGTTCATGGCACTCTCCACCTCTGAATTGGTGGCAGATAGCCCGTCCATGTCCTCTGTCGGAGAAATGTCCGACGCACGCCCCGCGTTCGCCTCCGCTTCCGGACCCAGCCTTGAAGCCTGGCCAGTGGATATAGTCCGGCGGGCGCTCTTCTTCCTAACGAGAACATGAGCGTTAGTATGCCTTGAAGGCATAAACCCTGGGCATTAAAGTCGCACGCCATATCGTTGCGCCGGCGTCTCGATACGGTCCGCACTTCTTTTTAGCCCGCTGGGCCTCGATGTCCCTTGTTGGCTAGCCACCGCGGGCTCGGCCCTCCGCCTCAAGGACCTCCCCTACAAAAAACGCCATTGGTATACGGCGATCAAAAATAAGCATGGATGGATCCTCTTGAAAGTACTGGGACTTTGGTCTCCGTTACCTTCGAGGCTGGAAGTAGTCCGGGATAATCGGTCGTAATGGCCACTAAGGTGTTGTCCTTACTTAATTGATGAAACACCCCATCAATTAGCTCCACGCATAAGTCCGGGTCCTCTTGGGAGTCAGGGTCGAGGGACCGTTCCGGGTCCTCGAGTTGTGGGGGAGGGCTGTTTATCTCCTTTACAGTCTGGCGTAGCTCCTACGTTAAAATGGCTAGACTAAATATTCAACTATGGGAATTTGAAAACGGATAGGCAAGTGAAAGTGTTCGCTCACCCAGCTCGGAGGATTGTACATAGAGAATCCGCCCCGTGGGTTGACACGGAGGAATTCCTCCTCTTCTCCCTTGTACAAAGCGGATAAGATCTTCGTTAGAGTGGCAGCCGAATCCGGCCCCTTGCGACCGCACCGGGTGGCGTCGTCCTCCCCGTTGAAATCCCACATGCGGTGGCCTCTGTACTGAAGCGGCTACACCTCCCGCGTAATGCATGTGGCCATGACCTCGATCATGGTCAGTCCAGAATGAGCTAACAACCTTATCCGGCTCATCAGGTAAAGGACGTCCCTGTCAGTTTCCCTCTGAGGGCTCCGTGGACACCAGCTCAGGCGTTTCTTCAAAGGAGCATTATTGAACTCAGGGAGGCCGATCCGTACAGGGTCCGGCAGGGGGACGTCTTCTATATAAAACATTCTAAAGGCCAGTCCTCGGACGCCTTCTTTGGGGTTCCGGATAGATATCTGGTCCCAGCGATGCGCCATAGTTCGGCTCCGCCCACTTGATAAATCGACCCCTCCTGAGAGCGGGGCACCAGGCAGAACAACTTCTTCCACAGTGCAGAATGGGCCTCGATGCCCAAAAATAGCTCGCAAAGGGCCACAAAGCCCGCAATATGCAGTATGGAGGCAGGCGTGAGGTTGTGTAGCTGGAGACCATAGAACTCCAGGAGCCCCCGGAAAAACGGATGAATTGGAAATCCGAGCCCTCTTATTAAATAAGGGACTAGGCATACCCGCTCTCCTTTGGAGGGATTGGGGACACTCTCCGCCTGCTCTCCGCCATTATAGGTGGCAAGCCCGGCTCGAACTAGGACCATGTATGCTGGGGGGAGGAGCCCCTTGGTTTGGAGCGCTACAAGCTCGCTGTGCGGGACGGAACACCTCTCCCAATCTCCGGGCCGAGGGCTGGAGGGATGAGAGGAGGAGCTGCGTGGACCGGCCATGGTAGAATGGATCTCTATCGAATGCGCTCCGATGAATGCTCGTGGAGGGAAGATGGTGTGATTCGGATCTAAATCCCCGTCTCTTTTATAGGGGGCACATTTGCGCAGCTAAAGGGGTAAATGAAAAAAGAACCCCTGCCTTTCTGCATTCTTTTGACACGTGGAAGATGGCCATTATTGGGCGCGGAAGCCAAGGAGCGCAACATTCATCTGAAGCCGGGCATTATTCGACAGGTATATGTGATTTGGGGAAGAACCCGCCTTGCAATGCCGAAGACAAATCTACGCGTCGGACTCATCGTCATTGAAGCCTGGTTCGGGGGCTACAGAGGGAGTCCTGGATTAGGGGGTGTCCGGATGGCCGTACTATGACCTTTGGCCGGACTCCCGGACTATGAAGATACAAGATTGAAGACTTTGTCCCGTGTCCGGATAGGACTTTCCTTGGCGTGGAAGGCAAGCTTGGCGATACAATATGAAGATCTCCTCCCATTGTAACCGACTCTGTGTAACCCTAGCCCTCTCTGGTGTCTATATAAACCGGAGATGTTTAGTCCGTAGGGTTTAGCCTCTCTGATCTCGTGGTAGATCAACTCTTATACTACCCATATCATCAATATTAATCAAGCAGGAGTAGGGTTTTACCTCCATCGAGAGGGCCCAAACCTGGGTAAAAACATCGTGTCCCTTGTCTCCTGTTACCATCCGCCTAGACGCACAGTTCGGGACCCCCTACCCAAGATCCGCCGGTTTTGACACCGACAATCATAAAAACAAAGTGCCTTATTAATCGACTTTGAAAAGGCAGATGATAAAATCAAATTGCCCTTTGTGCACTACGTATTAACACTAAACAGATCTCCTAATAAAAAAATTGACTATGGTATGTGTACTATGAGAGGTGGTCATGTGGGGATTAATGTCAATAATAATATTGGTCCTTACCTTAAAACTCATAAAGGACCGAGGAAGGAGATGTTCTCTACTTAGCTATTATTACCCTTGCTATTATAATGGAGTGGGCTAGCCATAATGAGATTGTTAAAGGAGTATTTTTTTGGTTGGGGGAGGGGGAGGTCTTGATCATGGGGTCAATATGTTACAATATGTCGATGACACAATTCTTCTGCTGTGAGATGATGAGATGAGTGCTTCTGCTAGATATTTTAATTTATTTTATGTGGCTTTGAACAGATGTATAGCCTAACTATAAACTTCCATAAAAGTGAACTTTTCTTTTTTGGAGAAGCCATAGAAAAGCTGGGCTATCTCGGGATATTCTTAGTTATAAATAGATATATGTTCCTTTGAAGTATTTAGGTATCCTATTTAGAATTAGAAACAAATATTCCAAAGGTGTGAAAGATAATATGGAAAAAAGTTGTACCTGCTGGCAAGAAAAATTGTTAAACACTGCTGGCATACTGACTTTGGTGCAAGCTTGTCCCCCTTTATATGATGTCCTTTCTATCCCATTCCTGTCGTGGTTAAGAAAAGGATTGATTTTTTAGAGACAGGCTTGATATCATTTGGTGAACTGAAAACGTGTTGTAAACCCAAAGATTGGGTTGGGGGGGGGGGGGAGGGGTCTGTATTTTTTATTTTTTGTTTGGAGCTTATGAACAAAATGTTATTGGCCAAATGATTCTGAAAGCTAGAAACTGAAACTGGACTTTGGCAAAATGTTCTTCTTAATAAGTATGTTATCAATAATTGTCTCTTTGGGGTCAAGCCTAAAGTGGGAGACCCTCACTCCAGTTCTAGTTTGCTGAAAGTTAAGGATATGTTAACATTGCAAAGAAAATTGGGGATGGGAATAATATCATGGTTTGGAAGACTGGTTGTTTGGAGATAAGCCCCTATATTTTGCCAATGTTAGATTATACAATCTAATCTCTGATCATACCATTATTGTTGTTGAAGTGCTACTTAAAGCTTGGGATGGTTTCAATTTTAGAAGAACTATGGAATTTTTTTGTCGACTCTTTATATAGAATGCTAACAGTTTCTGAATGTGGCTTTTCTCGGATTTTTGTGAAAAAAATAAAATTCCTCCTAAAATCAAAGTTTTTCTATGGCTTATGGTTAAAAATATTATTTTGCTAGAGATAATATGCCCGGGAGGGGATGGAAAGGCGATAATTTTTGTGTGTTTTGTGGACGGGACAAAACCATTGATCGTCTGTTCTTCCAGTAATTAGCTAGATTGGTTTGGAGTCATTCTAAATGTGCTTTTGATTTAAGAAAACTAAAGTCAATCTTAATGACCGTTTTGGTAGATGGATTAGAAGTTTTGGTATAGATATTAAATAGCTGTACTTGTGGGTGTTTCTGCCATCCCCTGGGTTCTGGACTACATGAAGATGCAGAGATGATATTGTTTTTGAGAGAAAGTTGATCAATGATCCCATATTTCTCATCACGCTAATTTGCCGCTGGATTTCTTGCTGGGCTATTTTGTAGATAAAGGAAGAAAATCGAAAGGTGTTGACGCTGGGGCAAAACTCATAGAGCAGATAGCAAGTGAGGTGTTCAAAGCTTTGCGGATTTGGTGTTATGTAGTGTTAAGGATCAGTGGCTAAATAGACTTCTTCCTCTACCGCCTAGTGAAGCTTGCTCTTTGCAGATTATGTCCTTCGAGAGATCAGTTTGGTTTGCATTTTCCTTGTTCAAAGTCTACCGGCTTTATGTAGTTTCTAGTAGGTTTTCAGCCTTGGTGATCTGTTTAGGTTGATCCTTAGATGATGGAAGTTGGACTTTACTTGGCCTGTTCAGCTTCCAGGGTTTGTAAATATGGATCGCTGGGTGGTTATGCTTGTTGGTAGTTTGAAATAGGACGAACCATGTGATTTTTCTATAACAAATCTGAGAGGTTTGAACTATTGATTTACGTAATTGGAAGTAACCAATTAGGTTTACGACGAAACCTAGAAATCGATCACTGATCCAATTTGACTACCTCTACGGGAGGGAGCCCTTTTTTTGCTTAATTGTTTTACTAATACATTCATAATTTACCAGACCCGGTTTGAAATTGTGGAATCATATTATGACATCAAGTGGGTATTTTAAGCAACAAGAGTCAATGTTAGTGTTTTTTAAAACCTTTTCTGCTTCTTTTAAGTTTTTGATAGTTGAATGTCATGACTTTGGTTGAATAGATTTGCATTGCACCTATTTTTCTTAGACCTTTTCGCCCGACTAACTTTAATTCCTTGGTCCGTCACTGGGAAAATTGATATCTGATCAACATATACTCTCGTACGTGTATCATTTGTTAGATGCAGCAATACCCGGCCAAAGTAGTAGATAGCCAGCAGCCATCCACTGTATACAGATTCGACAATCATTGTACTACTCATGGGCAGATTCGACAATCTTGATGCTTTCGTAATACTGTTCATGTGTTATAGACAGTGTCCTCCCACTGTACGAGCAGCTCGAACGGAGCATGGCTAAGAGCATCTCTAGCGGATCCCGTAAAAAGCACCGACCAGCAAAATAACCGCCAAAATACTGGTCGGCGCGGAAAATCCCGCCCGAACAGATCCTGCAAACGTGGCCGGCTCCAATCCTGCGTCGGCGGGCCGGAAAGTTGTGGATCTGCGGCCCTTCGTCGCGGGCGGCTGGATTTGGTTTTTCCGGCCGCCGGTGGCTGCGCCAACCGATGAAATGGTCAGGGAGCACCTCACACAGCCCCGGCAAAGTCCCATCGCCGCATGCAGGTACGGGTTCATCCTGTCGCCGCCGCCGCCGGTTTGCGGGCATGGATTCGGTAGGCCGTCTGCCGGGCTCGGCGCTCGCGCAGAGGATCTGTGGCTCGCCGATGCCGCTCATACAGTGCGACGATTGCACGCGGACAGTGCTGCGCCTAACTTCGGGCACGCCGAAGCACCCCGGATGAGTGTTCTTCAAATGCGAAAATGACGGAGTACGTGCTGTTTTCATTTGGCTTTGGCACGGTGTTCTTTGGTTCAATTGTGATCGCTCATTTTGAACATCGTCATATGTGTAGGAAGATGGATGCTCATTTTGATTTTGGGAAGGCGAATAAATTGATTTATTGATAGAAAAAACTTAATCGACGATTCGTGCACTCCTTAATAGAATCAAAGGCAACGAAGCGGCTGCATGTGCAACTAGAAGGGAAGCAACGTCTACTTCTTTAGAACCAAAGATGAAGAATGCAAAATCAAGAATCCATATATCAACAATGAATGCATGGAGAAGATATTGGTCCAACGAGTGGGAGCAGTTATGAAAGTTGGAAATATTCTAAAATGCATAATTATGGTTCTTGTTTTTTTTTTGTCTTGCTATTCTTGCAAAGATTTGGTGATGTCCTATGTATCCAATGTTGTTGAAAAAGCAAAGAAATGCATTATGTTGTGTCAAATTGAGGTGCAAATTTAGAATTTACGGGCCGGTTGGAGCGGCGCCAGACCAGACCCCGCAAAGCCGACCGGTAAAAAAGCATATTCTGCGAATATCCTTTTATACGGGTCCATTTTATAAGGTCTGCCTCTGCGGCCGTCCGCGCCGGCCCGTAAAGCCGTTTTTCCACGAACTGCGAACACGTTTAATGGGTCGAGATTTTGCAGGGTCTGCTAGAGATGCTCTAAGCATGAGGACGTGATGCTCCCAACCATGTGTAGTACCACGACGCCGGACAAGAGTCTCTTTCATACACTCTCGTTTTGTATATTATCTTTTCTTTCATGTACGCAAGAAAATTAAACCTATTATATGGCCGAAAGAAGGGGCGAGCAGCCAGCCATGCCACATAGCACATGCTGGCTGGCAGCGATGAAAACGTTTCTTTTAAGATGAAAGTGAGGTTTTTTTCTTCTCTTTTTGAGAAAACCTTTTTTTCTCTTTTTAAAATGAAAGTAAGCTTTTCTTTTCTTTTTAAGATGTCCCCTTAAGCTTGTTTTTTAGAGAGAGAACGCCAACGTGACTAGCTTTATTAAAACTCAAATAATGTTTACGTTGTTGTCTACGAGCTTACTGACAATAAAGTTAGGAGGCCCGTCGAACCAGTTAAGTAAAGTCTTATTACTGTACTGAAATGAGCTAGCACATGAGCCGTTTGATTACAATACCTATAACAATGCTTATAAATGGTACTCCTTCCTTTTCGGTTTATAAGGCTCAATTCAAAAATCTCACCAACCAAGGTAGATGGTGAGTGGTGAAATATTTTTTGTAGTTTGCAAAAGCACCTAATTAATGCTCTTATTTTTCTCGAAAAATTATGTTTATCAATGCATTAATTGTAATGCATGCATGCATAAAGTACATGCATTGGTCAATTTTCTCTTAATACTTCCATGCAATGATTTAATGCACCTTGGAATTTGAAAATGTGATGGGAAACAACCAAATTGAACCTTATAAAATGGAAAAACTAAAATTTTGAGATAAGCCTTATAAACCGGAAAGGAGGGAGTATTCCCAATTATAGTACTAGAATCCACACATTCCGAGATGTCGCCTTAAGCTGGTTGGCTGCTATGAGGAAGTTTTTTTTTAATTATGAGATGAAGGTGAGTTTTTTTTTCCTTTTTTTCTTTAAGATGAAGAAACACACACACAGGGGAATATTAGGTGCTAGCAGGCCGTAGGTGATACCGTGGTACGGGCTCCTGGGCCGTTGGATCTTAGATCCGACAACATATAAATAGCTATTGTACCTGCGTACAATTTTACGATTCTCAGTTGTTTTTTTACAAAACGTTGGAGAGCTCCCAGGAGCCGTCGAGTCTGAGATCCAACGGCTCTCAGGTGCACGTATCACAGTATCACCTAAGAGCCGGTGGCACCTGACATTTCCCTACGCACACACACCTTTCTCTCAAGCAGCCTGCAGTGACCGACACCCTACTGTATTTGGTCAAAAAAATGATGGGCCCCAACCAGTAGTAAACTTTATGCACAACCACAAAATTGCATGGCAAAGCATGTTTTCCCTTCTACTGATGGATCTTAAGCAAGTACGTAAAGGCTTTCCTCCAAAAAGTAACGATGGACCCATTGTACTTCTCTAGTACACAATTGCATTATGGCTGTACTATTTGTGGTGCCAAAATCAACAATCATATGTTTTTATTACACAATGTTTTCGTGAAGAACACACACGGGGATTACAATGTCTTCGTACCAGTACTATTATTTTAAACTTTCCAGTCTAAAGTTGTACTGGCTACCATTGTATGGTCAGAATCATCACGATCTTGATATGTCGATTGCTCATGGCTTGGCAGCTTGCCACACGGTTGCTTTTTGATGGTTTGCGACGTCCACTGTAGCAAGCCTTGTTTCTCTCGTCTTTGTATTGTTGCTTCTTGGTACTAGCCTGCGAGCGAGAGATACCTAACGATCGTCTTAGAGCCAATCAGCCAAACAAGCGAAGCCAGACAAGAAAAAGGACCAAACACAGATGTGAGAAACACGTGTTATCAACAAGCAACCGTATGGCAAGCCGCCAAGCCATGAACAATCGACATGTCAACAACGTGATTCTGGCCATATATGATGGTAGCCAGTACACCTTTAGACTCTGGCATGTCCAAAATAATAGTACTTGTACAAAGACACTGCAGTCCTCGTGCATGTTCTTCAAAGAAATGTACACTAAAAACATATGATTGTCGACTATGGCCGTCACAAATACAGTAGTATACAGCGATAACGCAAATGCGTATGAGAGAATTATACTGGGTTCATCATTACTTTTTGGAGGAAAGATTTTTGCGGTCCTGCTTTAGATCCATCAGTACAAAGTAAATCGCACTTTGCCACACCGTTTTGTCCTTGCCGTTGTGCACGAAGTTTATTTTCTTATTCCCTCCAATCTAAATTAGTTGACGCATATTTATATGACTTTAGTATAAAGTTATATTAAGTGTATGTCAATCAATATAAATTGAAGGGAGTACTATATTTGTTTTCTTTTGGAACGAAAGGGAGAACTTTATTAACTGATCATTGAGTTACAAAATGCAGCCAAATGGCTTGATATGAAACTAGGGGCATCTTGCACCCACACATCAGTGAGGCGCCCCAACTGTGCTGACTAGGCTAGCACATCTTCATTTCTAGGCTGACTACCTTAAAACATTCTAATTACATGTTTCCATCTCTCAGAAAGGAGTGCCCTACCTAATATTAAGGGAAAAGTCGGTCAAAACCACTGCCTAAGTTGCATATTTGACTCCTGCCACTCAAATTTTCATATTCGGTATCTATCACTAACGCTTACTAATAAAATTAGGTACATGCCACTCTGCGTCACCTCCATGAGTTGTCATCTACTTCAGCCATGTGCTTACATATGGGGCCCACCGCTTCGCCATGTCAACCGCACTGACGAGGAGATGCTTTTGACCATTCCTACCGCCATCGGTACCATCGTTGGTGGAAAACCTATCTCTACTCCTAATGGAGCAGTTGGTAGGATTGCCTTCAGGTTTTCTTTTCCGTCCCACCACTTTCGTCCGGTTTTATTTTGACTGATTTTTTTTCGTTCCCCTCCAACCACCCCTTCTCACTGGTTTATTTTCGCCTCATTTTCACACATTAGAAAAAATCTGAACGTATCAGAACTTTCGATGCGGGGCAAGTTATTTAGTAATGTCTTTATGTGAAATGATGGCAAAGTGAAAGGTATATTTGATATACATGTTATTGATGTGTACTTAACTAATGCTCGCAGTAGCGCCTGGGTATATAATACGGGTTCTGTTGCTCAACTCGAAACAGGGGCTACGGATTAAGCGAAGATTTGCTAAGGACGAGGTGACGATAAACGTAGGAAATGGTTCCAAAGTCGATGTGATCGCGTTCGGCACGCTATCTCTACATCTACCATCGGGATTAGTTTTAGACCTGAATAATTGTTATTTGGTGCTAGCATTGAGCATGAAAATTATATCTGGATCTTATTTAATGCGAGACTGTTATTCATTTAAATCAGAGAATAATAGTTATTCTATTTATATGAGTAATATCTTTTATGGTCATGCACCCCTGCTGAGTGGTCTATTTTTGTTGAATCTCGATAGTAGTGATACACATATTCATAGTGTTGAAGCCAAAAGATTGAAGTTTAATAATAATAGTGCAACTTATTTGTGGCACTACTGTTTGAGTCATGTCGGTGTAAAGCGCATGAATAAACTCCATGCTGATGGACTTTTGGAATCACTTGATTATGAATCACTTGATGCTTGCGAACCGTGCTTTATGGGCAAGATGACCAAAACTCCGTTCTCCGGAACAATGGAACGAGCTACTGACTTGGAAATAATACATACCGATGTATGTGGTCCAATGAGTATTGATGCTCGTGGTGGGTATTGATACGTCCATTTTGCATCATGCTTTTATGATAATATCTATTGCATTATGGGCTGTTATTTCACGTTATGTCACGATACTTATGACTATTCTCTCTTATTTTACAAGGTTTACACGAAGAGGGAGAATGCCGGCAGCTGGAATTATGGGCTGGAAAAGGAGCAAATATTGAAGGACTATTCTGCGCAACTCCAAAAGTGCTGAAACTCCACGGAATACCTTAGAATAAATAAAGAAAAATCGTCACCAAAGATGAAGGCCAGGGAGCCCACACCCTGCTCACGAGGGTGGGGGGCGCCCCCCCCCTGGGAGTGCCCCCCTACCTCGTGGGCCCCCTGGTGGCTCTCCGACGCCCATCTTCTCCTATATGAAGTCTTTCGATGAGAAAAAAATCAAAGAGAACCTTTCGGGACGAGACTCCGCCGCCACGAGGCGGAACCTTGGCGGAACCAATCTAGGGCTCTGGTGGAGCTTTTCTGTCGAGGACACTTCCCTCCGGGAGGGGGAAATCATCACCATTGTCATCACCAACGCTCCTCTCATCGGGAGAGGGCAATCTCCATCAACATCTTCACCAGCACCATCTCATCTCCAAACCCTAGTTCATCTCTTGTATCCAATTCTTGTCTCCAAGTCCGGGATTGGTGCTAGTAGTTTGCTAGTAGTGTTGATTACTTTTTGTATTTGATGCTAGTTGGTTTATTTGGTGGAAGATCATATGTTCAGATCCTATATGCACATTATTACCCCTCTGATTATGAACATGAATATGCTTTGTGAGTAGTTACGTTTGTTCCTGAGGACAAGGGAGAAGTCTTGCTATTAGTAGTCATGTGAATTTGGTATTCGTTCGATATTTAGATGAGATGTATGTTGTCTAGCCTCTAGTGGTGTTATGTGAACGTCGACTACATGACACTTCACCATTATTGGGCCTAGAGGAAGGCATTGGGAAGTAATAAGTAGATGATGGGTTGCTAGAGTGACAGAAGCTTAAACCCTAGTTTATGCGTTGCTTCGTAAGGGGCTGATTTGGATCCACATGTTTCATGCTATGGTTAGGTTTACCTTAATACTTTTGTTGTAGTTGTGGATGCTTGCAATAGAGGTTAATCATAAGTTGGATGCTTGTCCAAGTAAGGACAGTACCCAAGAACCGGTCCACCCACATATCAAATTATCAAAGTACCGAACGCGAATCATATGAGCGTGATGAAAACTAGCTTGACGATATTCCCATGTGTCCTCGGGAGCGCTTTTCCTATTATAAGAGTTTGTCCAGGCTTGTCCTTTGCTACAAAAAGGATTGGGCCACCTTGCTGCACTTTATTTACTTTTGTTACTTGTTGCTCGTTACAATTTATCTTATCACAGAACTATCTGTTACCACTTATTTTAGTACTTGCAGAGAATACCTTGCTGAAAACTGCTTATCATTTCATTCTGCTCCTCGTTGGGTTCGACACTCTTACTTATCGAAAGGACTAAGATAGATCCCCTATATGTATGGGTCATCAAGACTCTTTTCTGGCGCCGTTGCCGGGGAGTGAAGCGCCTTTGGTAGGTGGAATTTGGTAAGGAAAAATTTATTTAGTGTGCTGAAATTTTCTGTCACTTGTTACTATGGAAAGTAATTGTTTGAGGGGCTTGTTCGGGGTATCTTCACCCCGTCCAGTTGAGCCAAGAGTTGCTCCTCAACCCACTGAACCTACTGAATCTATTGAAAATGAAACTCCTTTTGGAATTCCTTCGGGTATGATGGAAAAACTGCTAGCTAACACTTTCGCAGGAGATGGCACAAAGCATCCTGACGAACATCTACGCTTTGTGGATGATGTTTGTGGACTATTTAAGCTTGCAGGTATACCCGATGATGTTGTTAAGAAGAAGGCTTTCCCTTTATCTTTGGAGGGAGACGCATTGACATGGTATAGGCTATGTGATGATACGAGATCATGGAACTATAAAAGAGTGAAATTGGAATTTCATCAAAAGTATTACCCTATGCATCTTGTTCATCGTGATCGCAATTATATATATAATTTTTGGCCTCGCGAAGGAGAAAGCATCGCTCAAGCTTGGGGGAGGCTGTTATATTCATGCCCCAATCATGAGCTCTCAAAATTGACAATTCTCCAGAATTTTTATGCTCGGCTTTCTGATAATAATCGCACCATGCTCGATACTTCTTGTGCTGGCTCTTTTATGATGAAACCTATTGAATTTGGATGGAATCTATTGGATAGAAATAAACGCAACTCTGAAGATTGGGACCTCGATGAAGGTAATGAGTCAGGTATGACACCCAAGTTTGATTGTGTTAAATCTTTTATGGATACCGATGTTTTCCGTAAGTTTAGCACTAAATATGGACTTGACTCTGAGATAGTAGCTTCTTTCTGTGAATCTTTAGCTACTTATGTTGATCTCCCCAAGGAGAAGTGGTTTAAATATCATCCTTCCATAGAAGTAAAAGTAGCTGCACCTATTAAAGTTGAAGAAAAGATTGTCACGTATAATGATCCTATTGTTCCTACTTCTTATGTTGAGAAACCTCCTTTCCCTGTTAGAATGAAGGATCATGCCAAAGCTTCAACTGTTGTTCATAAAAGAAATACTAGGACTTATACACCCCTTGAGAAAGTCAAAGTAGAACCCAATATTGCTATTGTGAAAGATCTCTTGTCAGATAATATTGATGGGCATGTTATTCAATTCACTGGTGAAACTGCTAGAATTGCTAAACCCTGTGATAGAGATAAACATAGACCTGTGATAGGCGTGCCTGTTATTTCTGTTAAAATAGGAGATCATTGTTATCATGGCTTATGTGATATGGGTGCTAGTGCTAGTGTTATACCTTATGAATTATATAAAGAAATTAAGCATGAAATTGCACCTGTTGAATTAGAAGAAATTGATGTCACAATTAAACTCACCAATAGAGATACTATTTCACCAGTGGGAATTGTTAGAGATGTTGAAATCTTGTGTGGGAAAACTAAATATCCTGCTGATTTTCTTGTTCTCAGTTCCCCGCAAGATAGCTTTTGTCCTATTATATTTGGTAGACCCTTCTTGAGTACTGTTAATGCTAAGATAGACTGCGAAAAGAATGTTGTTACTATTGGCTTGGATAATATGGTTCATGAGTTTAATTTCTCTAAATTTAGTAAACAACATCGTGAGGAAGAATTGCCTAGTAAGGATGAAATTATTGGTCTTGCCTCTATTGCTGTACCTCCTAGTGATCCTTTAGAACAGTATTTGCTAGATCATGAAAATGATATGTTTATGAATGAAAGAAGGGAAATAGATGAAGTATTCTTTAAACATGAACCTATTCTGCAACACAATTTGCCTGTTGAAATCCTAGGGGATCCTCCTCCACCCAAGGGTGATCCCGTGTTTGAGCTTAAACCGTTGCCGGATAATCTTAAATATGCTTATCTTGATGAAAAGAAAATATATCCTGTTATTATTAGCGCTAACCTTTCAGAGCATGAAGAGGAAAGATTATTGAAAACTCTGAAGAAGCACCATGCTGCTATTGGATATACTCTGGATGATCTTAAGGGCATTAGTCCCACTCTATGTCAACATAAAATAAATTTGGAAGCTGATGCCAAACCAGTTCGTGATCCTCAACGATGTTTGAATCCTAAAATGAAAGAAGTGGTAAGAAAAGAAATACTCAAGCTTCTGGAGGCAGGTATAATTTATCCCCTTGCTGATAGTCAATGGGTAAGTCCTGTCCATTGTGTCCCTAAGAAGGGAGGTATTACTGTTGTCCCATTATAAAGATGAATTGATCCCTCAAAGAATTATCACAAGTTATAGGATGGTAATTGATTTGCGCAAATTAAATAAGGCTACTAAGAAAGATCATTACCCCTTACCTTTTATTGATAAAATGCTAGAAAGACTATGCAAACATACACATTATTGCTTTCTAGATGGTTATTCTGGTTTCTCTCAAATACCTATCTCAGCTAAAGATCAATCAAAGACTACTTTTACATGCCCTTTTGGTACTTTTGCTTATAGGCGTATGCCTTTTGGTTTATGTAATGCACCTGCTACCTTTCAAAGATGCATGATGGCTATATTCTCTGACTTTTGCGAAAAGATTTGTGAGGTTTTCATGGACGACTTTTCCGTCTATGGTTCCTCTTTTGATGATTGCTTAAGCAATCTTGATCGAGTTTTGCAGAGATGTGAAGAAACTAATCTTGTCTTGAATTGGGAAAAGTGTCACTTTATGGTTAATGAAGGTATTGTCTTGGGGCACAAAGTTTCTGAAAGAGGTATTGAAGTTGATAAAGCCAAGGTTGATGCTATTGAAAAGATGCCATGTCCAAAGGACATCAAAGGTATAAAAAGTTTCCTTGGTCACGCCGGATTTTATAGGAGGTTCATTAAGGACTTCTCAAAAATCTCTCGGCCTCTGACTAATTTATTACAAAAAGATGTACCGTTTGTCTTTGATGATGATTGTGTAGAAGCATTTGAAATACTTAAGAAAGCACTAGTCTCTGCACCTGTTGTTCAGCCACCTGATTGGAATTTACCCTTTGAAATTATGTGTGATGCTAGTGATTATGCTGTAGGTGTTGTTCTAGGGCAGAGAGTTGATAAGAAATTAAATGTTATCCATTATGCTAGTAAGACTCTAGATAGTGCTCAAAGAAATTATGCTACTACCGAAAAGGAATTTTTAGCAGTGTGTTTGCTTGTGATAAGTTTAGACCTTATATTGTTGATTCCAAAGTTACTATTCACACTGATCATGCTGCTATTAAGTATCTTATGGAAAAGAAGGATGCAAAACCTAGACTTATTAGATGGGTTCTCCTGCTTCAAGAATTTGATTTGCATATTGTTGATAGAAAGGGAGCTGAGAACCCCGTTGCAGATAACTTGTCTAGGCTAGAGAATGTTCTTGATGACCCACTACCTATTAATGATAGCTTTCCTGATGAGCAATTAAATGTCATAAGTACTTCTCGTAGCACTCCATGGTATGCTGATTATGCTAATTATATTGTTGCTAAATTTATACCGCCTAGCTTCACATACCAACAAAAGAAAAAGTTTTTCTATGACTTGCGACATTACTTTTGGGATGACCCACATCTTTATAAAGAAGGAGTAGATGGTGTTATTAGACGTTGTGTACCTGAGCATGAACAGGAACAGATCCTACGCAAGTGTCACTCCGAAGCTTATGGAGACATCACGCTGGAGATAGAACTGCACATAAGGTATTGCAATCCGGTTTTTATTGGCCTACTCTCTTCAAGGATGCCCGTAAGTTTGTTTTGTCTTGCGATGAATGTCAAAGAATTGGTAATATCAGTAGACGTCAAGAAATGCCTATGAATTATTCACTTGTTATTGAGCCATTTGATGTTTGGGGCTTTGATTATATGGGACCTTTTCCTGCCTCTAATGGTTACACTCATATTCTAGTTGCTGTTGATTACGTTACTAAGTGGGTAGAAGCTATTCCAACTAGTAGTGCTGATCACAACACTTCTATTAAAA
This sequence comes from Triticum aestivum, assembly GCF_018294505.1. Taxonomy (NCBI): domain Eukaryota; kingdom Viridiplantae; phylum Streptophyta; class Magnoliopsida; order Poales; family Poaceae; genus Triticum; species Triticum aestivum. The sequence goes on along the minus strand of NC_057807.1, from coordinate 592,221,398 downwards.
TGCTTAAGGAAGTTATTTTTTCCGAGGTTTGGAGTCCCTAGATACTTAATGACTGATGGTGGTTCACACTTTATTCATGGTGCTTTCCGTAAGATGCTTGCTAAATATGACGTTAATCATAGGATTGCACCTCCTTATCATCCTCAGTCTAGTGGTCAAGTAGAATTGAGCAATAGGGAGCTCAAATTAATTTTGCAAAAGACTGTTAATAGGTCTAGAAAGAATTGGTCCAAGAAACTTGATGATGCATTATGGGCCTATAGAACTGCATATAAAAATCCTATGGGTATGTCTCCGTACAAAATGGTCTATGGAAAAGCTTGTCACTTACCTCTCGAACTAGAACATAAGGCATATTGGGCTATTAAAGAGCTCAACTATGATTTCGAACTTGCCGATGAGAAGATGTTATTTGATATTAGCTCACTTGATGAATGGAGAGCCCAAGCATATGAAAATGCCAAGTTGTTTAAAGAAAAAGTTAAAAGATGGCATGACAAAAGGATACAAAAGCGTGAGTTTAATGTAGGTGATTATGTATTGCTATACAACTCTCGTTTAAGATTTTTTGCAAGAAAACTTCTCTCTAAATGGGAAGGTCCCTACGTTATCGAGGAGGTCTATCGTTCCGGTGCCATAAAAATCAACAACTTCGCAGGCACAAATCCGAAGGAGTACATAAAGGACACTTCCAGAACGTTCCAGACGCCGAAAAGGAATAGGTAAGTGGTACGGTAAGTAAACTGACTCCAAAACAATTTTTAAGGTAATATTTCTCCGTTTTGGAATATTTAGAAAAATAGAAAAATAAGTAGCAGTCCGGGGAGGACACGAGGCCTCCACAAGGGTGGAGGGCGCGCCCTACCCCCCTGGGCGCGTCCCCCTACCTCGTGAGCACCTCGTGTGCCCTCCGGACTCCGTTTCCTTGCACGATACGTATTTTGGTTGGTAAAAATTCATTATATATACTCCCGAAGGTTTTGACCACCGTATCACGCAAATATCTTCAGTTTTTGTTTCGAGCTGTTGCTGCTGCAGATCAAAGCAAGATGTCTTCTCAAGAGTCAGTCGGAGAAAGCCGGGTATCTAACCCGGCACCGGAACCAACAGTAAACAGCGAAGCTGACCACTTTGGGCCAGCAACGGAGGAAGATATGGAGGCTGACCTGATGAGAGTAGATGCCATGGAAGATCAAGAAGTCACCTCTCGCCTCCGAGCTGGATGTACAATGAGGGAACTACAGAGCGCAGCTATTCCAAACTCGGTTATCCCTTCCAATGTTAAATTTCTTTCCTAGGAAAATATGAGGAGGAGTGTCTCTTGTTCTCCCGCAGCTATGCAACATCCTTGGGTGCAAGGAGCTTTAGCCGTTACAGGAAAGCTTCGCAAGCAAATAATGGACCTCAAGCAGCAAGTCAATAAGCTCGAGGAGGAGAACCGTATTCTGAGGGGAATCATCGCCAAGAATATTACACCTACAACCAAGAAGGAGAAATAACCACATGGGTATGGGCACTCCCCTTGGCGACTGCCAAGCTTGGGGGAGGTGCCCTGGTATCGTATCACCATCACAACTCCTATCTTTACAGTTTTTCTTAGTTCGATTCTATTAGTAGTATCTTGATTTAGTAGAATAAAGTCATGGCATGATCTAGTTTTGAGTTTTGCTTTATGATCCTTCTTTGTAATCGAGTCCGTGAGCTATATAATAAAGATTAGTGTCGAGTCAAGGGCTTGATTGTTTTGCCATGATCTTGGGGAAGTAGAAGAAAAAGAACAAAAAGAATCAAGGAGCTCATATTGATCTTATTGAAAGTAATGACTTCACATAGAAAGAGTATGATGATTAAAAGTTGTTGGGAGTTGGCAAATATAGCTTTGGTCATCGTTGCAATTAATAGGAAGTAATAAGGAAAGAGAGGTTTCACATATAGATATATTATCATTGACATCTTTTATGGTTGGGAGCACTCATTAAAATATGACACGCTAAAGAGTTGAGGTTGGACAAGGAAGTCAGCATAATGAGTTATGTTTTCTTACATTCGAGATAAAGTATGTTGTCATGGATCCTCTACCGTGTTGAGCTTGCCTTTCCCCCTCATGCTAGCCAAATTCTTAGCACCAAGTAGAAATACTACTTGTGCTTCCAAACACCCTTAAACCAGTTTTGCCATGAGAGTCCACCATATCTACCTACGGATTGAGTAAGATCCTTCAAGTAAGTTGTCATCAGTGCAAGCAATAAAAATTGCTCTTTAAATATGGATGATTTATTAATGTAGAGAAATAAGCTTTGTACGAACTTGTTGTGGACGCAATAACAGCGACGGACTGCATAATAAAGGTTCACATACAAGGGGCAATATAAAGTGACGTTCTTTTGCATTAAGATTTTGTGCATCAACCCTAAATGCGCATGACAACCTGTGCTTCCCTCTGCGAAGGCCCTATCTTTTATTATTATCCTCTACCTTACAAGAGTCTCGGTGATCCTCACCATTCCTTTTTCATTTTATCCTTTGGCAAGCTCAGCATGTTGGAAAGAGTATGATATACATATCTAATTGGATGTGGGGGAGCATGAATTGTTATCGTTGACATTACCCTTGAGGTAAAAGGTTGTGGGGCAAAACTATAAGCCCCTATCTTTCTCTGTGTCTGATTAAAACTCCGTAACCACAAATATTGCGTGAGTGCTAGCAATTATGATGGACTAAATGATAGTTGAGTATGTGGACTTGCTTTTAAGCTCTGACATAGACTCTTTCCGATGTTATGATAAATTGCAATTTCTTCAATGACTGAGATTATAATTGTTAGTGCCCAATAATGTTTCTAATTCATGATTTGGCTTTGTGAATAGATCACTACTTGAACATGAGTAATCATATGACAAAATCTATTTATGTTGTTGTTATGAAATAATCATGATGCTTTCATGTCTGTATTTTTTTTATCGACGCCTCTACCTCTAAACATGGGGACATATCTATTGTTATCGGCTTTTCGCTTGAGGACAAGCGAGGTCTAAGCTTGGGGGAGTTGATACGTCCACTTTGCATCATGCTTTTATGATAATATCTATTGCATTATGGGCTGTTATTTCACGTTATGTCACGATACTTATGGCTATTCTCTCTTATTTTACAAGGTTTACATGAAGAGGGAGAATGCCGGCAGCTGGAATTCTGGGCTGGAAAAGGAGCAAATATTGAAGGACTATTCTGCGCAACTCCAAAAGTGCTGAAACTCCATGGAATACCTTAGAATAAATAAAGAAAAATCGTCTCCAAAGATGAAGGCCAGGGGGCCCACACCCTACTCACGAGGGTGGGGGGCGCCCCCCCCCCCTGGGCGTGCCCCCCTACCTCGTGGGCCCCCTGGTGGCTCTCCGACGCCCATCTTCTCCTATATGAAGTCTTTCGATGAGAAAAAAATCAAAGAGAACCTTTCGGGACGAGACTCCGCCGCCACGAGGTGGAACCTTGGCGGAACCAATCTAGGGCTCTGGCGGAGCTTTTCTGCCGGGGACACTTCCCTCCGGGAGGGGGAAATCATCACCATTGTCATCACCAACGCTCCTCTCATCGGGAGAGGGCAATCTCCATCAACATCTTCACCAGCACCATCTCATCTCCAAACCCTAGTTCATCTCTTGTATCCAATTCTTGTCTCCAAGTACGGGATTGGTGCTAGTAGTTTGCTAGTAGTGTTGATTACTCTTTGTATTTGATGCTAGTTGGTTTATTTGGTGGAAGATCATATGTTCAGATCCTATATGCACATTATTACCCCTATGATTATGAACATGAATATGCTTTGTGAGTAGTTACATTTGTTCCTGAGGACAAGGGAGAAGTCTTGCTATTAGTAGTCATGTGAATTTGGTATTCGTTCGATATTTTGATGAGATGTATGTTCTCTAGCCTCTAGTGGTGTTATGTGAACGTCGACAACATAACACTTCACCATTATTGGGCCTAGAGGAAGGCATTGGGAAGTAATAAGTAGATGATGGGTTGCTAGAGTGACAGAAGCTTAAACCCTAGTTTATGTGTTGCTTCGTAAGGGGCTGATTTGGATTCACATGTTTCATGCTATGGTTAGGTTTACCTTAATACTTTTGTTGTAGTTGCGGATGCTTGCAATAGAGGTTAATCATAAGTGGGATACTTGTCCAAGTAAGGGCAGTACCCAAGCACCGGTCCACCCACATATCAAATTATGAAAGTACAGAACGTGAATCATATGAGCGTGATGAAAACTAGCTTGACGATATTCCCATGTGTCCTCAGGAACGCTTTTCCTATTACAAGAGTTTGTCCAGGCTTGTCCTTTGCTACAAAAAGGATTGGGCCACCTTGCTGCACTTTATTTACTTTTGTTACTTGTTGCTCGTTACAATTTATCTTATCACAAAACTATCTGTTACCACTTATTTCAGTACTTGTAGAGAATACCTTGCTGAAAACTACTTATCATTTCCTTCCGCTCCTCGTTGGGTTCGATACTCTTACTTATCGAAAGTACTACGATAGATCCCCTATACTTGTGGGTCATCAAGACTCTTTTCTGGCGCCGTTGTCGGGGAGTGAAGCGCCTTTGGTAGGTGGAATTTGGTAAGGAAAATTTTATTTAGTGTGCTGAAATTTTCTGTCACTTGTTACTATGGAAAGTAATTGTTTGAGGGGCTTGTTCGGGGTATCTTCACCCCGTCCAGTTGAGCCAAGAGTTGCTCCTCAACCCACTGAACCTACTGAATCTATTGAAAATGAAACTCCTTTTGGAATTCCTTCGGGTATGATGGAAAAACTGCTAGCTAACACTTTCGCAGGAGATGGAACAAAGCATCCTGACGAACATCTACGCTTTGTGGATGATGTTTGTGGACTATTTAAGCTTGCAGGTATACCCGATGATGTTGTTAAGAAGAAGGCTTTCCCTTCATCTTTGGAGGGATACGCATTGACATGGTATAGGCTATGTGATGATACGAGATCATGGAACTATAAAAGAGTGAAATTGGAATTTCATCAAAAGTATTACCCTATGCATCTTGTTCATCGTGATCGCAATTATATATATAATTTTTGGCCTCGCGAAGGAGAAAGCATGGCTCAAGCTTGGGGGAGGCTTAAATCAATGTTATATTCATGCACCAATCATGAGCTCTCAAAATTGACAATTCTCCAGAATTTTTATGCTCGGCTTTCTGATAATAATCGCACCATGCTCGATACTTCTTGTGCTGGCTCTTTTATGATGAAACCTATTGAATTTGGATGGGATCTATTGGATAGAATTAAACGCAACTCTGAAGATTGGGACCTCGACGAAGGTAACGAGTCAGGTATGACACCCAAGTTTGATTGTGTTAAATCTTTTATGGATACCGATGTTTTCCGTAAGTTTAGCACTAAATATGGACTTGACTCCGAGATAGTAGCTTCTTTCTGTGAATCTTTTGCTACTTATGTTGATCTCCCCAAGGAGAAGTGGTTTAAATATCATCCTCCCACAGAAGTAAAAGTAGCTGCACCTATTAAAGTTGAAGAAAAGATTGTCACGTATAATGATCCTATTGTTCCTACTTCTTATGTTGAGAAACCTCCTTTTCCTGTTAGAATGAAGGATCATGCCAAAGCTTCAACTGTTGTTCGTAAAAGCAAGACTAGGACTTATACACCCCCTCAGCAAGTCAAAGTAGAACCCAATATTGCTATTGTTAAAGATCTCTTGTCAGATAATATTGATGGGCATGTTATTCAATTCGCTGGTGAAACTGCTAGAATTGCTAAACCCTGTGATAACGATAAACATAGACCTGTGGTAGGCGTGGCTGTTATTTCTGTTAAAATAGGATATCATTGTTATCATGGCTTATGTGATATGGGTGCTAGTGCTAGTGTTATACCTTATGAATTATATAAAGAAATTAAGCATGAAATTGCACCTGCTGAGTTAGAAGAAATTGATGTCACAATTAAACTCGCCAATAGAGATACTATTTCACCAGTGGGAATTGTTAGAGATGTTGAAGTCTTATGTGAGAAAACTAAATATCATGCTGATTTTCTTGTTCTCAGTTCCCCGCAAGAAAGCTTTTGTCCTATTATATTTGGTAGCCCTTCTTGAGTACTGTTTCAGAATTAAAGCCACCTGGAACACCATAGCGAAGTGGTGTGTCCGAACGTCGTAACCGTACTTTATTAGATATGGTGCGATCTATGATGTCTCTGACTAATTTACCGCTATCGTTTTGGGGTTATGCTTTAGAGACGGTTGCATTCACTTTAAATAGGGCACCATCAAAATCCTTTGAGATGATGCCTTATGAACTATGGTTTGGCAAGAAACCAAAGTTGTCGTTTCTTAAAGTTTGGGGCTGCGATGCTTATGTGAAAAAGCTTCAACCTGATAAGCTCGAACCCAAATCGGAGAAGTGCGTCTTCATAGGATACCCAAAGGAAACTGTTGGGTACACCTTCTATCACAGATTCGAAGGCAAAATCTTTTTTGCTAAGAATGTATCCTTTCTAGAGAAGGAGTTTCTCTTGAAAGAAGTGAGTGGGAGGAAAGTAGAGCTTGATGAGGTAATTGTACATTCTCCCTTATTGGAAACTAGTTCATCACAGAAATCAGTTCCAGTGATTCCTACACCAATTAGTGAGGAAGTTAATGATGATGATCATGAAACTTCAGATCAAGTTACTACTGAACCTCGTAGGTCTTCCAAAGTAAGATCCGCACTAGAGTGGTACGGTAATCCTATTCTGGAAGTCATGTTACTAGACCATGATGAACCTATGAACTATGAGGAAGCGATGATGAGCCCAGATTCCGTGAAATGGCTTGAGGCCATGAAATCTGAGATGGAATCCATGTATGAGAACAAAGTGTGAACTTTGGTGGACTTGCCCGATGATCGGCAAGCCATAGAAAATGAATGAATCTTTAAAAAGAAGACCGACGCGGACGATAATATTATTGTTTACAAAGCTCGACTTGTTGCGAAAGGTTTTTGACAAGTTCAAGGAGTTGACTATGATGAGACTTTCTCACCCGTAGCGATGCTTAAGTCTGTCCGAATCATGTTAGCTATTGCTGCATTTTATGATTATGAAATTTGGCAAATGGATGTCAAAACTGCATTCCTGAATGGATTTCTGGAAGAAGAGTTGTATATGATGCAACCAGAAGGTTTTGTCGATCCAAAGGGTGCTAACAAAGTGTGCAAGCTCTGGCGATCCATTTATGGACTGGTGCAAACCTCTCGGAGTTGGAATAAACGCTTTGATAGTGTGATCAAAGCATATGGTTTTATACAGACTTTTGGAGAGCCTGTATTTACAAGAAAGTGAGTGGGAGCTCTGTAGCATTTCTGATCTTATATGTGGATGACATATTGTTGATTGGAAATGATATAAAATTTCTGGATAGCATAAAGGTATACCTGAATAAGAGTTTTTCTATGAAAGACCTTGGAGAAGCTGTTTACATATTGGGCATCAAGATCTATCGAGATAGATCGAGACGCTTAATTGGACTTTCACAAAGCACATACCTTGATAAAGTTTTGAAGAAGTTCAAAATGGATCAGTCAAAGAAAGGGTTCTTGCGTGTGTTACAAGGTGTGAAGTTGAGTCAGACTCAAAGCCCGGCCACTTCAGAAGATAGAGAGAAAGTGAAAGTCATTCCCTATGCTTCAGCCATAGGTTCTATCATGTATACAATGTTGTGTACCAAACCTGATGTATGTCTTGCTATAAGCATAGCAGGGAGGTACCAAAGTAATCCTGGAGTGGAGCACTGGACAGCGGTCAAGTACATCCTGAAATACCTTAAAAGGACTAAGGAAATGTTTCCCGGTTATGGGGGTGATAAAGAGTTTCTCGTAAAGAGTTACCTTGATGCAACCTTTTACACCAATCCAGATGACTCTAGGTCTCAATCTGGATACATATTGAAAGTGGGAGCAATTAGCTAAAGTAGCTCTATGCAGAGCATTGTAGACATAGAATATTTGCAAAATGCATACGGCTCTGAATGTGTCAGACCCGTTGACTAAACTTCTCTCACGAGCAAAACAAGATCACACCTTAGTACTCTTTGGGTATTAATCACATAGCGATGTGAACTAGATTATTGACTCTGGTAAACCCTTTGGTTGTTGGTCACAAGGCGATGTGAACTATGGGTGTTAATCACATACAGATGTGAACTATTGATGTTAAATCACATGGCGATGTGAACTAGATTATTAACTCTAGTGCAAGTGGGAGACCGAAGGAAATATGCCCTAGAGGCAATAATAAAGTTATTATTTATTTCCTTATTTCATGATAAATATTTATTATTCATGCTAGAATTTATTAACCGGAAACTTAGTACATGTGTGAATACGTAGACAAAACATAGTGTGTCTAGTATGCCTCTACTTGACTAGCTCGTTATTCAAAGATGGTTATGTTTCCTAACCATAGACATGTGTTGTCATTTGATGAACGGGATCACATAATTAGGAGAACGATGTGATGGACAAGACCCATCCGTTAGCTTAGCATTATGATCGTTACAGTTTCATTGCTACTGCTTTCTTCATGACTTATACATGTTCCTCAAACTATGAGATTATGCAACTCCCGAATACCAGAGGAACACCTTGTGTGCTATCAAACATCACAACGTAAATGGGTGATTATAAAGATGCTCTACAGGTGTCTCCGAAGGTGTTTGTTGGGTTGGCATAGATCGAGATTATGATTTGTCACTCCATGTTTTGGAGAGGTATCTCTAGGCCCTCTCGGTAATGCTCATCACTATAAGCCTTGCAAGCATTGTGACTAATGAGTTAGTTGCGGGATGAAGTATTACAGAACGAGTAAAGAGACTTGCCGGTAACGAGATTGAACTAGGTAAGATGATACCGACGATCGAATCTCGGGCAAGTAACATACCGATGACAAAAGGAACAACGTATGTTGTTATGCAGTTTGACCGATAAAGATCTTCGTAGAATATGTAGGAGCCAATATGAGCATCCAGGTTCCGCTATTGGTTACTGACCAGAGATATGTCTCGGTCATGTCTACATAGTTCTCAAACCCATAGGGTTTGCACTCTTAACGTTCGATGACGATTTGTATCATGAGTTATGTGATTTGATGACTGAAGTTTGTTCGGAGTCCTGGATGAGATCATGGACGTGACGAGGAGTCTCGAAATGATCGAGACATAAATATTCATATATTGGAAGGTTGCATTTGGACATCGGAATGGTTCCGAGTGGTCCGGGCATTATTCCGGAGTACCAGAAGGTTACCGGAACCCCCGGGGAGGTTCGGGCATTTTTCGGAGTACCGGGAGGTTACCGGAACCCCCTGAGAGAAGTAATGAGCCTATTGGGCCTTATTGGAGGAGAGGAGAGAGGCCACAAGGGAGGGGCGCGCCCTCCCCTTGCCTAAACCGAATTGGACTAGGGAAGGGGGCCGCCCCCCCCCCTCTTTCCTTCTTCCTCTCTCTCCCTTCCCTTTCCCTCCGGTGGAAGAAAGGTTAAGGGGGGGTGAATCCTACTTGGACTAGGATTCCAAGTAGGACCCCCCTGGCGTGCCCAACCTGGCCGGCCTCCTCTCTCCCCCCTCCTTTATATATGTGGCCAGGGGGCACCCCATAGACAAATAAGTTGATCAAGTTGATCGTTTAGCCGTGTGCGGTGCCCCCCTCCATAGAGTTCCACCTCGGTCATATCGTCGTAGTGCTTAAGCGAAGCCCTACCCCGGTAACTTCATCATCACTGTCACCACACCGTCGTGCTGACGAAACTCTCCCTCGACCTCAGCTGGATCTAGAGTTCGTGGGACGTCACTGAGCTGAACGTGTGCAGATCGCGGAGGTGCCGTACCTTCGGTGCTAGGATCGGTCGACGTACGACTACATCAACCGCGTTGTCATAACGCTTCAGTTTTCGGTCTACGAGGGTATGTAGACAACACTCTCCCCTCTTGTTGCTATGCATCACCTAGTGATAGATCTTGGTGATCGTAGGGATTTTTTTTAAATTACCGCGTTCCCCAACATCACGAATCGTGACTAAAGGCCCTCCTGCCTTGACGCCCCGCAGCGGCCACATAGAGCTCCTTTAGTCCCGATTCGTAAGCCAACCGGGACGAAAAGTGGGGGCCTTTAGTCCCGATCGTTTTGTCCCGATTGCAGAATTGGGACTAAAGGCCCTCTGAAACCGAGACTGATGCCCTGTTTTCTACTAGTGCTTGTTGCAAGAGGAATGATACGGACAACTCGTATCAAAGAATTGGATGACGCTCCTTATTTAATTGACTATTTTGGTGTCAAGATCCAATTGCCTTGTTGTCAGATAATGCTGATTACTTCTTTCCCTCAAGTGGGTGGTCTAGTTTCTTCCTAGTCAAACACATCATCATCACCCGCAGAGGGATAGGTCGCCATGGGAGAGGTGGCGGCGGCGGCACCGGCGCCTCCATGTTTGGCGCAACGGCGAGACACAATGACCTGCGAGATGATCTCTATGTTATGTTAGATGGAAAGTACATGCGTGATTGATTTCATCGCGTATAGATGTTGTTGTATCATTTCCAAATAGCAAACCAACATGTGGTTGGATGGTTAGAGGGACTGTGGTATCCCCAGCCCACCAGGGTTCAATTCCTGGTGCTCGCATTTATTCCTGGATTTATTTCAGGATTTCCGGCGATGCGCATTTAGTGGGAGGAGACGTTTCCGTCGACGACGAGGTGCCTACGGCTACTTCGTAAATTTCAAGATGATATGCCGGTTTAGTCTTTCGGAGATGCTCATAGGGGTAGGATGTGCGTGTGTGCATTCATAGGGGTGAGTGTATGTGCGTGTGTTAAAAAAATCATTTCCAAATACGTAACAAAGTGGTTAGGGATTTAATTCTGCTTTGAGATGTGTGCAAAGTGTGGGGTGTCAAAATCAAAGGAGGGGCGTCAGGCAGGACACTGTTAGACCATCTCCGATAGAATTTTCTTCCCCTTCTTACTTGGGCAGCTCGCCTCCTCCATGGTGCCCTAGCTAGTTAGTTCACTGTCCGTGGGGCAAACAAGACAACACAGATGTTGATATGTTTTTATAGCGTTACTTTGAGGAGAAATGTAGCAAAGGCCGATCGGACGTGGAGTTTCTACACCTGAGCTCATATGCTCCTGCTATGAACAGTAAAATAAATAAAATAGAAAAACATTTCAAAAAATTCTGAATTTTTTGTGTGGCATAGTTTAAGAAATGTTTGTTGTGCTTGCAAAATTTCGTTATGAAATGACTTTGGTGGAAGGCATGGTAAAAAGAACAAAATCATACTCTGAAAATGTTACTTTCAAACGCATTTTGGAGCTCTGATTTTTTTTTTGCCACGACCTCCACCAATGTGATTTCGTGATAAAATTTTGCATGCACAACAAACATTTCTTAAAGCAAGCCACAAAAAAATTTCAGAATTTTTTGAATTTTTTTCTATTTTATTTATTTTACTGTTTATAGCAGGAGCATATGAGCTCAGGTGTAGAAAGGTACTTTCGAGGCCGATCTTGTATTCTTGTTTTGCAAAGCATCACTAATATTTTAGGTACGTACCAAATTGAGATTGAGGAGAGTTAACAACCGAGGATTGCTTTCTCTTCAGTGTTCGGACTTCTTTATTCACATATTGAAAAAATGACGTTTTCAAATAATGTTCCAGGAATTTCAAAAGGTGTTCATGTTTTTAAAATTTTGTTCAGAATTCCAAAAATTGTTTCCATCCAGAAAATTTGTTCACATGTTCAAAAAATCTTAAGGGAATTCAAAAAATGTTCATATTTTCAAATTTTGTTCGGAATTCCAAAAATTGTTTCCATTCAGAAATTTTGTTAACATATTCAAAAAATCTTAAGGGAATTCAAAAAATGTTCATATTTTCAAAAAAAAATGGAATTTTAGAAAATGTCACTGTTTTTTAAAAAATCACGTTTTAAAAATGTCCACATTTTAAAAAATTGTTTGGAATTCAATTGTTTTTCTTGTTTTAAATATTGTTCACAAATTCTAAAAATATTTTCGGTTTCAAGAAATTTTTGGGATTTCAAAAAAATTCCATGTTTCAAATTTTTTCATGTTTAAAAAAAAATGTTAGTGTTTTTTAAAGACGTTCACAATTTGAAGAAATGTTGAGAAGTTAACACATGGCCCATGTGGTAATCAACCTATAAAAATGTTGACAAGTTTCAGCATTTGTTCACACATCCACGAACATTTTGCAAACTAGTGAACTTTTTTCAATTTTATGAACAGTTTTTGAATTGGCGGACTTTTTTTTTGGAATTTTGTGAAGCTTTTTGTCATTCTCTAGCTTTTTGTGAATTCAAAAACTACTTTTCAATTTTATGGACATTTGTTTAAGCCGCCAACTTTTTCTAATTATCATAGTTTTATTCGAAATTCGTATATTTCTTTATTACAATACTAGGAAAAGGACCCGTGCGTTGCAATGGGAGAAACAAATCCTTGTACGTTAGTCTGTATTTCCACTTCTGCTCACCACCATTGTTGATAATGGTCACATCATCCAACGAATGTGATCAACCCTAAGGTGGTGAGCTTGGTCATTACATCAGAGGCACAAGAATGCCTGGAGGGACCAAACACTAAACATAGTTTCCTGAGGGGGGCAAAAGACTTCAGTTTTTTCAATTAAGCCCCTCCTAAAAAAATCTTTACAGATTGTGCATTACACTCTAGCACACAACTTTTGCAATCCTCTCCTAGTACCGGGTTGTAATTCATCAAACCTACAATGATAGTGGGTCCCATTTTTGTGCTAAAAATCACTACAGAACCAATGGGAACATACTAAAATGCGTTTGACATACTGCCATAGAGTATTTTATCCTTATGCATAAATTGTGGTGTGATAAATTTGTCGAGATGGGAAGGATCCTAAAAGAATATTAGGCGAGGGTGCTAATTACCGAATTAAAACAAAGTGGTAAAAAATCATCCCAACTTTTGGTAACAAAATGAGTGGCACATATTATAACTGAAATTTGTGTGCAGATCAAAAAGAGCAGTCCGCTTTAGTACCAACTTCCACTCTGCACAGTTTTCCAACTTGTATAATGTAATGTGCAGGGATAGCTTCAAAATCAGAAATAGCTAGCACGGAGCCGAAATCATCATTTTAGGTACATCTGATCATGATTTGAGTTCCAGCTAAACAAAAGCAACCCTTAGCTAGAAAATCTATAAACAAAGTTATTCTAAAGTTTTTAACTCGGAATTAAATTTATCCTTGGCCATGATCAAGAATATATTTTGGTAACCTCGTATCAAGAGACAATATCATTTTGGAATAGATCTTTTGAACCAGTGATTGGTTTGAACTATAAAACAAATGTTGACTTCCTCTGAATTTCGAAGTGAAAAGAAAACTTATTGTGTCAGCTACACCTAGCTAGCAAGTGCCTTGCTGCACCAGTAGCAGTCGCCACAGCTTACTCCGTTGCGAGCCATTGATGCAGCCTGTTGATAACTTGGTATACTCTTCAGCAGCCACATCAAAACAATATGTCACTCTTCAGAGGAAGCCGGGGATGTTTGTTCAGGCTTCTGATGCAAATGGAGCAGGGGAGCCTTTCCCTGTTGATCTAAAAAAACAATATATCCTTAGAAATTTGACAAAAAAATTACCACTCGAACAATTTTGCAAGTAGCAAAATAATATTGAAAGTACTCGAAAAGTACACCTTCTATGCCATGTCGAAATACCAATCTCATAATTCACAAAAGGTATTTCCTAACAAATGAAGAGGCATCTTCGAAGGTTGCTGAAAATGAAATTGGCAGGAAAAAATGGCACTCTAACTCCATCTTTTTTCCTCGAAGTGAGGCCAGTCTGCACCTTAGGGCATCTCCAGCCGTTGGCCCCCCAGGAGGGGCAAAAAATCGCCCCCTGGGGGCGCACCGGCGCTAAACCGCGCACTGGGGGCGTGATGTCCCCCAGTCGCGGCGCCCACGGTTAGTCAAAAAAGTCAAATACGGCGCAAAAACGACCCAAATTTAACGCAAACATTGGCGAGTTCGTTCAACTTAAACATATTTTACAAAAAAAGAAAAAAAAACTACCGCGGGCTACCCCCGCCGTCTCCCTCGCCGCCCGCCTCGCCGCCCGCCCACGCGGTTCTACATGCCGAGGAGGCTGTAGAACCGCGTGTAGTCACCGCCGTCGTCGTCATCGTCGTCGTCGTCGTCGCCGCCCCCGCCTTCGCCTCCGCCGTCCCTGCTGCATCCCTCCCCTGGTTGGCGCGGCGGGTTGGATGGTCCGGGAGGCGGCGTCATCGTCGTCGTCGCTGTCGAGGACCACGACGTCGTGCTCGTCCTCACGCCCACGCTTGCGGGCGGCGATCTCCTCCAGGGCCCGGCGCTGCCGGACCATCTCGTCGCGTGAAGAAACTCCATGCAGATGGATTATTTGGACTCACTTGATTTTGAATCACTTGAGATATGCAAATCATACCACATGGGCAAAATGACTGAAAAGCCTCGGTTTCAGTAAGATGGAACAAGATAGCAACTTGTTGGAAATAACACATTTTGATGTGTGCAGTCCAATGAGTGTTGAGGCATGCAATGAATATCGTTATGTTCTTACTTCACGGATGATTTGAGTAGATACTGAGTGTATTTACTTGATGAAACACAAGTCTGAATTATTGAATGGTTCAAGTAATTTCAGAGTGAAGTTGAAGATCATCGTGACAAGAGTATAAAATGTCTATGATATGATCATAGAGATGAGTATCTGAGTTACGAGCTTTGGCATGCAATTAAGACATTGTGGAAATTGTTTCACAATAAATACCGCCTGGAACACCATAGTGTGATGGTGTGTCCAAACATCATAGTTGCACCCTATTGGATATGATGCATACCATGATGTCTCTTATCGAATTACCACTATCGTTCATGGGTTAGGCATTAGAGACAACCACACTCACTTTAATAGGGCACCACATAATTCCGTTGAGACGACACCGTTTGAACTATGGTTTGGAGAAACCTAAATTGTCGTTTCTTAAAAGTTTGGGGCTGCGACGCTTATGTGAAAAAGTTTCAGGTTGATAAGCTCGAACCCAAAGCGGATAAAATGCTTCTTCATAGGACACCCAAAACAGTTCGGTATACCTCCACTCTCAGTTCCGGAAGCAAAAAGGATTGTTCTAGAATTAGGTCATTTCCCGAGAAAAGTTTCTCTCGAAAGAATTGAGTGGGAGGATGGTGGAGACTTGATGAGGTTATTGAACCGTCACTTCAACAAGTGTGTAGCAGGGCACAGGAAGTTGTTCATGCGGCGCCTACACCAATTGAAATAGAAGCTTATGATAGTGATCATGAAGTTTTGGATCAAGTCACTATCGTACCTCGTAGGGTGACAAGGATGCGTACTACTTCTGAGTGGTACAGTAATCCTGTCTTGAAGGTCATGTTGCTAGACAATAATGAACCTACGAGCTATGAAGAAGCGATGGTGGGCCCGGATTCCGACGAATGGCTCAAGGCCATAACATCCGAGAGAGGATCCATGACTTTGGAAGAAATACTTGATGGTCGTAAGGACGTTGGGTAAAGATGGATTTTAAAAGGAAGACAGACAATGATGGTAAGTATCACCATTAAGAAAGCTCGACTTGTCTTTAAAGATGTTTTCCGACAAGTTCAAGGAGTTGACTACGGTGAGGCTTTCTCACTCGTAGCGATGCTATGAGTCTGTTGGAATTGGATTAGCAATTACTGCATGATTGATGAAATCTTGCAGATAGGATGTCAAAACAGTGTTTCCTCGACGTTATACTTGAGGAAAGGTTGTATGTGATACAACCAGAAGGTTTTGTCAATCCTGAAAGATGCTAACAAGTATGCAAAGCTCCAGCAATCCTTCTAAGAACTGGAGTAAGCATCTCGGAGTTGGAATGTACGCTTCGATGAGATGATCAAAGATTTTGGGTTTATACAAAGTTTGTGAGAAACTTGTATTTCCAAAGAAGTGAGTGGGAGCACTATAGAATTTCTAATAAGTATATGTGAATGACATATTGTTGATAGAAAATGATGTAGAATTTCTGGAAAGCATATAGGGTTATTTGAAAAGTGTTTTTCAATAGAAAACCTGAATTAAGCCGCTTGAACATTGAGCATCAAGATCTATGAAGATAGATAAAAACGCTAAATGGTACTTTCAAATGAGCACATACCTTGACATGATCTTAAAGGTGTTCAAGATGGATCAGTCAAAGAAGGAGTTCTTGCCTAAGTTGTAAGGTATGAAGTTAAGAGTTAAAGCTCGACCACGGCAGAAGAGAGAGAAAGGACGAAGGTCGTCCCCTATGCTTCAGACATAGGCTCTGTAGTATGCTATGCTGTGCATCGCACTGGAAGTGTGCCTTGCCATGAGTCTGGCAAGGGGGTACAAGAGTGATCCAGGAATGGATTATTGGACAGCGGTCAAAATTGTCCTTGGAGTAAATAAGGACATGTTTCTCGATTATGGAGGTGATAAGGAGTTCGGCGTAAAGGGTTACGTCGATGCAAGCTTTAACACCTATCCGAGTGACTCTGAGTAGCAAACCGGATACGTATAGTGGAGCAACCATTTGGAATAGCTCCAAGTGGAGCGTGGAAGCAGTATTTACAATATGACATAGAGATTTGCGAAGTACATACGGATCTGAATGTTGCAGACCCGTTGACTAAAACCTCTCTCACAAGCAAAACATGATCAAACCCCAGAACTCATTGAGTCTTAATCACATGATGATGTGAACTAGTTTAGTGACACTAGTAAACTCTTGGATGTTGGTGACATGGAGATGTGACCTATGAGTGTTGATCACATAGCGATGTGAACTAGATTATTGACTCTAGTGCAAGTGGGAGACTGTTGGAAATATGCCCTAGAGGCAATAATAAATTGGTTATTATTATATTTCCTTGTTCATGATAATCGTTTATTATCCATGCTATAATTGTATTGATAGGAAACTCAGATACATGTGTGGATACATAGACAACACCATGTCCCTAGTAAGCCTCTAGTTGACTAGCTCGTTGGTCAACAGATGGTTACGGTTTCCTGACCATGGACATTGGATGTCGTTGATAACGGGATCACATCATTTGGAGAATGATGTGATGGACAAGACCCAATCCTAAGCCTAGCACAAAGATTGTGTAGTTCGTATGCTAAAGCTTTTCTAATGTCAAGTATCTTTTCCTTAGACCATGAGGTTGTGCAACTCCCGGATACCGTAGAAATGCTTTGGGTGTACCAAACGTCACAACGTAACTGGGTGGCTATAAAGATGCACTACAGGTATCTCCGAAAGTGTCTGTTGGGTTGGCACGAATCGATACTGGGATTTGTCACTCTGTGTAATCGGAGAGGTATCTCTGGGCCCACTCGGTAGGACATCATCATAATGTGCACAATGTGACCAAGGGGTTGATCACGGGATGATGTGTTACGGAACGAGTAAAGAGACTTGCCATCGTAGACAAGTACAGTATCGTTATACCGACGATCGAATCTCGGGCAAGTACAGTATCGTTAGACAAAGGGAATTGTATATGGGATCGATTGAGTCCTTGACATCGTGGTTCATCCGATGAGATCATCGTGGAACATGTGGGAGCCAACATGGGTATCCACATCCCGCTGTTAGTTATTGGCCGGAGAACGTCTCGGTCATGTCTGCATGGTTCCCGAACCCGTAGGGTCTACACACTTAAGGTTCGATGACGCTAGGGTTATAGGGAATAGATATATGTGGTTACCGAATGTTGTTCGGTGTCCCAGATGAGATCCCGGACGTCACGAGGAGTTCCGGAATGGTCCGGAGGTAAAGATTTATATATGGGAAGTCCTATTTTGGCCACCGAAAAATGTTCGGGGTTTTTCGGTATTGTACTGGGAAGGTTCTAGAAGGTTCCGGAGTGGGGCCCACCTGCATGGGGGGACCCATATGAACGTGGGTAGTGGGGTCAAGGCCCCACACCCCTGGTCAAGGCGCACCAAGATCCCCCCTTAGATGAAATAAGATCATATCCCGAAGGTATAAGATCAAGATCCCTAAAAAGGGGGGATAACAATCGGTGGGGAAAGGAAAGGATGGGATTTCTTTCCTCCCACCTTTGCCAACGCCCCAATGGACTTGGAGGGCAAGAAATAATCCCCCTCCACCCCTATATATAGTGGGGAGGCGCATGGGAGCTGCACCCTTGCCCCTGGCGCAGCCCTCCCCCTCTCCCAAGTCCTCCTCCTCTCCCGCGGTGCTCGGCGAAGCCCTGCAGGATTGCCACGCTCCTCCATCACCACCACACCGTCGTGCTGCTGCTGGATGGAGTCTTCCCCAACCTCTCCCTCTCTCCTTGCTGGATCAAGGCATGGGAGACGTCACCGGGCTGTACGTGTGTTGAACGCGGAGGTGCCGTCCGTTCGGCACTAGGATCTCTGGTGATTTGGATCACGACGAGTACGACTCCTTCAACCCCGTTCTCTTGAACGCTTCCGCTTAGCGATCTACAAGGGTATGTAGATGCACTCTTCTTTCCCTCGTTGCTAATTTCTCCATAGATAGATCTTGGTGACACGTAGGAAAATTTTGAATTTCTGCTACGTTCCCCAACACGGGCGCCCCCCAGCGCGCCGGGTTCGGGCTGGGTCCGCCGGCGCTGTTTTCGGCCCAAGCCGGCGAAAATCGGGCTCCTGGGGGCGCGACTGGGCCGTTTTTTCGGCGCCGGCGCGAAAAAAACGCCTGGGTGGCCTTCCTGGGGGCGCGGCTGGAGATGCCCTTAGCAACACGAATTTAGACCTGCTAGTATTGTTGTAGACATGTACACAGCTGAACCACTGTGCAGTGTTTCAGGAATGTGTACAATAGTGTCAAAGGGAAGGTAATTTAAGATGGCATCTAAATAGTTCAGTAGTGCTAAAATAATCTAATTAGTTCAGTAATGCTCAAAAAATCTAATTAATTCAGAAAGACAACAGAACTTTAAAGATAAGTACATGTACAGTTCAACATTAGGAGATCAGCAAGGGAAGAAACAAACTGGCACCTTGGACGGAATATTAATAGGAACAAGACTATCATTGAATTTGTTCATTTTTTTAGCAATTCCACGAATGCAGAACCAGGGATATATTGTGCAAACAGTTTTGGTTAAAACATCTTTTGAAGCAGTCAATAATTTTAGCTTGTAAATCCCATAAATTTTTCAAAAAACATAATAAGTAAACATGAACATGCTTTTACTTGTTCCAACATCAAGAAATAAGGATTGGGCGCATATTGGCTACATCTTTGTCGGGCATCGTGGCCTCGTATTGGAAATATTTGCTTCTGTGCTTTCAATCTATCGGGTGTTCCAAACGCCTATTGGATGTCGTTTGTGTGTGTATGTGAGCATTTAAAAAAATAAGTCATCGTGCATCATGTTAAAGGAGAAGAACAATTATTCTATCAAAGAACATCAGCACATAATCCAACTTGATCTTAAGTCCATGTTCTGGACACCGAATCCATTGAGTACACACAATTAAAATATGCAAATTGATTGAGCTATAATAATTTTGATGTATTTTTATAGTTCTGTAGTTCTGCTAAAAGCAAGTTGGAAACTATTATTAGCAAAACATTTCAGCACCTACTCAATGTTTATATCCGAAATTTAAGCATCCATTTTCTTAGACAAAAAAAATGCAAGAAACATCATGAACGACTCTCCATAAGTTAATTTTCCCAGATGAATTAGACTGTACAACAAGCTCACCTTTGAAAACAAATTACGCCTGGCCTGATACACCAAAGAAGAACCTGAAAAAAAATGAAGTTCAACTCCTCATATGCATAACATCAAACATGTTGTGGGCAGAATCTGAATAGAAGCACACATTTATTTGGGAATAATGCAGTTACTGATCTGGGAGAGGGAGAGGAGCAGCACCACGCCATGACCAACAGTACAAAAGGAGATGAGAGGCAGCTCTACCTGTTGCAGTGTGTGCGTAGCAAGTCACCAGAGAGCAGTAGCACAGCGTGCGTGCATCAGACATGAGAGAGCGAGAGAGCTGCACGCATTCGAGGGAACCCGAGGAACGCCAGGTCGTCTCTCAGGCAGAACGCGGACCCCCTGAACCATAACAGGCGCCAGCTTTCGTCCTCGGGGTAGTACCCGTCCTCGAGCGCCCAAACGAACGGGATCCGCCGTCCCGGCTCCAGGTAGATGAACATGAAGGGGAGGTACACGTATGGGGATCTGCAAAGAACCATGGTTATTTTCAGGAGATCAAATTTGGACAGAATTGAATTACGGCTCAAGAAGAAATCGATCAGCCGCCGAAAGCAATTCAAGAAAGAGGTATCAAGAAGTGGGTCTGTCATGGCAAACTCACCAGATGCAGGGCAGTTATGCCTGCCATCCTCCCTGGCGGGGAAGCGCTCGACGATTCAATACCGGAGGGGAAGCTGGCTCTGTGGTCGACGTTGACGCACCTGCCGTTAGCGCTGAGGTAGGGGCCGATGACCTTGCAGAGCAGGACTCCACCCCCGGCTGGTCGTAGTCGCGAAGCTCCGCGTGGAGGCCGCGGAGGCCGAGCCGCGACCGTGTGGTCGGGGCGGCCGTACGCCGTCACCGCTCCCTTCTCTCTTCCTCTGGCCTCCTCTTGTCCTCCCTTTTCCTCTCCTGCTCATCTCTCTCTTCTCTCATAGATACCCGACGCCATGCCGCTCCTGCCGACCGTCGTGCTCCAGTGGCGAGGATGGCAGGGCCCGATCGGATCCGGGTGGATCTGGACGTGATGGATCCATTTCTGGCGGATTTGGCATAGAGGCGGCCGGATCCGGCGAGATTGAGGGCTGGTGGCGCCATGGCCCTTCTGGAGGTCCCTGTTCAGTGAGAAAGAGACACAGAGGTGAGAGGAGATCGAGAGGAAGGAGGAGAGGGGCGGGGCGGTGGAGCGGCCGGCGGCAGGGCGCGGCGGAGGTGTGGGGTTGCCGACGAGGCGGCTTGCGGGGGCGAGAGAAGCTCGGGCAGGATGGAGCTACGGGAGACGGAGCGGTCTGGTTCGGGCTGGTTTTTCAAGGTTATTTTTGTAAAAGTCAAACGTTATATAGAGACCCACTAAAACAGGGTCTGCGGATTAATTTTATATAAATCGAGGGACTTTTATGAAAAATCGTGCGCACGACGTACGGGCAAAAACCCAATTCTCTTTATTATTAAAAAATTAGGTAAAGATTAGGTAAAGATAAAGATGGGCCCAGGGTCTAGCCTAACGCGCGCAACGTATCCGAGCCCAAACGACACGAGACCTAACGCTTCCCTCAAAATAAGAAAAAACCTAACACACGCAGGCTGGACGCACGCACGCCCGCCGCCGCCGAGTGGTCTGCAGTCCGCCGCAGGCTGCCGGGGCCGTCCCCACGTTCCCGGCCTTCCCGGTCCTCACGTCCCCGTGGCCGTGCTCCGTTGAGCCTGGCCGTGCTGCACTTCTTCTGTGTTGCGCCGTGCGCCCTGCTGGCCCCCGCCAGCGCGGCCTTCCCCAGCGGCGGTGACGAGCAGAGCAACCGACGAGGCATCGACGGACTCCTCCCCCCGTGCTTCTGCCGCCGCCGGCTGTGTGTAGCCTGCTGCTGCCTACTGCCGCCGCGGCCACCCTTCCTTACGCTGGTAATTACTTATGTCTTTGTTTAATTGGTGTATGCATCGTTTGATTGTCACAATGCATAGATGATTTAAATGTTGAACTGAAATTATAATGGGGTGGAGTGTATATGTGAGTATGTGTAATGTGTTGGTGGAACTGGAATTGATTTATTATTGAAGGAATATAAATTGGTGTGTGCATTGTCTGATTGTCACTATAGATGATTTGTAGCTTTTTCATGTTTTATTTCTTTTATTAGATTGTTAAGCATTGATGTTAAATTCTAGATTTATTGAGCAACTGAGCTTTATTAGTTCTAGATACACCTCTTTTTATCCATTTTGATGACAAGTATTTCCGGACGGAGGGAATATGTTTTTCGCATGTGGTATTTTTTGGAATGTTATGGGGTATTTTTGGAGTGTCACAAGTGCCAAAGTTTTTTAATGTTGACAAAAAAATTGGCCCGGTGTGTGTGTGTGTGTGTGTGTGTGTGTGTGTGTAGGATTTATGATTCAAAGTATTACTTAAGTACGAAGTACTAACTGCCCTGCCCCAAATTGTTTCTTTCTGACCAGGTATCACAAAAATAAACAAATAATTTTAGTGATTTCATTTTGTTAAATCTAACTTAAGATGTTCTCATCTATACACTCAGTTCGGTTTATCTGTATGAACATTGACTTGGTTATTTACCTGTTCTACTTGGAAAGTATTGTGGATATGTGGTTGTCAGCTTTGGAGATTGTATCTGTTTCAAATATCCAGGGCTTGTGGCTCTCAATTTTTAAATTATGCATTGATGGCTTGTTATGTACTCCTACATCATATGGTTAGACATTTCTGCTTGCAGTTTGACCAGGGTTTAATATTTTCCTGGCTCCAGTACTGGACGTGAATGATGTTTGTTCTGACTTCTGAGCCAGATCAAGCACAACCTGCCGATGCCTCCACACTTGCTGACTCGCCCTCTCGCTGACGCCATCAAGGCTGAACTCGAGAGGCTCTTCCTGGATAAGGTAGTGTGGACTTTGTCATGTTATCATCAATGCATGGCAAGATTTGGCTCACAGTACCGGAATTCTGTTCCATTCGATGGTTCTTAATTGTATTTCTCAGTCTGTGTTTGGACTTGCACTGCAGGTGGTTGCTAATCTCGGTCTCTGCGTGTCCGTCTATGACATCCTTGCTGTCGAAGGCGGATTCATCTTTCCAGGAGAGGGCTGCTTGACGTATAAAGTAATTTGTGCTTTAATTGTTGCCATCCTGGAGGGAGTACTACTAACTAATTCTATATGTTGTTTAGTATATGCTCTGTAAGCTCTGTACAATATCAACGCCTAAAAGGGTGACTGCATCGCTTTGCCATGCCCTTTAGTTTGTGCAATTGAGTTGGATACCTGAAGTTCCAGTATGTTTAAGTTCTTTCCTGTGCAGTTTCTCATTGTTGCATGTAACCCCGGAGCCTTTCTTAGTAGTGCCTAGTATTTGATTGATGTGGGTACATAGAACTAAAACTTTTGGGATTGATACAGTAAGTTTGTCACTTAGACACTTAACTGTCTAATCTCAGTGTTAAACAACTACAGTTTTGAATATCAGTAATTGCCCTCAATTTTCACTTATTTAACCGACTATTTGGTGTCAAGATCCAGTTTGCCTTGCTGCAGGTTAATGCTGATTATTTCTCTGCCTCAAGTGCGTAGTCTTGCCTTTTCCTAGCTGCTGTGCTACTTGTGTTGAATGACTCACTGTAAATAGTATGTAAAACTTGTACCGTGGATGCGCTTTCTTCTGACGTTACTGTTAGTACAGAGTTTATGACCTCGTAATCTGAGGTTTTATACATTTTACAAATCATGCTTAGATTCTCTTTGTTTTCCCCATCTTGGAGAGGTTTCCTGTAGGTTATTGATGTTCAGGCCCTTCATTGAGGAGGTTCTTGTTGGGAAGGTTGGTGGATATGGTGAGAAACATTTACAAGGTGACTTGTTATTTTCTGTTTGACTTATTGTTGCTAATTGGTTTTCAACCTTTTGTAACCCCTTGCTTGAATTCATGCGTACTTTTAGTATCATGTCTTCAATTTTCATAACATCTTGCGCTGCAGGCAAACTTTTCATAATTTCATCATGATATATCCATTCTAATGCAAAAAATTAGCATATCCGATATCTGATATCTGATTCTTTTTCTACCTTACAAGTCCACACTATTACTTTTTTGAAGGACCTTATTTTTTTTCTTCCGGGTATGTGGAACTTGGTCGCACTACATTCTGATCTATAAGCTCGAACGCTGATATGGCACGATGATACGCACATGACCCTTCTGTTGCAGGCATATTACAGTTTCATATAGAGTTCTCCTCATGTCAGTGAATTCTAAGCCCAAGTCCTCGAGTCTTTGGTTGGAGAATTTGTACGGGCTTGCCATGAGCTTGTCGTCCTCTTCGCACCTGTAGAGGTAGAAATCGGTAGTCGGTACAGGTATAGATATAGATATGGACACGCATATGCAGAAGGTTGATATTTCATTCAGAGTAAACTAGCATACTTGGAAGTGATAGGATAGTGTGGAAAAAGACCCCGGATCAACTGGAGGAGGCAACTGCGGTGTAGCGCCATGCCGAAGCAGAGGTAGCGGCTGTGGGCGTGGTGGTGCTCATAGACGAGGAGATGGGCATGTACAACGTCGCGGACATCTGTGTAGATGGCGACAGCGTTGGGGTAGGCCTTCTTAGTACCCATTAGGTACCTTGCGACATGGTAGTTGCTGGCATTTAAAGACCGCTGCAGCATGGGACCGATGGTCATTGGCGGCACCACAACCGCCAGCTGCAGCTGCCTCCTGCTTGCCTCCTCCGTTGCTGCCATCTCTGCCATCATCTTGGCACAACAATAGTAGTTCTGCACAATGAAATTACTAGATTCCTAAGACGACACACACTGTTTGTTTCATCATGCGTATTATGTTTGGAAATCTGCTTCAGGTCATTGCCTTTGAGCTCCTTATATCCTTGATGAATTGACCTTTTCCTATCGGTTTGGGAGGTCTTGGGTTTGACCCGACCACCTGTATTTTAGTTTAGTTTTTTGTTAAAAAAAGTCTTGACCTCCGGGTGCCACAAATTAATTGGTAACATTGTGCAAAAATAAACTATTGAATTGGGAACAAACACTGCACCTGCGGAAAGATATGCATAGCAAGTTTCTAAGACACTATAAGGGCCTTTTGGTCTCACTTGCATTTAGATACTATACTAGTATGTTCTTTTCAGACAATTTCGAAAACGTCAAGTTTTCCATTTGGGACTCGGTTAAAAATGCTTGACTTTCGCCAAAATCCATCCATTTTGGTGTTTCTCAAAATCAAAAAAATCGGGGGTGGCCAGTAAGAACCTATCCCAGCTGATTGCTCATCATTATTACGATTTGTGATTGAGTTCCAAACATTGTTCTTTTACATGGCTGTTTTTTTCACTTTAATTTAGTTTTTCGTGCTTAAATATTATTGCAATGAATGTTAAGTCGCTTCGGAAATATCATACGCCTGTCTGTTTGCAGAACTCATAGTCGCTCCAGCATGTCTCATCCAGGATGGTGTCGGGGCTTCTGTTGGGGTTCATGTGCACTGCGCCGTACGAAGACGTGAAAACAAGGCGGCGGACGCCCATGTCCGCCGCCGCGTTCACCACGTTTCTGGTCCCCTCCACGGCGACCGGTATGAGTTCCTACATAGAGCCCCGCGGCCGAGAACAGGCAGCTAGCATTAATTAGGAAGCAAGCATTTCTTCCTTGCACCGCAGATGGTAATTAAGTATACACCGCAGATGGTAATTAAGTATATATGCTGCAAAAGTGTAGCAAGTGAACTGACAACATCGTTGGACACTGGAGAGGCGACATGGAAGACGCCATGGCAGCCGTCGAAGGCGGCACGGAGGCTGTCGTAGTCCAGGACGTCGGCGCGGCACAAGGATAATCTCTCATCGGCTCCCTCCAAGGTATGCAAATGAACGTTCTTGCGGTCCGCTTCACATGATTGGTGCACGATGCCATTGAAGCAAGTGATGGATTAGAAAAGGTAACTAGGAGGTATATATGCAAGATGCATGTGCTTAGACGTACCTGGGTCTCTAGCGGTTCCCCTGACACGATAGCCACGGTGGAGGAGCTCCTTCACCACCCATGACCCAATGAAGCCCCCTGCCCCCGTGACACAAACTAGCTCCTGCGCTCGCTGCTTATCAGCACTGCTGTTATTGGCCATGGAATCGATTTCTGGCTGTAACTTGCAACACTGAGAGAGAATTGATTCTCTTTCCTGCCACACAAACTTGCCTTGTGGGTTTCCGTGTATTTATAATGCAATGCAAGCTTATACCTGGCCTGGGTCTCTATCTATCTAACTTTTTAAGAGTTTATGGCTGTGTGCATAGCCAAGGGTATTCCCCTCTTTTCGGAAAACAAAACTCTAACTATAAAAAGAAGCTAGGCAAGTGGGGCGTACTATCTGGCTAGGACCAGTGCTATATAAATACCTAGATACATCAGCAACAGGAGAACAATCAGAAGTTAATTAAGCACATATATAGTACCAAAAGGAGAGTCATGGAGCCTAACATGGGGCAAGCCCTGGCTGCCGTCCTCATACTGCTGGTGACCACGAGAGTGCTATGGTATCTGCTTTGGAGGCCGTATGTTGTGGCCAGGTGGTTCGGGCGGCAGGGCATCCGAGGTCCACCTTACAGGTTTCTGGTTGGGTCTCTGCCGGAGTGCCAAACGATGCTGGTTGCCGGGAGAGCCAAGGCTCTGGACACCAGCTCTCATGACTGCATCGCCACCGTGCAACCCTTCTTCCGGAAATGGGCCTCCCAGTATGGTAATTAACTATTTGAATGCCTGTAACCACCTACCTAATCGGTCGTTATGGCATGTAATATAAAATATAATCCCATGTATGTGCGTGCAATTAATCAGGTAAAACATTCCTGTACTGGTTGGGGCCGACACCAGCCCTTTGTTGTACTGACATGGAGCTTGTGAAGCAAATGTTCACCGACAGGACAGACGTGTTCCAAAAAGAATACTTGAATCCGAGCCTGGACTCAATTCTAGGGAACGGGGTCATATTTGCAAACGGAGATGACTGGAAGCGACGCCGCAAATTCGTCCACCCGGCTTTCAACCAGGAGACGATCAAGGTTACTACTTACTAAAATTTTCCATATCAATTTTTAGTTAATCTGAAGAGAACATTACGTATGTTTGAATGTTTGTTTTCAGTCCATGTCAACAATAGCGTGGGAGTGCACACAGCAGGCGATGGAACGGTGGTGTGCCCAACTGCAAGGGCGGCAGCAAGCCGAGATAGACATGAGGCACGACTCCGACGAGATAGCCATGGGTGTCATTGCACAAGTGATGTTGGGCAAGGACCACGAGGAGGCCCGGGAGGTGTTCGTCGCCGGAAGGGAGCAGATGGAGATTGCCGCATATGCGTTCGCAGATCTCCCGTTACCTGGATTCAGGTAGAAACTCGAAAGACTGGCCAGAATGAATGAATCGATTAAAATTAATATTGGTTATTTCTA
Source organism: Triticum aestivum (assembly GCF_018294505.1). Classification (NCBI taxonomy): domain Eukaryota; kingdom Viridiplantae; phylum Streptophyta; class Magnoliopsida; order Poales; family Poaceae; genus Triticum; species Triticum aestivum. Next base: position 592,194,065 of record NC_057807.1, on the reverse strand, counting down.
GGTACCTGCCGACACGTCGCAACCGTCGGACGTGGCAGCTCGATAAGCTCGTGACAAGCAAGATCTCGCACATCCTAAAGGCACGACTTGCCAGCAGCGTCTACGAAGATGACCTGCTCGGGCAGATGCTGCAGCTGCAGGCATGTAGAAGCAGCGCCGAGACTCTGAGCACCCGGGAGATGATCGGCGAGTGCAGGACTCTATTCGCGGCGGGGTACGAAACCAGCGCCAGCGTCATAACTTGGGCGATGTTCCTGCTCGCCAGCTACCCACGCTGGCAGGACATGGTCAGGGAGGAGGTCGCACGGGAATATCCTGCTCACCAGCTTCCCCCGGTTGACACCCTTGGCAAACTCAAGCTGGTATAGATCGACACAAAAAATCTTATTGCATGCAGTACACTGTGCATACATCTAATAAGTGCCTGCCGTGGTGACTTGCAGCTTGACATGGTACTCCTGGAGACGCTGAGGCTCTATGGCCCCCTAACTTTCCTGCAGAGGAAGACCATCTCGGACACCATCCTCGCCAACACGAAGGTGCCGAAAGGAACGATGATATCAATCCCGCTGCTGATGTTGCACCGGGACAAAGAGGTCTGGGGACCCGACGCTGACGAGTTTAACCCAATGAGGTTCCAGAGTGGCGTCTCGAGGGACACCAAGCTTTCACGCGCGCTGCTGGCCTTCTCATATGGGCCGAGGGTCTGTGCTGGGCAGAACTTCGCCATGGTCGAGGTGCAGATCGTGATAGCCACCATCCTCAGGAGTTTCTCCTTCTCCCTGTCCCCCAGTTACGTGCACAAGCCCAGCAATTTCGTCACCCTATTGCCCAGGTACGGGCTCCCTCTCATCGTCAGGAACCTGCAGCAGCTGACTGGGTGATCTTCTGGAGCTCCCTCGATCTTCTTTGATGTGTCGTCATGTGCTACGCCTACGCCATAATATTTACAGTAGTCATAATCAGCAAATGTTCGCTGGGAGGGATGACAATTGTGAACGTTTTGATGACAACTTTAGTTGTCATGAGGACCACAAAGATGGCAATTCTAGTTTGCAAGCACGACATTTTTCTGGTGAAAAACAGAACTGCACCGGAGGTTCCATGCTCTGACCAACACAAACTGCCATCAAAATTGTTCGCAAATTTCATCTTTCCCAGCGAATGTTCGCTGGCTATTGGGGTCCAATATTATGTATTACCTCTGTACCGAAATACTTGTAGCGGGGGAAGCTAGTACAAGTTCCCCAACTACAAGTATTTCGGTGCGGAGGGAGTAGTTAATAAGCTCAGCCACTTTGGCATACATTTGAAATGTATGATTATGTTGTTATATATATATATTGTTGTTCTTCCGAGCTAGCTACATACTCTGTATATGAACTTATATGATGTGATATGTACGCAATTTGAAACCTTTTCTTTAAGCATTGGACCGCAGAACAACTGTTACAATGAGTGGAGCAAAAAGAAGGAAAGCTACACAAACCCTAAACTCTTAGGAAAAGAAGATCACCCAATGCCGCTCTCGAATCATGTCCATAATTAGAAATCCTCCATTCTTAAATAGTTGTAACCTACTATCTATTTTTTCCATGCAATTATGCCACATCATCAAGTCATGCATGTGGTCATAAGTTATAATATGTGCACTAATCTATTCATGCAACCATGACACCTCAGCAACCATGCATGTTACTTTGTTTCACTTATTTTTGTGCGGATGGGAAACTTTTCGAAGATGACAGTCTTGTGCCCGAGTCCAGATGGTCCAGTCTATGCCCACACAAGTTTCTTTTTGAAGTGAATAATTAACAACTCATGTGGACAAAAAACTTTAAATTTTTCAAGCGTCTATTTATGCATATGTTTTACCAAGGTTTCCGCAGCAACACGCGGGGCATCATTTAGTTTACTTAAGAAGTGAGAACCACTCCTGCAAACAAACATCATGTTTGTCTCTGATCTTGAACTTAAGCAGAATAAAATCCTCTTTAAGAGCATATCTCCAGTTATGAATGGAACGACTTGATTATACTTGGTAATGCAATTTGAAACTTTGTGTCATATACTTGTGATGTATGCATGGTTATATAGCGCGCTATCCTTGAATGGTACTACATGTATGATTACTCACTACAAAAACCTCAACCATATACAGTTTGGATAATTTAAATGAATACCCAAACATACGCGATAACTATGGGTGCATAACACATTAGCACCAATGTTGTCATATAGTAACACCAGAAGATGACCATCTAAGATGTGGAGATCCTCAATAAGGACCGGAACCATATCAGTTCCATAGTCCCACGCTGCCGGTTCCCAGTCCACATCCAAGTGAGTGGAGTGTAGGGTGAGGGAAGAAGATGAAAGATATAATGCATGAGTAGCTATGACGAACAGAATAACACCAAAGGTGTGCTTTATGAACCCTGTGGACCACCCCATGGGAGCGGTGAAGGGAAAGCTCCCATTGGTGAAAAAAAAACATAACCCCTTGGGTTATCTTGCGCTTGGAAACATGGCCAATGAGCGCTCCGAGGAGATTGAAGGTACTCAAACTTTTTTAACTTGAAATGGAAGGTCAGGTAGTGGAGACAACAAATCCATGATCTCAAAGAGCAGCCCCAAGGCATAGATGACATGCACGAGGTACTTGTTTAAGGCCTTAGATGGCTCTAAAAAGGCGAGAAGATGTTTACAACGGTTCCATCGCTGAGTTACCTCCAGGGACGAAAGAAGGTGAATTGTCTTCATAACTAAACCGAAACGCTCAATCCTCCATGGCGTTCCTCACTTCCTCTTAGCCTTAAACAACCATTTAAAATCAATGAGATTAACACCCATCTTTCTTTTGAGCATATATTAACACCCTTCTGTGAGGGAACAATCTACCATCTTTACTCTTAACGAGGAGAACGATTTGAAGTTTTGAACAAAGATGAGAAGTCAAGTCAAGCGGAAGTACAATGGGTTGTGATAAGGGTTGGGGGGGGGGGGGGGGGGGGGGGGCTAACAGAGTAAAGATGAAATGTCATGCAAAATTGGCACGCGGCCTTTTTTTTGTGGAATAGGTGCCATATCAATTGGCGCAGAAGCTTGTGGTTGGAAACTGATGGCCATGCATGGGCCACCATCGTTAGAAGTTTCGCCTCCGGTTCTTGACGGGGCCTGATGGTTGTTGCTGGGAGCCAAAGTGGATGGCAACATGGTTTCACCTCCCATGTACTAGTAGTATTTAAGCCGGTGTTGTTTGCGTCGAGATCGAACAAGAAAATTATTTTTTAATTTACATGTCCCAATAATACACACCAGTATACTGCGATTGTGTCGCCTGGGTCGCCAAGAGCTGGATTTGTATGCGATTTTGAAGCGTCGGGCTCTTCATTGAGCATGGATGCCAAGAAAAGGATCCGGCACCGTGCCAAACCGCGAAAACAACCATGATTTTATCCCTAGCGCCCTGCACTTAGTGCCTGCGTTGTACATGTCCTAACATTTGCAAATAATCGTACTACTCAGGGCACCCACATCGCATAGCCAAACTACAGCCTTTGGCACTAGACACTAGAGCCTGCCGTTGTGCACCCTGTTTGGCTTGTGCTTCGATTCCAAATTGGTTGGATAATAAAAAATGAACGATTTGCACGTCACTCTTTTCTTGCATGTACGGGACGAGAGAGATAACTGCTTATACATTTTCTCTAGAATACGCATAAACATGGATATCTTATATTATAAGAGAAGGGAGGGCCAGAAAGCCCAAGGTGATTAGGGCACGACGCGCGCACACACACACACCTCCACAATCTACCGCAAACTAGATCTAAGGACTTATACGGTGAAGTTCTACGAGCCCACCGACACAATCTTTTTTTGTCTAAATTTACCCTAAGTAGGCCGGCAGATCTCCATGACAAGCTTTTCCAGACATCCCAACACACCAAAACAATGATGGATCACATGTCTTTCTGTTGTCGGTTTGGAACCACCAAGTTCATTCACCCACAAAAGTTATTTCCATTCAAATTCATTACATAGTAAGACTAATTGAGTAAAATAAAAATCTAGCGCCGCCTTGAAATGATGCATGCATGACTGTGATTTCAACACTCCCTCCTTTTCCCATGGGTGTAAACTTTTGCTGAAATCTCCCACTCACAACCATGGTTTTGATCCCCTTGCCTTTAGTGTATGCAATAACTTCCATCTTTTAACTTCCTCACCATATATACCCGTAAACCTTCATACAAATCCATCCTCTTCTGTTATTTCTGTATGAAGGTGGTACCTCGACACAAAATCTAAAAGCTTGACATTTATCTCTCTCTTCCATATCATTGCAAGGCCCCCTCCTTTCCCACAACAATCCTTCACTTCCATATGTGGACCAAGCTTCCACCACAACCATTCAATCTTACTTCTCACCATCTTTGTTGCTAAAAGAAATAGCCATCGGGGTCTTACTTATGCACATCCAGAAGCCCACGAATTGCCTGGCCATTCCCCAAGCCCCGGAAATTCCATGCCACTAGTCTCAATTTCGCTTGCATGACTATTCCGACATCCCAGCACTTGTTTTTGTTTCTGGCTCGCCCATACCCTTGCCTCCCGTCCTGCCATTAGCATCAGCTATTATTTTGGAGTCACCTTCCCTGCCGACCAATAATTCTGGAATAGCTACAGGCCAGCCAGGTTTGAAGCCTCATTTTTCTTTCTCAGCGCTTTCCTCATGATGAGCTCTCATAATCCTACCCATTAATCCTGCAAACATCCATCCTTGGTCCCCCAATGTCCAAAGATCGACTTCCTCTCAGCTAAAATTGGAGATACACACCTCCTGTTGGTTCCCTTCTTGGCGGCATCACAGGCATTTCAACACCATGGATCCCTCTGGTTAGAGAAAGGTGTGGTAGCTCCCGCTTGTCCCTACATGGCTACACCCTCATGAACAGTAAATTAGAAAACAATAAAAAATAAAATAAAGAATCTGAAATTTTGTTACATGAAACTCACATCGTATAGCCAAACTGCAGCGTTTGGCACTAAGGGTCTGCCGTTGTGCACCCTGTTTGGCATGTGCTCCGATTTCAAATTGGATTGGACAATAGAAAATGATTGATTTGTACATCACTCTCTTCTTGCATTTATGGGTTGTAGAGAGAGAACTGTTTATGCTAATTCAGGTCAGAATCAGATCGATGTTGCAGAAGATCGGAAAATGGCTATACTAGAGATAAACAAAGAATGCGGCATTGATGCCAATTGATCAGTGTGGAGTAAATTTGGCCAGCGGATGCCAGGCTAGATTCGGCCAGTAAATCTGGGTCACTCTCATTTTGCATAACACATCTTTTCACATATCTCAGTTTGTATTATATTTTACATACGGTCATACACAATGTGGATAGCAGTGAGTAATGATGGACCCAGTACGTGTCCTCACTGTACTATTCATGGGGCCATACAATCATGATGTTTTCGTTGCACTATTACTCGAGACTTAACGGAGTATATATGAATTATTCTGGCTACCATTGTATGGCCAGAATCACAATCTTGATATTATTGGAAATAATTTCTGTGGTCTACTTTCTATTTTTGTGTTTGTCTGCTGTGTCGGTCAAAGTTCGCATATCTGAGGCTAACATGTAGGGACTTTCTTGCAGCATTTTCAGTCAATCCAATTAAACCTTTAACTCTTCGTTTTATGCAGTTAAGCACACCTAGCCAAATCCTCAAACCCTTAACTCACGAATTAAGTCCCAAACGCAGCTCCCCCCCCCCCCCCCCCCCCCCCCCAAAAAAAACGCCCCTGCAACTCCGGTGAGCCTCGCCAGCACCAAAATTTCGACGTCGACAAGGAATTAATTACATAAAATCGCGCTTGTGCGGCTGTGCATATGCCGACGGCCAGGCGAGACAAATGCACGCGCGTGGCGTTTTCTTTCTCTTCTCATAACCATCACTAAGTGGAGTGGGAAGACTACATTATTTAAGTTGGTCTCACACCTCCTCAATTTTCAAGGTGGGACTAAAGATAACACATCCACTTGCCATTTATTCATAAGCTTTTAAGATTAGGTTTAGGAATTTTAAAATAATGTACATGGGCCAAGCCCATAGTTTCTAACAACTCCACCATATCTCAAATGTCCATTTAGAGATTTGCCTAATTTTACTACTTAATTAACGTACTAAATTCTCAAAAAAATAAAATAACATACTACTGTATCAGCAGAGGCTGTTTTTTGTTAAGTTGAACTTCTGCCTAAAACCTTAAGCTACACCATTCACAATTTTATAATGGACTATGACCTGAATTGCAAATTTTGTGCGAACATAATTCTCTCAATATCATAACTAGTACTTAGCTGCCAGTAGCCTACCCCGCGGGCTGAGCATATACATCGTACTCGCTAGTCTCAGCTTACTAAAGAACACCCAAGTCGCATACACTGTGACGTTCAACCGCTGGGGGTCATACACGAGTGTTCTTCCAAGAACTATATGACCCTCAGGTGTTGCACCCTTGGCGCAAAGACCAATTGCATCTAAGAAAGCTAGGTGAACTATCAGATTTTTTTTTTACCAAACCACATATGCAAAATATGACAAACCGTTGCGCCGTTGGTGCAAAAATAAAAAACAACCGTACCCTTGCCTCCCGTCCTGCCATTAGCATTAGCTATTATTTTGGAGTCACCTTCCCCGCCGACCAATAATTCTGGAATAGCTACAGGCCAGCCAGGTTTGAAGCCGGACTTTTATTTCTCAGCGCTTTCCTCATGATCAGCTCTCATAATCCTACCCATTAATCATGCAAACATCCATCCTTGGTCCCCCAATGTCCAAAGATCGACTTCCTCTCAGCTAGAATTGGAGATACGCACCTCCTGTTGGTTCCCTTCTTGGCGGCATCACATGCATTTCAACACCATGGATCCCTCTGGTTAGAGAAAGGTGTGGTAGCTCCCACTTGTCCCTACACGGCTACATCCTCATGAACAGTAAATTCAAAAAAAAAAAAGAATCTGAAATTTTGTTACATCAAACTCACATCGTATAGCCAAACTGCAGCGTTTGGCACTAAGGGCCTGCCGTTGTGCACCCTGTTTGGCATGTGCTCCGATTTCAAATTGGGTTGGACAATAGAAAATGATTGATTTGTACGTCCTCTCTTCTTGCATTTACGGGTTGTGGAGAGAGAACCGTTTATGCTAATTCGGGTCAGAATCAGATCAATGCTGCAGAAGATCGGAAAATGACTATACGAGAGAGAAACAGAGAATGTGGAATTGATGTGTCAAGGGCCTCAGTGCCCAAGACAGCGGGGCCTCGACTACGTAGTTCGTAGTCTCGGTGGATAGAAGCGCTAGGGTTTTTGCCTGGCTGCTCAATGGTGCGGGAGGAGAGGATAGGAGACGGAGGAAGAGGTAGGAGATAATAACTTTATTGCTTGCCCTCAAAGGGTGCTGATTATACGATATATAAAGGCCCCATGGGCTGCTAACAAACTAGAAACCTATACGTAACAAACTAGTCTTTTATTCTAGGAACTAATGTATCAGGACCAGGACTCCTGCCCAGCCTACGCCTCGCCTGATGCGGCCGACGGCTGCTGCTCCTGGCCGCGTGGCCCACGCCTGTAGGACGTGCCCCACATGACATCTCTCCCCCCCTCGACGAGCAGCTCGTCCTCGAGCTGAAAAGCGGGGTAGCGCTCGACGAAACTGTCAAGATCCTCCCATGTAGCTGATGATGCTGCTTCACCCTTCCAGTGGACGAGTAGCTGGCGAACGCCGCGTGCTAGGCGCGCACGAGTCACGCGCTCCGGTTCTGGAACAGCCGCTCCGTTGTGGATCGGAGGCAAACCCGGCGGTGCAGTTGGAGGCGTGCCGAAGAACTTCTTGAGGAGGCCCACGTGGAACACGTCATGGAGGCACGAGCGTGCCGGAAGCTCAAGGCGGTAAGCCACGTCGTTGACGACCTCTGAAATGCGGTACGGCCCATAGAAGCGTGGCTTGAGCTTGCCCCTGGTTGGCAAGTTGAGAGAGGATGCGGCGCGCTGGCGAAGGCGAAGCCAGACCCAATCGCCCACGTCATGCCGAATGTCCCGATGGCGTCTGTCGTAGCAGGACTTGTAGACCGCCTGTGCCTGTTGTAGACGATAGCGGACGTCCTCGAGAAGCTCGTCGCGCTCCGCCATGCTCCTAGCCACTGCGGCTACCCTCGTGTCGCCCGGCTCGTAAGAGCGAATAGTGGGAGGGTCACGGCCATACACAAGCTTGAACGGAGTTTCTTGGGTCGCTGTCTGGTAGGCGGTGTTGTAGATGTACTCGGCCCAGGGAAGCCACCGGAGCCACTGCCTGGGACGATCCCCGGTGAGACAACGTAGGTACATCACAATGATCTTGTTAGCAGCCTCCGTTTGGCCATCCGACTGTGGATGAAACGCTGACGTCATGTGCAGCTTTGTCCCGATGAGGCGCATGAGCTCCCGCCAAAAAGCCGAGGTGAAGACGGGGTCGCGGTCAGAGACCATGGACTGCGGCACGCCATGGAGACGAACAATCTCAGCGAAGAACACCTGCGCCACTAATTCTGCCGTGTACGGGTGGGCCAGCGCCACAAAGTGGCAATACTTGCTGAAGCGATCCACCACGGTGAGGATGACAGACTTCCCGCCCACGCGAGGGAGCGCTTCCACGAAGTCGATGCCGACGTCAGTCCACACGCCCGTGGGCACCGGCAGCGGCAGCAACAGCCCAGCGGGGTGCAAGTGCTCGGACTTGTACCTCTGGCAAGTACTGCAAGTGCGGATGTACTCTTGCACTGTCTTGCGAAGGTTAGGTGCGTGGAAGTCGCGGCGGAGACGATGCAAGGTGCGCAGGACGCCTTCATGCCCATCATCGTGCACGGCACTGAGAATCTCCTGGAGTAGCAGGGACGGCGGTGGAATGTAGAGGCGGCCGTTGAAAGTGACGAGGCCGTCGGAGAGAGCCCACGACTGCTGCCGCGTACCCGCCGTGATATCCTCACGCAGCGTGACGAGCGCCGGATCTGTGGACGTCGCTTGCCGGAGGCGATCGATGAAGTCGAAGCGAGGACCCGAGATCACCATGATCGACGTCTCCTCCGTGTCGCGGCGGGAAAGGGCATCCGCCACCGTGTTTGTACTACCGGCCTTGTACTCCACGGTAAAGTCGAACCCCAGTAGTTTGCCGACCCAATGATGCTGCGGGATGGTTGCCAAACGTTGGTCAAGTAGAAATTTGAGACTGTAGTGATCCGTTTTTACCACAAATTGGTGCCCCCAGAGGTACGGTCTCCAGTGACGAATCGCGAGCACCAGGCCGATGAGTTCCCATTCATATGCTGCCAGGGAACGGTGACGTGGCGCGGCTGGCCGGCTAAAGAAAGCCACCGGGTGTTGGTCCTGAAGAAGGACGGCCCCGAAACCGTATGTCGAGGCGTCACACTCGACGATGAACGGCCGCGTGAAATCCGGTAACGCTAGGACGGGAGCCGTGGTGACTGTCGTCTTGAGGGCGTGAAAAGCTGCTGCCGCCTCCGGCGACCAGGAGAAACCATCCTTGCGAAGGAGGGCCGTTAGTGGCGCGGCAACCACGCCAAACTCCTTGACAAACTTGCGGTAGTACCCCGCAAGGCCGAGAAACCCCCGAACCGCGCGCGCCAAGCGTGGTTGCGGCCATTCGGCCACTGCCTGCACCTTTTCCGGATCCATGGCCACTCCTGCAGCGGAGATGGTGTGACCCAGGTATGAGATCGACTCGACGACGAATGCGCATTTGGATCGCTTGACGAAGAGCCGGTGCTGGTGCAGGACGGTGAAGACGGTGCGCACATGTCGGAGATGGTCAGCCCATGTCTCGCTGAAAATGAGGATGTCGTCAAAGAAGACGAGAACAAAACAGCGCAGGTACGGCCGCATCAGATCGTTCATGAGGGCCTGGAACGTTGCCGGCGCGTTGCAGAGGCCGAACGGCATCACCAGGAACTCGTAGAGGCCGTCATAAGTACGGAAGGCGGTCTTCGGGATGTCCTCCGCACGCATCCGCACCTGGTGGTAGCCGGAGCGCAAGTCGAGCTTGGTGAAGAAACGAGCGTGCCGGAGCTCGTCGAGGAGTTCGTCCACCACCGGGATCGGAAACGCATTCTTGACAGTAATGGCGTTTAGGGCGCGGTAGTCGATGCAGAAGCGCCAGGACCCGTCGGCCTTGCGGACCAGCAGTACCGGGGACGAGAATGCGGAACAACTTGCTCGGATGATGCCCTGGGCGAGCATGGCGGCGCACTGACGCTCCAGCTCGTCCTTATGCGCGGCCGGGTAGCGATACGGACGGACGGCCACCGGGGCGGAACCGGGCAGCAGGGTGATGCCGTGGTCGCGGCTGCGGGGCGGTGGCACGCCGGAGGGTTCGGCGAAGATGCCGTCGAACTCGGTGATGATGGCGTAGAGGAAGTCACGGCCGCTGCATGATTTCAGGGCTGGCCCGTCCGGTCCTGCAATGCCGCGCCAGCACACCCGATGGCCCCTCCGCCAGAATGTCATGGAGAGGGCGCGGAAATCCCACAGGATCGGTCCGAGCGTCGCCAGCCACTGCGTGCCCAGGACGATGTCGTAGCCCGCGAGCGGCAAGGCGAGGAAATCCTCCGAGAACTCCTCTTGGCCGATGCGGAAGGGCACGACGTGGTACGCGCCCTGGCACGGAACGCGCTCGCCATTGGCCACCGTGACGCGCATCTTCTCGGTGGTGGGGGATGGCAGCGTAGCACGAGCGGCCGCCTCCTCGGCGATGAAGTTGTGGGTGGAGCCTGAGTCGATCAGGGCGAGGAGGGAGACACCCCCGAGAGTAATATGCATCTGCATGGTTTCGCTCGTGCGCACCCCGGAGATTGCGTGGAGCGAGATCTGAGGGTCGGCCCGCGATGCATCATCAGTAGCGGAGGCCGCGTCGTCGTCGTCGTCGTCCGGCGCTAAGTCGAGGAGAAAGATGCGCTGGCACACGCGGTTGTGGCCCCTGCCAAACTTCTCGTTACAGTTGAAGCATAGGCCCAGGCGACGGCGTTCCTCCATCTCTGTCTGGGAGAGACGTTTGATTGGGCGCCCGTCCGGCAGACTGTGGCCATGCTGGGGTGCTGCTGGTGGGGCCGGTGCGGCGGGCGCGAGGCGTGGTCCTGGCGTCGGCAGAATGCCCTTCTGCGGAAAACGCACCGGTGGCGCGGCGGAAAGCGCGCACTGGTCGCGCAGCTCCAATTTGCGGGCGAGGCTCATGGCGACGGCGAGGGACTGCGGGTTATGGATTTCCACGTCGAGGCTGAGGGGTGGCTGGAGGCCTGCGGTGAAGATCTGAACTTTCTGCGTTTCCGACAAGGAGCCTGCCCGGGGAAGGAGCGCCTCAAACCGCTCCTGGAAGTCGACGACGGACGTCGTGCGCTTGCACGCCATCAGTTCGCCCAGCGGGTTCGCGTGCAGAGGAGGCCCGAAGCGGAGGTTGAGCAGCTCGGAAAAGCGGCGCCACGGCGGAGTGCCCTCGTCACGCTGGACCTGCATGTACCACAGCTGGGCAGAACCCTCGAGGTTGTATGATGCCATCCAGACTTTCTCCTCCTCGGCGATCCGTTGTTGATGGAAGAAGGACTCGCATCTGTTGAGGAAAGCGAGCGGGTCGGACTTGCCGTCGAACTTGGGGAAGTCCATCTTCTGAAACCGCAGGGGCCGATCGTTGTGGTGCTGTCCGTCGTGGCTGATATCGGCGGCTGACGAGGAGGCCGACTTCTCCTTCTGGAGGGCTGCCACGGACGACTGCAGGGATGTCACGGTTGCAGTCAGGGCTTCGATCATCTTGGCCAAATCAGCGGTGGTGGGTTCCGACATGGCGGAAGAAACCGAGGCGGCGGCGGATGGCGGCGATGGAGGTGGGCGGGGCGGCGGGTGCAGCGTGGAGGAGGCCGAGGAGCGGCTGGAACCTGATACCAAGTTGTCAAGGGCCTCAGTGCCCAAGACAGCGGGGCCTCGACTACGTAGTTCGTAGTCTCGGTGGATAGGAGCGCTAGGGTTTTTGCCTGGCTGCTCAATGGTGCGGGAGGAGAGGATAGGAGACGGAGGAAGAGGTAGGAGATAATAACTTTATTGCTTGCCCTCAAAGGATGCTGATTATACGATATATAAAGGCCCCATGGGCTACTAACAAACTAGAAACCTATACGTAACAAACTAGTCTTTTATTCTAGGAACTAATGTATCAGGACCAGGACTCCTGCCCAGCCTACGCCTCGCCTGATGCGGCCGACGGCTACTGCTCCTGGCCGCGTGGCCCACGCCTGTAGGACGTGCCCCACATGACATGATGCCAATTGATCAGTGTGGAGTAAATTTGGCCAGCAGATGCCCGGCCAGATTCGGCCAGTAAATCTGGTTCACTCTCATTTTGCATAACACATCTTTTCACATGTCTTAGTTTGTATTATATGTTACATACGGTCATACACAATGTGGATAGCGGTGGGTAATGATGGATCCAGTACGTGTCCTCACTGTACTATTCATGGGGTCATACAATCATGATGTTTTCGTTACACTATTATTCGAGTCTTAACGGAGTATATATGAATTATTCTGGGTACCATTGTATGGCCAGAATCACAATCTTGATATTACTGGAAATAATTTATGTGGTCTATTTTCTATTTTTTGTGTTTGTCTGCTGTGTCAGTCAAAGTTCGTACATCTGAGGCTAACATGTAGGGACTTTCTTACAGCGTTTTCAGTCAATCCAACTAAACCTTTAACCCTTTGTTTTATGTAGTCTATTGGCTTCCCTATTACAATGTTCAAACCTAGAGGTAGGAAAATCACACGCCAAAAATAGCAATCATCAAAGGTTGCCGCCGCCGCTCCTGCTGACCGTCCGCCATTATTCATCGTTTCAATAACCTCCAAATTATCAGAATTAATAACTAGACGATTGCAACCCGCACGTTGCGCTAGTGAAAGACCGAATCTGAGAGCCCAAGCTTCTGCTGTTAGAGCATCGATGCAATGATCAATTTTCCAAGTACCCCCTGCAATAAAGTTCCTTTTGTCGTTCCTCTGGACAGCCCCCTCCGTACCTTTAAGAAGATCATGATTAAAAGAAGCATCAACATTAAGTTTCACAAAACCCACCAGGGGACGAATCCAACCCCCTCTTTTCATAGAAGCCCTTGGACTGGAAGCAACAACATAATTAGCTGTAAGAGCTTGTACCCCCATTGAAATCTGTTTTGCATCTTGAATTCTTTCCTTGTGCACTAATTTATGTCTTTCCCACCATAAATACCAAGACGTAATGGCAATCATCTCCCGAGTATTCTGCAACCCCATAATAGATAAATCTTGGTCAGGCATGAGCAACAAAAACCCGAGGACCGCCTCTCCAGCACGATCAACTTCACAAGCTTGAGCAATGATCTCGTCTAATCCAAGCCTTCTCCAGACCTCTTTTGCCTTCTAGCACTGAAACAACATATGATTTGTGTCTTCTAAACCAGAAGCACAACAAGGGCATAAAGGTGAAACTTTCATGTGTCTATTAGCAAGCGTGACACGACATGGAAGAGTACCATGCAGCGTCCGCCAAATAAAAAATTTCACCTTCGCTGGACAAGATAACTTCCCAATTCCTCATAACCATCACTAAGTGCAGTGGAAAGACTTCATTATTTAAGTTGGTCTCACACCTCCTCCATTTTCAAGGTGGGACTAAAGATAACACATCCACTTGCCATTTATTCATAAGCTTTTAAGATTAGGTTTAGGAATTTTAAAATAATGTACCCGGGCCAAGCCCGTTATTTCTAACAACTCCACCAGATCTCAAATGTCCATTTAGAGATTTGCCTAATTTTACTACTTAATTAACACACTATTGATGCTAAAAAAAAACACTATTGTATCAGCACAAGCTGTTTTCTTTTAAGTTGAACTTCTGCCTAAAACCTTAAACTACACCATTCACAACTTTATAATGGACTATGCCCTGAATTGCAAATTTTGTGCGAACATATTTCACTCAATATCATTACCGGTACTTAGCTGCCAATAGCCTACCCCGAGGGCGAAGCATATACATCGTACTGGCTAGTCTAGTCATACACGAGTGTTCCTCCAAGAACTAGATGACCCTCAGCTGTTGCACCCTTGACGCAAAGACCAATTGCGTCTAAGAAAGCTAGGTGAACTATCGGATATATTTTTTACCGAACCACATGTGTAAAATATGACGAACCGTTGCGCCGTTGGTGCAAAAATCAAAAGCAACCGAGAAACTAGACGAACAATTTATTGTTTCTTTGTTGCCCATAAATAGGGTTGACTTGAATACTATTTTATGTCAAAATGATCTTACTACCCCGTTTTAAGAAGGTGCGTGGAGCACACTCGATTGCGTTCGAGAGATACTCCAGGTTTGGCAACCTGGCTGCACCGAAAATAAAATCTATATCTCATGCAATTTTATAGAAAACCCTCTGATGTTTTTTATAATCAACATGCATTCCAGTTTTAAGTTAGATTTTTATTTTTACATAAAACCACCTTAAGTTTCTGGTAATCAACCCGCATGCCAATTTTAAGTCAGATTTTCAATTTTGCAGGAACCACCTGATATTTGGGTTAATCAATCAACAGTACATATCAAATATTTTTACGAAATATCCATATCTTTTAAATCCTAACTCTATATATGAAATTTGATTAAAAAATATGTAGAATCTGAATATGATTTTATTTTACCTGTTAAATTAAAAAAAATGCTATCTAGGCCAATCTTAATAAATAATGCACGATTCGTCTTTCTTTCATATCGGTGTCAATTCGGATTTGAAATGAACACCTCAGCAAAACTAGGATTGGAGACGAAAGAAACCATCTATAACCAAGCATGCAAGCCTCGTCAAAACCTCATAGAAAAGACAGGTTTCTCGTCTTATGCCGAGAGAGACGCCTTAGGATTGACAACATTTAAACGCATTGTGATTATGTGAGCATTGAGGCCATAATCAGTGACGGTGGGAAGGAAAATAAGTGGCACCGTCTTGTGCTGAAATAAAGGACGTGGATCTATTGGGTTATTGAGTCATGATTATTGGGTTAAGGAAGTGTAGTAATTTTTTCTCTGTTCCAATGCATGGGCTCTTTTGCTAGTATGTGTTAATGGGTCGTGCAAAGAGCATCCCAAAGATCTGTGCATGATGGTGATCTGGGTTTGTAGGGCGCCCAAAACCAATGAGTTCGGAAATAATGAACTACACAAGCTTTTAAGGGTAGGACACCTAGTGTTATTGTCCGACCGCGATTCCTCACGCAGGAAACAATGAATAAAGGGGGAGACCTGGTACGTATCCATCGTATCTATAATTTTTTATTGTTTCATGCCAATATTTTACAACTTTCATATACTTTTGAAACTTTTTATACTATTTTTGGGACTAAGATATTGATCCAGTGCCCAGTGCCAGTTCCTGTTTGTTGCATGTTTTTTGTTTCGTTGAATATCCATACCAAACGAAGTCCAAACGCGATAAAAATTTACGGAGATTTATTTTGGTATATATGTGATTATGGGGAATTGGAATCAACGTGAAATGATGCCTGAGGGGCCCACAAGCCCTAGGGGCGTGCCCCCCTACCCCGGGCGCGGCCAGGAGGCTTGTGGCCACCCCGTAAAGCGGTTGGTGCCCTTCTTCGGCCGCAAGAAAATAATATCCGGATAAAAATCATGTTAAAATTTCAGCCCAATCAGAGTTACAGATCTCCGGAATTTAAAAAAGGTGAAAGGCCAGAATCTGAGAACATAGAAACAGAAGGAAACAGATAGAGATCCAGTCTCAGAGGGGCTCCCGCCCCTCCGCTGCCATGGAGGCCAAGGACCAGAGGGGAAACCCTCCTCCCACTAGGGGGGCCAAGGAAGAAGGAGGAGGGGGGCTCTCTCTCCCCCTCTCTCCCGGTGGCGCCGGAACGCCGCTGGGGCAGTCATCGTGTGACAGCGATCTACTCCTACAACTCCGTGATATTCACCAACACCTCCATCACCTTCCCCCATCTATCTACAACGGTTCACTCTCCCGCAACCCGCTATACTCTCTACTTGAACATGGTGTTTTATGCTTCATATTATTATCTAATGATGTATTGCCATCCTATGATGTCTGAGTAGATTTTTGTTGTCCTATCGGGTAATTGGTGAATTGATATGATTGGTTTAATTTGCTTGTGGTTATGTTGTTGTCCTTTGGTGCCCACCATATGAGCGCGCATGTGGATCACATAATAGGGTTAGTTGTATGTTGATAGGACTATGCATTGGAGGGCAAGGGTGACATCAGCTTTAGCCTTCCATAGAAATTGATTCATACGGGATTGAAGGGGGGCCAATATATATTTTAATACTATGGTTGGGTTTTACCTTAATGAACATTAGTAGTTGCAGATGCTTGCTAATAGTTCCAATCATAAGTGCATAGAATTCCATGTAAGGGATGACATGCTAGCAGTGGCCTCTCCCACATAAAAACTTGCCATCGGTCTAGTAACTTAGTCAATTGCTTATGGACAATTTCGCACATCATTCCACCACTTTTCCACACTCGTTAAACTAACTTAATTGTTTCTCTATCTAAACAACACCTAACTTTTATTTTCACGTTCTTTACTATCTTGCAAACATATCCCTTTACACCTACAAAATATTTCTAGTTTCATACTTGTTCTATGTAAAGCGAACGTTAAGCATGCGTAGAGTTGTATTGGTGGTCGATAGAACTTGAAGGGAATATAAATTCTACCTTTAGCTCCTCGTTGGGTTTGACACTCTTATTTATCAAGAAAAGCTACAACTGATCACCTATACTTGTGGGTTATCAAGACACTTTTCTGACGCCGTTGCCGGAGAGCAATAGCGTGGGGTGAATATTTTCGTGTGTGCTTGTTTGCTTTATTACAAAGTAGATTTTATTTTCTGTTCTAAGCTGTTCTCTATCTTTACCAATGGATATGGAACACGAAACCAAAACAATTAGGTGTACTTGCTACTCATGAAGATGGGGAACCTCCTAAAACCCTCGATGCTTGTTATGTGAAAAATATTAAACACTACTTTGATAATCCTGAGAAAACCCCATTCAACTCGATAACAGGAGACACGTTGGATCAACGTGAATACTTTAGGGATTATCGCTTGACTCTAAAAGGGAAACTCTTATGGGATCAAATTCATATGTTGCATTGGTATGCTCGGGATCTATGTTTGAGATAGGATTATACTTGTTGCTCTAGAATGAAGGCTCCACACCTTCCTTTTCATGCAAATATAATAATAATGAAACCTTAGCTTCTCATGCTAATGGTATATATGATTACTACGATGTGGAAAAAATAGAAGAATTCGTTGCTTTTAAGGGTGCTTATGAAATTGAATCTTTATTTGAAAAGTATGAAAATTATGATGATGCTATTTACAGATTTGAAAATTATACTTTACTTAAATATTGCTATGAGAATTATGAATACATTTTCCCTCTACCCTGAGCGCCTCCCTTCCCCTCTCTGAGCGCCAGTGGCCACTCCGGCGCCGGCAACACCAACTCCTTCCTCTCGCCGGGCTCTACTCCGGAGCCGGCGCCCCGTCCCATGGCCTCGCAGGTTTCCCTTTCGGCGGTGTCCTCCTCATCCTCCAAGGCATCGTCGTCCCCGCCAAGGCCGACCCTCAGATCCGCCATTGCCGTCCCCGAGGTGCTCGGCACGGCGTTCGGTCCCATCATCCAGGGTGACGCTGCTAGCGGTCCGTCCAGGCCGGCGGTGCGGGCGTGGCAGACCAAGGTGGGTCGCCGGACGGGCAGCCCCGTCTCGCCCCCGTGTCCGTCCACCAGGAGGCGGCTCTCGCCGACGCTTCCCACCTCGAGGCCCCCGCGGACTCGCATACCCGTTGCTCTGCAAGGCTGCTACTACAATTGTGGAGATGACCGGCACATTTCGAGGGATTGCACCAACGAGACCCTGTGCGTGCAATGTGGAGGTTTCGGGCACATTGCCAGGGACTGTGCGGAGCGGAGGAGCGCGTCGCCGGTGGAGGCCCCGGTGCGCCCGCGGCCGGTGCGCGTGTTGCGCCAGCGACTGGTGCCCGGTGCCATCAATGCCCCTGCTGCTTCTCTCCTCTGGCAGGTGGAACTTGTGCCGTCTCCAGATCCGATGGTGCTGCCGCCGCCCCCGCTGGGGCCGCCGCCCCTGGGCGCACGCAGGGTGGAGCGCCCGTGGAGCCAGGTGGTCCGGGATGGTGCTGATGGGAGTTCGGCTGGCCCGGCGTTCTCGGTACCATTCGAGCCGGTGGATGTGGCAAGGCCGGCTGTCGTAGTGCAGCAGCCTGTCGCGGAGGAAGTGGGTAGTTGTTACATGGAGCAAGCCGAGGATCTCTGGCAGATGGAGGCGAAGCTGTCCAAGGCAGTGGTGGTGACGATTACTGGCACCAGGCTGGAGGTCGATCTGGAGACGGCGGTGGCGGCCTTGCATGCACAGTTTCGCATTGGGCCGATGGACATGTCAATTCGAGCGTTCTACGCGGAGGACTTCTTGGTGCTATGCAGGGAGAAGAGCACGTGCGACAGGATGGTGCGTCAGGGCGGTTTGTCACCGTCTACGACAGCTGGTTTCTCGTTGTCGTTGCGTCCATGGCTACGACAGGCGCAGGCTACCGGAGCGGTGTTGTCCTTCCTTGTGCCGGTAGCGCTAGTGGGGGTGCCGGCGCACGCTTGGACGAGGAGGACGGCCAATGCGACTCTCCATGGCCTGGGGCTCGTGGTTGGAGTGGTGGACAGCACGGCGCAGAGGTATAAAATGTCGAGCTACAAAGTTTGGCTGCAAACTGACCGGCCGGAGCGCATCCCGAAGCAGAGGCGGTTGTTTGTGGAGGAGCCCCGTCAGCGGCGGGGCAGGGTCTTTCCATGGGCAGTGAGGACGGCTGCGCTGTGGTACAACATTCGTATTCTCAAGTTGGCCGAGCCGGTGATGGACGAGGACGATGATCCAGAGTTGTCGCCGCCACCTAGTCTGCCGGCACCGTCGTCGGGTGGCGATGGGAGTTTGGATAGGAGAGATCACCGTGGTCTAAGGCGGAGCAGAGGGTGAGCGGAGAACCGGTCGTGGCGCGGCTGCCTCGCCGCCGTCGGCGGGATGCTCGTCGGCGGCATCAGCCCCAGCGCTGGCACATGGGCATGTTCAAAATAAAGGCGTTGCGGGCCCAGAAAGTGAGCATGACGCTCGGATGCGGCAGGTGGTGCCTGCAGTAGAGCTGTACAGGGCCTTGACCGTGGAATCTTCGATGCCAACGGCTCGGGGCGCGGCGGCCAACCGGGTGGATGGTTCTGGAGCGGCCCCATTGGTGTCGTCTTGCGACTCGGGAGATGGGAAGAGGGGTCGCGCGTGGGGATCACCACCATCTGTTATATTATCCCGATGACGTGGGCCAAGTGAGCAGGTAGCGCGAGGAGTGGAGCCCGTTGATTCAGTTCAGGCAGTGGAGACCGGAGGGATTTGCCTGGTCGGCTCGATGGAACTGTCCGTGGGGCCGGGGCCGGAGCTGGCCCGGTCCGTTGTGCGTTCCGAAAAGATGCGGGAATGCTCGTTGGACAGGGACTCCTGTAGGCAGATGGAGACAACAAATTCTGTCGATTCTCATGCATCCTTCGACGGGGCCGGACACATGCAGCCAGGCAAGGAAGGGCACGTGGTTGGCGTGGAATCGGCGCTTCCATGCATGCAAGGATGTACGGCCCTTGAGCTACCCTCACATGAGGACGAACCGAACCAGCATGTGGGGCAGGTGGAGGCTTGGGACATGTTTGAGGTGAGGCCAACTCCACCGCGCGACCTCAAATGGACGTCCGTTTTGTCCGGTTTCTGTCCGTTTGGGTAGGAATTTGGGGTCGTGTCCGGGCGTGTCCTGGGATGCGGTGGTCGTGCGCCCATCGCGCGGCCGCATCCATTTGCCCCATCCTGTCCGCGTATACTTAAAAAACTAAAAGCAACATTTCAAAGCCAAGCCCTAGTTCAGGCCCGCGGCGGCCCCGGTTCATCACGCCGGCAACAGAGCCAGCGGCCTACACGTCCATCGCCGGCATTAGCCAGCGGCCGGCAACACAGCCAGCCTCCAAAATGAATAGTTGTCCTCGCCGGCAACACAGCCGGCCTCCAAAATGAATGTTTTCTTGCGGGCACACTACTAGCGGCCGGACGGGCGGCACCCATGCCGGCCTTAAAAAGAACGGCCACGCCGATCGGACGACCTAGTTCAGGCCTTCGGCGTCAAGCATCTCCTTCTGCCTGGCCTCGAACTAGGCCCTCGTCTTGTCGCTCATCTTCGACAAGTCCACGCTCATGATCGCAAGGGCCACCTCCTTCGCTTTGCTGGCGGCATTGGTGGCCTCGATGTCGAGATGCCTCTGCCTGGCCTTGACGTTGTCGGCCTCGATGTCGAGCTGCCTTTGCCGGGCCGCCTCCTCCATGTCGAGCTGCCTTTGCCGGGCCGCCTCCTCCATGTCGAGCTGCCTTTGCCGGCCCGCCTCCTCCATGTCGATCTTCCTCCTCTTGGCCGCCTCCTCCATCTCAAGCTTCTGTCTTTGAAGGTCTAGGTATTGCTTCATTTGCTCGTCCTTGCTTTGCCGCTTCTTCTCGTCCCTCACATCCTTTTGAGACATCATGCCATGCAAAGTCTCATGCAAGGCCATGGATGAGGCATCACGTATGTCGTTCACCTTGGAGTTGGTCTTGCCCCTCGGCCTCTTCAACGCCTCGCCATCTCCACCTCCGGCGAACTTGGCCGTCTTTAGTCCTCTCTTCCTTTGTAGTTCACGGTATTGGTCCTTGAACTTAGGGCACATGTTGATGAGCGTCCAACAATGCGTAAGAGTGAATGGCTTGTCATTGTGCCGCTCTTTGGGTGAGCTCGTCGATGAACAATGGCGCACCACTAATATCAACGTCATTGCTTTCTTCTTCTTCATCATCACCTTCACATAGATGTCATCGTCTTCATGACACGAGTCACCATGGTCATAGTCAGCACGGTCGTGCCCACCTTCATCGGGGACGTACTCGGCGCGGCCATCCTGACTTTGGGTCTCATCGGGGTCGTAGGCACGGCCATGCCCACCATCGAAGATCACGTCCTCCATGTAGCGGTTGTAGAAGGGGTCGTCGACCGCTGGCGTTGGGGTTGGCATTTCGTCAAACAAGACGCGGGGGCCGGCATGGTGCCCGTGAATGGTGCACGTGCCTGCTTTCTTAGCATCTCGACGGATGGCCGCTCGCCGCTGCTGGACCCACGCGTGACGTTGAGGTCGATGACGGCCGCGGGGTGCGGTGTGGACGGCGCAAACACGTCCGGCGACCCCGAGAAACGGGTTTGGCCGTCGTGCCTTGGCGGAGGGAAGCAGGGTGACATGGGCGCGGTGCGCGACATCGGCGACTGGCAGTGCGTAGGCCGGGCGACCGACGAGCCTATGCTCGCCGGGTCGATGGCCGCTGTAGGGAACCCGGCAGGACGGCCCATGCCAAGCATGAGGATGGCGTGCGCTTTGTTGACGAGGTCCTCCTTCTCGTCGGCAGCGGCCTTGCGTCGTGCGGCCTCCAGCTCCTCGCGCTGGGCGGCGAACTTGGCCGCGGCGGCATTGACCTTGACGACCGCTCTCCGTTCCCTCCTCTTCGCCGATTCCGCGTCCAACTTGGCGATCTCCTCCGGCGTGCACTCCAACCGTGGCTTCCTTGGCGCCTTCTTCTTCACCTTTACGGGCGGGTCGACGGCCAGGCCGCCGGAACTCGGCGGGGCGTTGGCCATGGAGGGGAGAGAGAGGGGGCGGCGGGAGGGACGTGGGAGGGTTTGGGGAAAATGGCGCCAAATGAATGTGGGGGGGGGGGGGTTGGTTTCTCCCACCGACAGGCGGGCCAGGGGAGGACAAGCGCGCGCGTCCCGTCCGTCCGTGCGCTGTCCGTTTCACCCCAAACCAAGCGCAAGTTTGGGCCGGGGATGGGTCGAAAACGGACCAAATCCGGACATTTGTCCGTTTGAGGCCGCGCGTTGGGCCGCCTCTTTTGTCCCTTTTACCCCAAACAGACGGGGGCAGACAGGATAGGGTCGCGCAGTGGAGTTGGCCTGAGCCTGTCGGGGCAT
The DNA here is from genome assembly GCF_018294505.1 of Triticum aestivum. Lineage (NCBI taxonomy): Eukaryota > Viridiplantae > Streptophyta > Magnoliopsida > Poales > Poaceae > Triticum > Triticum aestivum. The sequence goes on along the minus strand of NC_057807.1, from coordinate 592,171,833 downwards.
GACAAGCTATCTACAGCGAGCACTACTCCATGCACGCCGAGGCCTATAGAGCCGGCTCTGGTGGACGTAGCGCAACTCTGTGATAGCATGCGCAGATTAATTGAGCCAATCTTGGCACGGCCGGAGACGCGCACGCATGGGGTTCAAACCCGCAGACCAAGGAAGAAGAGGATGCTGGATGTCACGCCGAGGAGGAGCGAGAGGATCTCAAAGCACGGGGCCAGCAAGCAGCAACAGGTGCTCATCCGTAGGCTATGTTTGGCTCATGAGGGAGAGATCATCTCCGAGGAGGCTCTCAGGATGTACGTCGAGCTGTTCAACCGGCCACTCTTGGAAGCTCACATCGTAGCCGTGTTGGCTCTCTTCGGGTGGGAGTCACCGCTGACATCGTTGCTGGACACGCCCCAGGTGGTCGCCACCATGGCCTAGGGGCGGATGCTAGTGGATTGGGTAGGACGTGATAATGAATGTGCAACCCTTAAGGCTAATTGTGTGGAATGTGCGTGGGCTAAATGCCTCGGCACGTAGAGATGTAGTGCGGCATGTGGTGATGGAGGCAAATCGGGGCATTGTTTGCCTTCAGGAGACCAAGCTGCAACAAATATATGCAACGGTTGTACAACATTGTCTTGGCAATAAACTTACCAAGTTTTTCTATGTCCGTGCGGTTGGGACGCGTGGTGGGATTTTAGTGGCTTGGGACGAGATGATAGTCATGCTCTCAAACCCACACTACCAGACTAACTCACTCACGGCAATTGTGAAGGCTCCGGGTGCCGCGGAGTGGTGGCTAACGTGTGTCTACGGACCTTAAGAGGATAGGGATAAAGTGGAGTTTCTCCAAGAGCTTGTGGATATTAGAGAGCTGCACGCAGGACCCTGGCTAGTAGCTGGAGACTTTAACCTCATTGCAAGGCAAGAAGACAAGAACAACGACTTGATCAACCGGAGGATGTTGGGCAGATTTCGAGCCAAATTGAATAGGCTCAAGTTGAAGGAGATGTACTTGAATGGTCGCTGGTACACATGGTCAAATGAATGGCAGCACGCTACTCTGGAGAAGATTGATCATGTGTTCATTTCGAACGAGTGGGATGAGGCTTTTGTGACATGTTTCCTATTTGCCCTGGGCACAGTGATATCAGATCATTGTCCTTTGATGTTGGACATGAATGTGGAAATAAAAACACACAAACGCTTCCGTTTCGAAGCCTTCTGGGTTAAGGCGGCAGGATTCATGGAGACTGTGCAGGCAGTGTGGGATTCTACCCCTCCGGCATCAAATGACTACCTCACGCTGGATTGCCAGCTTAGGGAAACGACAAAGGCTTTGCAGAAGTGGAGTGACCGGTGGATTGGGAACGTGAAGTTGCAGATTGCCATTGCTTTGGAGGTGATCATGCGGCTGGATGTTGCAATGGAGTCACGAGCGTTGTCTCATGCGGAAAGGGAGCTGCGGAAATGCTTGAAGCACAAACTGTTAGGGTTGTGCTCGCTGGAGCACTCGATAGCAAGGCAGCAATCTCGGCTGCTGCAGCTGCGTGAGGGAGATGGTAACACAAGGCTGTATCACCAGCAGGCTAGTCACATGCAACGGAAGAACGTGTTGCGAGCTATCAGGTACAATGGGCAAATTTACTCAGGCCAGGATGAGGTGGCCTTAGCGGTTGATGCGTATTATGGTCGAGCTTTCAGTTGGTGTGAGCCACGACAGCATGCGATAAACTTAGAAGGGCTCAACCTACCACAACTGGATCTGACACATCTTGAGGAACCATTCACACCTGAGGAAGTGGAGAGAGTGATTAAGGCGATGCTGATGGACAAGGCGCCAGGGTCGGATGGTTTTACAGGAAGGTTCTATGCCACGTGCTGGAACATCATTAAAGTGGAATTCATGGGTGCTATGGATTGTATGTATCGGGAGGACATGAGAGGCATGGTTGCAATCAACAGATCGTTAGTGTCTCCACTGCCGAAGAAGGAGGGAGCGTTGGATGTGGGTGACTTTCGACCCATAAACCTTGTGCATGGGGCCATAAAAATCTTTGAAAAGGTACTCTCAACCAGGTTGGCTATGGAGCTCCCAAACCTCATGGGGAATCATCAAAGTGCGTTCGTTAAAGGAAGATCCCTTCACGACAATTTCATGCTAGTGCAAGGAATGGCAAGGCGGCTACACGCTTTGAGGAGCCCGGCTGTTCTACTTAAGTTAGATATTTCAAAGGCATTCGATTCGGTCCAATGGCCTTTCTTGTTGGAGGTCTTACAGCAGTTCGGTTTTGGTCACAAGTGGAGAGCTTGGATTTGTGGGATTCTTGCCACGTCGACTACAAAGGTGATGGTCAATGGAGAGCCAGGAGAAACCATATACAACTGCAAAGGAATGCGGCAAGGGGACTCATTGTCACCAATGTTGTTCATTCTCACGATGGAACCACTACAACGCATGTTTGAGGTTGTTGTGCTACGACGAGTGATGGAACCCCTGGCAGCGGTGGGCATGAGGCAGAGAATGTCGATACACATGGATGATGGGGTCCTTTTCTTGAAGCCGAAGCAAGTGGACTTGGCAGCATGCGGAGCAATCTTTACCATGTTTGGGGAAGCTTCAAGCCTATGAATCAACATGACCAAGTCGGCGGCGCTGCCTATTAGATGTTATGAGCATACGATGGCTTGGGTGAACCAGGGGTTGGGATGTCCGGTGGCCTCGTTCCCTATCAAATACTGAAAGTGCAACTATCCCTAGGTGGTTTTGGTAATTCCTAACAACATATAGCTCATTGAGCTAATACTATTTCAAGACAAATATTTCAGAAAAGCTCAATGAATGGCATGGTATGGATGAGGAAAGTGGATCCCTCAAAATACTAAGGATAAAAGGATTGGCTCAAGCTCAAAAGCTCAAGACTCTACATTTTATATTTTAGTGATCCAAGATCACATTGAGTCTATAGGAAAAGCCAATACTATCAAGGAGGAATGAGGTGTTGCTTGATGAGTTTCTTGCTTCAAGTGCTTAGTGATATGCTCCAAAAACCCTCAACTACTTTCTCATATCCACATATGACCTAAACATAAAGTCAAACTCGGCCCCACCGATTCTTTCTATCCGGAGCCACCGAGTTCAGATGTCATAGCCACTGCCACAAACCCTAGGCAAATTGGTCTCACCGATAGGGATCTCGGTCTCACCGAGATGGGATTGTAATCTCTCTGTTTCCCTTCGTAATGTTTCGGTCTAACCAAAGTGAGCGATCGGTCCCACCAAGATTGCAATGTAAACTCTCTGTTTCCCTTTCGTAACATTTCGGTCTCACCGAAAAGAGCGAATCGGTCCCACCGAGTTTACCTGATCAACTCTCTGGTTAGCTAATTACCAAAATCGGTCTCACCGAGTTTGTGTAATCGGTCTCACCGAGATTACGTTATGCCCTAACCCTAACCATATCAGTCTTACCGAGTTGCATGTCGGTCCCACCGAAATCACTAACGGTCACTAGGTTTACTGAATCGGTCCGACCGAGTTTGTTGATTCGGTCCCACCGAGATTGGTAAATTGTGTGTAACGGTTAGATTTTGTGTGGAAGCTATATATACCCCTCCACCTCCTCTTCATTCGTGGAGAGAGCCATCAGAACAAACCTACACTTCCAACTTACCATTTCTGAGACAGAACTACCTACTCATGTGTTGAGGCCAAGATATTCCATTCCTACCATATGAATCTTGATCTCTAGCCTTCCCCAAGTTGCTTTCCACTCAAATCTTCTTTCCACCAGATCCAAAACCTGTGAGAGAGAGTTGAGTGTTGGGGAGACTATCATTTGAAGCACAAGAGCAAGGAGTTCATCATCAACACACCATTTGTTACTTCTTGGAGAGTGGTGTCTCCTAGATTGGCTAGGTGTCACTTGGGAGCCTCCGACAAGATTATGGAGTTGAACCAAGGAGTTTGTAAGGGCAAGGAGATCGCCTACTTCGTGAAGATCTACCGCTAGTGAGGCAAGTCCTTCGTGGGCGACGGCCATGGTGGGATAGACAAGGTTGCTTCTTTGTGGGCCCTTTTGGGTGGAGCCCTCCGTGGACTCGCGCAACCTTACCCTTCGTGGGTTGAAGTCTCCATCAACGTGGATGTACGATAGCACCACCTATCGAAACCACGGCTCAAAAATCACCATGTCTCCAAATTGTGTTTGAAATCTCCAAACCCTTCCCTTTACATTCTTGCAAGTTGCATGCTTTAATTTCTGCTGCTCATATACTCTTTGCATGCTTGCTTGAATTGTGTGAAGATTGCTTGACTTGTGCTAAGATAGCTAAAATCTGCCAAAGACTAAAATTGGGAAAAGGTTAAGTTTTTAATTGGTCAAGTATTCTAATCACCCCCCCCCCTCTAGACATACTTCAAGGTCCTACAAATACATTGGATTGCCTCTTTCCCTAAGAAAACAAACGGCAGGACAGCTACAATACTTGGTGGACAACTTGGCAAATCGTCTGCCAAAATGGAAGGCCGCGCTAATGCCAAAGAGCGGGAGGTTGACCCTTGTGCAGTCAGTGTTGTGTGCTATGCCAATACATGCGATGATGGCACTAGACCTGCCGATAAAGACAATTGCGGCCATGAACAAAGTATGCAGGGGATTCCTGCGGTGCAAGAGGGCCGAGGCAAATGGAGGCAATTGCGCGGTGGCCTGGGAAGCGGTGTGTGCACCTAAGTGGGCAGGAGGTCTAGGAATCCCTAACCTACACAGGTTGAATGTGGAAATGCAAGCGAGGTGGCCGTGGCTGAAACGGGTGGATAGTAACAGACCGTGGAGCGAATTCACTATAAAGTGCCTAAGGAGTCCATGCAACTATTCCGGGCAGCAAGTAGAGTCGAGGCTAGTGATGGGAGGACTACCTTGTTCTGGGAGGATAGATGGCTTGATGGCATGAGGGTGCAGGAGCTGGCCCCGGCGGTGTATAAAAGGATTTCACCAAGAATCAGGCGAGGAGCAATGGTGGGTCAGGTCGCAGCTAGTGGAGATTGGGCACAGGATGTCGGGTCGGACATGGACGAGACTACGATGCGGCAGTTCCTAGAGCTATGATCGAGGGTAGAAGCTTGGGAGCCGCGTGTTAAGGAGCAGGACGTGGTCTCTTGGTCCTAGGAGACGCATCGCCAGTTCACCGTGAGATCGGCATACGCGAGCAGGTTTTGGGGACGTGAGGTGGTGTCGACATCGAAGCTGACTTGGAAATCTCGTGCACCGTTGGAATGTCGCTTTTTTACGTGATTGGCCCTTAAAAATCAGTGTTGGACCTCGGACCGGCTAGCAAGGAGGGGTTTGCCACAACAAGACACGTGCCCGTTTTGTGATCAAGAAGAATAAACGATAAACCACATTTTGCTCACGTGTGTGTTTGCCAGAATGACTTGGACGCTGGTAGGAAAGGCTCTTGGCAGAGCGGACTGGAAGCCAAGCCAGGAGGACACGCTTGGGGACTGGATTTCCAGCAGAAGCGCGGATAGTGATACGAGCATCATGGACTTATGTACAGTGATGCTACTTGTAATGTGGGACCTTTGGAAGCATCGCAATGCCATTGTTTTCGATGGTGATTCCCCATCGATAGAGAGGCCCATCCAGAAGGTGAAGTCTGAGGCCAAAGTGTGGGCTACGGCAGGGTTAATCGAGAGGGAGTTGGAGAGTTTCCAAAGTAGTTTGTATAGGTGGGCGATGAGGGAGGAATAAGGTACTTGTTTGTAAGTGGAGTGGGTGCGCACTAAAAGACACACAGACGTGTACATGTAACTTGTGGTGGAGGCTTTCTTTGCCTTTCTTCTTTAATATATGATATGCACACTCGTGCATATTTGAGAAAAAAAGAGAATTATGAATACAATGCTAATATTAATCAGTTTATTGAGAAAGTCGTCGCTATCCAAGAAGAGACTAATATTTTGCAGGAAACTATGGAAGAAGAAATTGATGACACTATGAGCTCATTAGATGAAAAAGATGACGAGGAGAGCCAAGAACAAAAGGAGGAAGAGCGTATTAGCTACTCGTGCCCACCTTCTAATGAGAGAACTCTTCAACTCATACATTGTTTAATTTCCCTTCGTGCTTGCCGAAGGATGAATGCTATGATGATTGATATGATCCCTTAGATTCGTTTGAAATATCCCTTTTTGATGAAATTGATGTTTGCTATGCTTGTGGTCGTGATGCCAATATGAATTATGCTTATGGAGATGAACTTTCTATAGCTCCTTATGTTAATAATGAAATTGTTAATATTGCACCCACGCATGATAGTCGTATTAACTTTTTGAATTCCCAACAATGGTACGCGTCGGTGCTATACAAATGGTTTTTAACCCCTTTCTGCGACGGCACTTGGAACCGTCGCCAAGTGAGTGTGGGTGATAGGGGGGTCCTTCCCACACGACCCAGAAGCCGTCGGGGATATGCCCTCCTGGCACACACGCTCGGCAAAATGAGGTCGTGTGCGACCAGCGAGCGAGCAAATACGGTTATATGTATAGTAGTGCTCAAAAATACAATTATACAAGCAAAATTGTTTCTGGGCGTAAGTACATCCCACACAGTCAGTCCCCGCTAAACGTTTCCATTCGTATATACATCCCACACAGTCGCTCCAAGGAAAACGTTTCTGTTCACAGGTACATCACACACAATTTTCCCCGTTAAATCGTTTTTGATAGCATTGACATCGCACACAATATTAACAATTTTATCGTTTGCGTTATTGAATGCGTCGCACATGGTGCGTAGAAGAAACTGTGTGGAAAAGGATGTCCATCACACACAGTTTTTATGCGGTAAACATTTGCGGAAGGTGGCCTAACGCAAACAGTTTGGAAGAGAATGTCGTGTGTGATTGTTCATCGATCCAACACGGTTTATTCCTAGAAACTATGTGCATTGCCTTAGGTCATCGCCCACGGTATTTTCTCAATAACCGTTTGCAATAGAAAAAACCAATTAGCAGGCTAATTGCCCTATTATTAATAATCCATTTATTAATCTAGTTGACATTCATATTAAACACATAATATATTTCATTCCAATATTAAGGAAGCATGATTTCATAATTGAAATACATCAGAGTACAACATGATATAGCTTCAGCACTCAGCTACCCCATTACACAACTGCACCAGCACCAAGTATCACATGCAACATCTAGAACCTTTCGAAATTTGCTTCATAGACATTAATATAGACAGATGCATCTCATCTAGAAAACTGTTGAAGCGGAAGGCGAAATTGAGCCTTCATTCATGTTGAAGGTCTTTACAACTTTAGGCCAGTGTCTGTGGATGATTGACCGTCCATCCTTCGTCCTCTTCGGGAACACTTCAATATTGAACCGTGGGTGTTGTATAAAAACTTTCCTCGGCTCCTGACCATAGAGGTGGTTTGAGAGGTAATCATCAGCGAATTGCTTTGGAAAGGCCTGAAAACAAGGATGTGCATAAATATCTTCTCTATATTGGAAATGGGGCAAAGGAATAAAAAAGGCAAGGTATAATAGTTAGTACCATCTTGTAAACCTCAGTGCTTCCTATTGTTTCCCTGCAACACATATAAGGTAGTTAGTCATCAAGTTAAGTAAGGGTTCACATGCTATCAGTACTAGTAAATTGTACGTGCTTTGCACGTCATTTAAATATATATATATAAAGCATGGAAAAATACATTTGAATATGTGTTTCCCTTTCTAGAATCGTACTGGACAAGATCCATCTTGGTTCTTACCTCTCTAGAATCCAGATTGTTCTAGCCTCTTTTTATTAGAGTATCGATAAGCATGTGGATAGATACTTCTAGAACGCATGAGATGGTAGAGTTGGGTTTTCAATTAGAAGGCCATGTGGCAGTATCCTATGAGTTAAAAACTATATCCAATGGATGATAATGCTCGGATTTGTCATCTCTTGACCGTTGGATGGGCATATCCAACGACTAATATTTGAAGCTATTGGCACAATATATAGTGGTATAGAAAATATGTTGATGAAAAATAAGCACACTGTAGATTCATCAGATTAATTCAAGCCACATGGAAAACTCATTTATCCAAACCAAGCATGATTAAGAATTAGGAAATATAGCACTTGTATATGTTTCTCATGTATTAAGTACAACCAAATTCGATTTATTCCTCACATGGTATACAATAACAGAATGCAGCCACAACAATTGAACATCGCATTGCAGAATTGAACCAAGCAGTTAACTAAACACCACAACAAATGAACCAAACGTTAACTAAGCACCACATTGCACAATATAACATACTCCTAATAGAAGATCAGACAGTTAACCAAACCAAGCATGCTTAACAACTTGGAAATATAGCAATTGTATTTGTTTCTCATGTATTTAGTACATCCAAATTCGATTTAATTCTCACATGGTATACAATAACAGAATGCACACACAACAATTGAACATCGCATTGCAGAATTGAACCAAACAGTTAACTAAACACCACAACAAATGAACCAAACGTTAACTGAGCACCACATTGCACAATATAACATACTCCTAATAGAAGATCAGAAAGTTAACCAAACCAAGCATGCTTAACAACTTGGAAATATATCAATTGTATTTGTTTCTCATGTATTTAGTATAGTCAAATTCAATTTATTTCTCACATGGTATACAATAACAGAATGCACACACAGCAATTGAACATCGCATTGCGGAATTGAACCAAACAGTTAACTAAACACCACAACAAGTGAACCAAACGTTAAATAAGCACCACATTGCACAATATAACATACTCCTAATAGAAGATTAGACAGTTAACCAAACCAAGCATGCTTGACAACTTGGAAAATTGCACCCTAAAGAATTGAACATCACATTTGCAGAATTGAACCAAATAGTTAACTGAACACCACATTGCATGACATATAGAACATATACACTAGAGCAGAAGATTGCATGGTAAAAGTAGATAGCACAATTCACTAGAATTTTTTAAGGAAAGGCAGTAGCTAGCAAACTGAACATGGGTCCTTATAGTGAGCTAATAAGACAAGCTACTCATTGTCAGACATATCGATGACGATTGGCTCCTTGGACATGGAAGAGGGTGATGCCTCCACATCGTGGGTGCCCTCGTCGTAGTGGTGAGTTGCCTGAGCCACTCCGGGCACCAACATGCTAGCTCTTGAGATGAGGTAAGCACGTGCACGCTGAGAAAACACCTCGTAGTGTTTGTTGAAGGCACCTATAGTGGCCTCGAGAGAACGCCATGAACTGTTGTTTAAAGCAGCCAACCGCGTCGCGGCGTCGGTGTGCGAGACGTTGATGGTGCCCTCGACGGTGAGGTGCTCCTCCAAGATCTGGGGGTTGGCACGAATGGCAGCCATCGCAACCTCATCCGCGCGTGCGGCCGTGATTTGCTTCTCCGCTGCCAAATATTCCTTGAGATCCTGGCTATACTGAGTGCACCATGGCTTAAGGCGGCACTTATTTGGTGGAGGGTCGGTGATTTGGGTGGAAGATGTCGCGCTCATGCCGGCGGTCAGGGCATGTGGGATGTGGAAGGAGGAGGAGGATGGGGGTCGGGTGTGGATTACCTGCCTGGATAGGCGAGGCCGAGCAGTGTGAAGGAGGGTCGCTGGCGAGAAGGCGGTGCTGCAAGCAAGGAGTGAAGGTTTCAACTTGAAAAGGAAGGCGGAAACAGGGGAAATGTGGCTTTTGGTAAGGGGGATGGGGCAGGGAGGTAAATATTTTTCGCGGAAGCCGAAAATTTGGAATCGCTTCAGCGAAAATACTGGTGCACAAAGTGTCATCAGACACAGTCCCTTATTCAGAATTGTGTACGATATGTGAACATCACAAACAATTCAGATAGCTTAACCCGTGTGTGATGAGTTTGAACGTCAAAAATTTTGGTTCCAATTTCCCTGTAGCTGACGCACCTTCTCGCGTAAGCCATAGGTGTACTATACACTGACGGTACTCCAGGATATTTTGTACTGCATCTCACACAGTTGGTGATAATAAACTGTGTGGGATCTACTTGATTTTTTATCTTGATTTGAATTACATAATGGGGTCACAGCTGCAAAGGATGGTGTTTGAATTGCTAGAACTTCTATCTGTAGTGAACATGCAACTATAAGTGTGTCGTCAAAAAAATTGGAATTATTCAGGGTTCGTTTGGACATTTTTATACGGTAACTTGGTTTTCTAGGCATTTCAGGTGCACAATTCAAAATTAAACCACATGCATATGCTCTGGTGCACCAAAATGGGTTGTAAAATGATATATGTGTCCATGGGTTGATGCTTACGTCCCATTCAAGAAATGGGGATGAATTTCAAACACCACGGCACTGTGGTTCTCCGGCAAATGTTGAGGTGCTTGCTTTTGTAATTCTAGTAAATACAAAACTCGTCTGACATTCATGAACCTTGGAATGCTACCATGGAACGGCATCAAGATGCTAGGGTAAGAAAATATTGTCCCATGTGGGCCAGGTTATGGTATAAGCTTCTCGCAAACCAGAGCTTCTCTCACAACAAGCATGATGGTTTCGGTAGGAAACGTTTCACCTTTCTGGACGAAACGATATCCGTTGCCTCTTCTCGATTTCAATTTTTTTCCTAGTGTCAACATAGAACAACAGGAGTGTTGTGTCAATTTTTGGGATTTTTCGGGGTTCGCTTGGACATTTTTATACATTAACTGAGTTTTCTATGCATTCATGTGCATAATTCAAATTTGAACTACATGCACATGCTCTAATGCATATAAATTAGTTGAAAATTCAAATTTGTGTCCTTGGTTGCATGCTTATTAGGTCCCATGCAAGAAATGGGAACGAATGTCAAACACCCTGCCACCTTCACTCGGCCGCAAACATTGAGGTGCCTGCTTTTTAAATTCTAGTAAATCCAAAGCTCGTCTGAAATTCATGAAACTTGGCATGCTTTCATGGAGCGGCATCAACATGTCGTGGTAAATTTGTTGTCCCATTTGGGGCAGGTTTGGGGATATGCTTCTCACAAACCAGAGCTTCTCACAACAAGCCCGATGGTTTCGGTAGGGAACGTTTCACCTTTCTGGACGAAACGATATCCATTGCCTCTTCTCGATTTCAATTTTTTTCCTAGTGTCAACATAGAACAACAGGAGTGTTGTGTCAATTTTTGGGATTTTTGGGGGTTCTCTTGGACATTTTTATACATTAACTGAGTTTCTATGCATTCATGTGCATAATTCAAATGTGAACTACAATCACATGCTCTAATGCATATAAATTGGTTGAAAATTCAAATATGTGTCCTTGGTTGCATGCTTAATTAGGTCCCATGCAAGAAATGGGAATAATGTCAAACACCCTGCCACCGTCACTCGGCCGCGAACATTGAGATACCTGGGTTTTAAATTCTAGTAAATGCAAAACTCGTATGAAATTCATGAAACTTGGCATGCTATCATGGAGCGGCATCAACATGCCATGGTAAATTTTTTGTCCCATTTGGGCCAGGTTTGGAGCTATGCTTCTCACAAACCAGAGCTTCTCACAACAAGCCTGGTGGTTTCGGTAGGGAACATCCCACCTTTTGGGACAAAACAATATCCGCTGCCTCTTATTGCTTTCAAAAAATTTCTAGTGTCAACACAGAACAACATAAGTGTTGTGTCAATTTTTTGGATTTTCGGAGTTCGTTTGGACATTTTTATGCATTAACTGAGTTTTCTATGCATTCATGTGCATAATTCAAATTTGAACTACAGGCACATGCTCTAATGCATATAAATTGGTTGAAAATTCAAATCTGTGTCCGTGGTTGCATGCTTAGGTCCCATGCAGGAAATGAGAACGAATGTCAAACACCTTGCCACTGTCACTCGGTCGCAGACATTGAGCTTCCTTGTTTTTAAATTCTAGTAAATCCAAAAGTCGTCTGAAATTCATGAAACTTGGCATGCTATCATGGAGCGGCATCAACATGTTGTGGTAATTTTTTTGTCCCATTTGGGGCAGGTTTAGGGATATGCTTCTCACAAACCAGAGCTTCTCACAACAAGCCTGATGGTTTTGGTAGTGAACATCTCACCTTTGGGGACGAAACGATATCCGCTGCCTCTTATTGCTTTCAAATATTTTCTAGTGTCAATAGAAAACAACATGAGTGTTGTGTCAATTTTTGGGACTTTTCAGGGTTCGTTTGGACATTTTTATGCATTAATTGAGTTTTCGATGCATTTACGTGCATAATTCAAATTTGAAATACATGCACATGCTCCAGTGCATATAAATTGGTTGGAAAATCAAATATGTGTCCTTGGGTGCATGCTTAGGTCCCATGCAAGAAAAGGGAATGAATTTCAAACACCAGGGCATCGTTGATTACTGGCAAAACATTGAGATACTTTATTTTTTAATTCTAGTAAATCCAAAACTGGTCTGAAATTCATGGAACTTGGCATGCGATCATGGAATGGCACCCGACATGCTGTGGTGTTTTTGGTGTCCATTTTGAGAGAAGGCGCACTCGAGTAACAGCCAACAAAGGCATTTTGAAACAAATAGCTGCCACTTTAATATCTCAAACATTTGTATAATTCAAATCGTGTGCGTTCTGTTAACCATTTATGTGATGTCGCGTGTCTTGGTTTTAATGGCTATAGGAGGTACCGTGCGGACATCTACTTGACTGAACGGGAGGTGTGCGAGTGCAGTCCGGTGCGCAGGCTGACCGAGAGGCTCACCGGGAAGCGTGCGAGCTGTTCAACGCAGCATTTGTCCATCTCTTCAACGCAAATGGTTCAGATTGAATATGGTATGCAAATTAAAGCCAGACTTCGGTGCTAAGCCAAGAGACACTGTGATTTGTCAAAATATGCAGCTAAAAATCACTAGCACTGTCTAATTTTTGCAACTAAAATCACTACCACTATCTAATTCATGTGTTGTTCGCTATGCACTCACCTTACGGGGCGTGCTAGTAGCTGTGTGAAACGACGGTAGGTGTGCTAGTAGTCCACCGCGCAGGCTCATCGGGAGGCGAGCCAGCCCTTTGACCGCCGCCCACCTTGCTCCCACTCCTCCATATTAATGGTGCATACGCCTCGCTCCATGAAATGATGGTATATGAATGCCAGAAGTCTGCCGCGCAGGCTCACCGGGAAGCGAGACAGCCTTTGACCGCCACCCGCATCTCTCCCACTGGTCTGTATTAATGGTGCGCCCAAGCGGCTGCACCCCCCATCATCGCCACACACACAATCCTCTCTCTCTCTCTCTCTCTCTCTCTCTCTCTCTCCGCTCGAATCCTCGATGCCGCTCTCAGTCCTCAAAGTGCACCGGAGGACAGCGTGAATATGGAGATAGAGGTTTCCGTTGCCGGTGACGAGGTGGATAACGAGGCTGCCAACAAGCGGAGGTGGGTTGAGAAAGAACGGCAAGCGACTCCAGCAGGCCTAAACATCATCAGCAACCTCCCCGATGATATGTTGAGAGTCATCATATCCCTCCTCCCAATCAAATATGGGATGAGGACAGCCGCCCTTTCCCGGCGGTGGCGCCCCCTATGGCTCCTCACCCCTGTCGACCTCCTCGACGCCCACGAGCTCTGCCATGGCTATCGCAAAAGTTTGGATGCGTTCTCCTAGATCCTCGGCAGTCACCATGGCCCAATCAGAGGCCTCATCACGGGCAAGTTTCGTTCCAATGGCAAGGAACCAGCCAAGCTTGATGAGTGGTTCTGATCCCCCGCCATAGATCAGCTTGAGAAGCTCAGTTCTAATGATGGGCATATGCGCTCGTTGCCAACGTCCGCGCTCCGCTTCGTGCCCACGCTGCGCCTCGCCAAGTTCATGAACTGCCACCCCCCCCCTTAATGACGTGCCCGCTCTTTTTCTACCATGACCGAAGCACCTCGAGCTCATCGTCATCCGCATCCCAAAGGATGACATGGAGCGCCTGCGCCGCGGCTGTACGGCACTCGAGTTCCTTCATCTTCAGGCGATGAATTGGTCGAGTACCTTCCACATCACCTCCAGGACTCTCAGGACTATTTATGTGTGTTGCTGGTGCTACAACAAGAGATCACAAAAGGTGGACCACAATATGGTCATTGAGGACACATCTTCACTTGAGAGATTACTTGTAGTTGATCAACAAGGTCCAACAAGAATCAATGTCATTTCTGTGCCGAAATTGGCAGTGGTGGGCTACTCGTCTGTCAAATACTACTACTTTCAGGTACAACATTCGCCTTATACCTCTCCTTCTTGATATCAACATTATTTCTAGTTTTGAAGATATGTTCGTCTGTCATCCAGCAAAGCTTCACCCAGATTCTGGGCAAAGTGAAGGTCTTGGCACTAGAATTTGTTGGCCCCAACCTGGACCAAGTTGCCAGTTGCCTGAGATGCTTTCCGTGCCTGAAGAAGTTGTATATCAAGGTGATGTTCCTTTTATATTAAATGTTAACCATAAGGGAATTCAATTTTTTGCACCTTTTTCCCAAGTTTACCATGACAATGTACTACGATTTCTGAAGGAAATTTGGAGGATTTCAGGTCATACACCCCCACACCAGCTTGATTCATATGGTTACAATCCATAAGCATTTCTCCTTTGGATTTATTTGTACTAGTTTTCTTAGGGAATTTTTCATCCAATCCAACCTCTTCTGAAGAAGGCTACATGTTTCTAGATTGTAATAAAATGCCCATGTTAATCATGTCAGATCGAAGATGGCATGTTGGTGTATTTTATAGGCGTGTGGTAGTGTTCAAAACTACATGTAGGCACTAACACGTTCTCTTCTTTTGCAGATAATAATAGGCCCGGAGGTGGATAATGTTTATAACGACAATCACATCGAATGTCTGGATCTGCATCTCTCAAATATTACTTTAAACTCCTACCAAGGGAACTTACCGGAGATTACACTTGCTAGGTTCTTTCTTGCCAGAGCAAAGGTGTTGAGGGTACTAATACTAAAATACACATCCGTGACATTTTGGGCTGAACAAAAAAAATGTCATACATATGACACTTCTATGACGATAATTGTGACAAAACCCAGTATCATCATAGATGTGGTGGGCTCCTACTTCTATGACAAAAAATCATGACAGAAAATGGGCTTTTCATCCTGGATGGGCCGGAGACGCAGCTGCATGACATTCTTTGGGCCGTCCATGACGGAAAAAACCATGGTAGAAGCGAGGGCAAGGAAAATTTCGGGGAGTTCCCGGTTACGGTGGGAGGTCAGGGGCCGAGCGATGCGCGTTTCTCTCGTACACGTACGCGTGTGTGTGCGAGGCGTTGGCTCTAACTGAACCCGAGCGAGGCGTTGGGCTCTAACTGAACCCGAGCGATTGCACTGCAGGCTACGCGTTACTGAACCCGAGCGATCGATCGATGGCTCACTGAACCCGATCGAGCGATTTCTTCGCTACTGCTGCTAACTGAAGCCAATCGATTGGATGAACAATGAGCGTTGTGGGGGAGTTTGGATGAACAGTGAGCGGTGGCGTTGCCTCTGGATGAACAGGACCCCGTGGTGTGGAGGGCTGGATGAACAGTAGACGGTGGAGGGGTGCCCGTGGAGGGGTGGTTGAACAGTAGCCGGTGGAGTAGCGCGCGGTGGAGGCTGGATGAACAGGAGCACGTGGAGGCTGGAGGAGGTCGACGGTAGCCCGTGGAGGCTGGAGGAGGTCGACGGTGGAGATGAACAGTATCCTGTGGAGTCCCGTTTTGCGGTACGCCACACCCCTCCCGATGAACAGGACCCCCGTTTCGACCGTAGCGCTCCAACACAAGTCTGTTTCGTCCGTTTTGTGGTACGCCACACCCCTCCCGATGAACAGGATCCCCGTTTCGACCGTAGCGCTCCAACACAAGTCGGTTTCATCCGTTTTGCGATACGCCACACCCCTCCCGATCAACAGGACCCCCGCTTAGACCGTAGCGCCCCAACACAAGTCTGTTTCGTCCATTTTGCGGTACACCACACCCCTCCCGATCAATAGGACCCCCGTTTCGACCGTAGGAGGTCTGTTTCCTCCGTTTTGCGGTACGCCAGACCCCTCCCGATGAACATGATCCCGTTTTGAATGTGGCCAATCGAACACAAGGCCGTTTCCTCCATTCTGCGGTATGCCAGGCCTCGTTTCCATCGCCTGTTCCGTCCAAGCCCTCCCGATGAACACGACCACGCATTCCATTCCGACCCAGCCGGTTGGCTCCCATGCGTTCCATTGCCTCCCGATGAACACGACGCATTTTGTTGCCTCCCCATGAACACGACGACGACGATGTTTCTCCGTTCCGACCCAGCCATGTACACGAGCCCTGGCCGTACGTATGCGCGAGTAGGCGTTCGAGACCCCGCCCATATATACACATACGTGGCCGTATTTTCTTTCTTGCACACTGGCCGTTGTATGTACGTGTACATGCTACATGTGTGCCTCTACTACGACACGTACGTGCCTCTACTACGACACGTGTGCGCCTCTACATCGACCAGTATATATGTACGTACACGTTCGCGACCAGAATGACAACGCTACGTACGCTTCGACCAGGTGGGTCCCGACTGTCAGGCACTTCCTTGCATGCGAAGATGTAGCTGGTGGGTCCCAGCAGTCAGGGGGAGAATCGGTTTTTTTCGGACGCACTTCCTTGCGTGCGAAGATGTAGCTGGTGGGTCCCAGCAGTTAGGGGGCGAATCGTTTTTTTTCGGACGCACTTCCTTGCGTGCAAAGATGTAGCTGGTGGGTCCCAGCAGTCAGGGGGGAACGTTTTTTTGCGAAATATGGTGGCCCATCTGGTGGTCCCCGCTGTCAGGTGGAGGAATAATTATTTTGCGCGTAATAAGGAGGCACTTCCTTGCTGCGGCTGTGGACCCAGCTGTCAGCCTCTCCACGTACAGTCCACGTCCGATGGAAGCCGTTCCTTGACCACGTTGACCACGCCGCGCCGAGAGCACAAGGGCGGTGGACAATGGCGAGGCCTAGGAAGGGGACGACGCGGAGCCGAGGAAGACGCGGCAGTGGATGCCCACGCGTAGAGGAGTATGAGGGTTCACTCGTTCGACTGCGGTGTGAGGCTGCCGTCGCCACAGAATAACAGGGGGTGTGGGTGCGTAGAGGGATGGCCTGGCCAGCGCTGGGAGTAGTAGGGGGCGGTGAGGCCTCCGCGGCATCACAGCCAGCCACGGGCGGCAGGAGCAGGTGGCACGACCGGTGCTGCTTTGGGCGGCTGGAGCAAGAAGACCAGAGGTTGAAGAAGCACTACGGCCGTTGGATGGACATCGTACAGTCACTGGATCTAGAATCGTTCATATACTGACTAAAGTTGAAAAAGGCCTCCGTCCCAGTCAACTTAGTAGGCTCACAAGTCAGCCTCCCACCAAGGTGGGTCCCAGCTAGCAGGGGGTATTCATTTTTTTGTGCGTAATAAGGAGGCACTTCCGGTGGGTCTGAGCTGACAGCGGGGGGAACGTTTTTTTTTGTGAAATACGATGGCCCGTCCGGTGGGTCCCAACAGTCAGGGTGAAAGGTTTTTTTCGCGAAATACTAGTGGCCCGTCCGGTGGGTCCCTGCTGTCAGGTGGAGGAATAATTATTTTTTCGTGTAATAAGGAGGCACTTCCTTGCGGCTGCCGTGGACCCAGCTGTCAGCCTCTCCACGTACAGTACTCTTCAGATGGAAGTCAGTCATTGACCACATTGACCATGCTGTGCCGAGAGCACCACGGCGGTGGACGACGGCGAGGCCTAGGAAGGGGACGACGCGGAGCCGGGGAAGACGCGGCAGTGGAAGCCCGCGCGGAGAGGAGTACGAGGGTTCACCGGTTCGGCTGCGGTGTGAGGCTGCCGTTGCCGCAGAATAATAGGGGGTATGGGTGAGTAGAGAGATGCCCTGGCCAGCGGTGGGAGTAGTAGGGGGCGCTGAGGCCTGCGCGGCAGCACAGCCGGCCACAGGAGGCGCGAGCAGGCGGTCCCGCGGCGCTGCTTTGGCGGCTGGAGCAAGAAGATCAGAGATTGAAGAAACACGACGGTCGTTGGATTGACATCCAACGGTTACGTCTGCTAGAATCGTTTATTTACGTATATAATAACTAAAAAATCTTGCATACGCGTCAACTAAACAGGCCCACAAGTCAAACCACTCCCTCTTTTTTAATAATTTATATATAGCTCATGGCAACTTATGCAATTTATTGCAGTCGTTTTTTTTGGTTGGCCAGGGCCGATTTTGCATATTTCTGTGGATTCCAAACTATTTTTAATACCGAAATGTCGAGCCAGATTTAAAGTACTTTGAAGATATATTTAAATTAGGTTAATGCCCAGTGAAATAGGAATCTGAAAATGTGAAAAAAAAATCAGAAATTATAAAGTAATTGCCAATTTCTCATCTGTTTTTATATTTACAACCCATTTCATATTACTTTCAAGATTTGCAGGCGTCTTGAAAGAGTTGCAGCCCATCAGGGCGTAGAAAAATAAGTAGGCCTGGATTGGGTATTCTTCAGAAAAAATAAACTGGGCTCGTTTTCACAAAGAAAAAATAGCTGGGCTGGTCACATGGTGAACATAAAATATAAGCCTGGGCTAGATGGGCCACAACCCAGTTCAAACCCTGCTCCGTCTCAACAATAACAAAAAAAATACTGCTCGAATAGCTATGTCCCGGGTGTCAGCCGATCTTGCGCTGTTCTCTTGTCTATTGAGTACATACGCTCACAATGTCGTGGGTCCCAGATGTCAGGAAAACACTAGGAGGAAGCATTTTATTTTTCCATACGCTGACGTGGTGGGCCCCTACTATCATCCTCTCCACGTACTTCTGCGGATTCCTGTTGTTTGTTGACCATGTTGACAATGCGAGAGGGCGGCGCCGCGGCAAGCGCACCAAAGAGCGCGGAGGACATCGACATTAATGATTTAGGAGACGGTGGGGCGGTGATGCGTGCGCTGAGGCGCAGCCAGCCGTGGGAGGCGGAAGCAGGCGGCCCCGCTGGCGCTGGTTTGTTTTGGCGGCTGGAGGAAGACAGGACTGAAGAAACACGACAGACTGTAAAAGCAGTAGGAGTACTTAACAACCTTAACTAAAACCAGCAGGGGCACTTAACAACCAAAGCTGAAAGCAGTATGAGTACTTATACATGTTCAACCGTACAAAGCACGCCTCGGACAGTGCTACTTTGCCTACAGTTAACCAAGGGTGAGGCCTCCAAGCCCCAGGACAAGGCCCAGGCGCCACCCCATGCATCCACAACCTTCTGAAAGCAGCTTCATCTTGCAACGTGGTCAATAAATAGGATATTCGGTTTAGAGCCATGGAAAAGCATGAACATAATATATATGTCTCCAACGTATCTATAATTTTTTATTGTTCCATGCTATTATATTACTTGTTTTGGATGTCCATGGGCTTTATTTTACACATTTATATCATTTTTGGGACTAACCTACTAACCGGAGGCCGAGCCCGTATTGTTGTTTTTTTGCCTATTTCAGTATTTCGAAGAAAAGGAATATCAAACGGAGTCCAAACGGAATGAAACCTTCGGGAGCGTGATTTTTGGAACGAACGTGATCCAGAGGACTTGGAGTGCAAGTCAAGAAGCAGCCGAGGAGGCCACGAGAGGGTAGGGCGCGCCCCCCTGTAGGGAGCACCCCCTGTCTCGTGGGCCCCTCGGGCAGCCACCGACGTACTTCTTCCTCCTATATAAGCCTACATACCCCGAAAACATCCAGGGAGCAACCGAAGAAATATTTCCGCCACCGTAACCTTCTGTATCCGCGAGATCCCATCTTGGAGCCGTCGCTGGCGTTCTGCCGGAGGGGGAATCCACCACGGAGGGCTTCTACATCAACACCATAACCCTTCCGATGAGTTGTGAGTAGTTTACCACAGACCTTCGGGTCCATAGTTATTAGCTAGATGGCTTCTTCTCTCTTTTTGGATCTCAATACAATGTTCTCCCCCTCTCTTATGGAGATCTATTCGATGTAATCTCTTTTTGCGGTGTGTTTGTCGAGGTCCAATGAATTGTGGGTTTATGATCAAGTTTATCTATGAATAATATTTGAATCTTCTCTGAATTCTTTTATGTATGATTGAGTTATCTTTGCAAGTCTCTTCGAATTATCAGTTTGGTTTGGCGTACTAGATTGATCTTTCTTGCCATGGGAAAAGTGCTTAGCTTTGGGTTCAATCTTGCGGTGTTCTTACCCAGTGACAGAAAGGGTTGCAAGACATGTATTGTATTGTTGCCATCGAGGATAAAAAGATGGGGTTTATATCATGTTGTATGAGTTTATCCCTCTACATCATGTCATCTTGCTTAATGCGTTACTCTGTTCTTTATGAACTTAATACTCTAGATGCAGGCAGGAGTCGGTCGATGTGTGGAGTAATAGTAGTAGATGCAGGCAGGAGTCGGTCTACTTGTTGCGGACGTGATGCCTATATACATGATCTTGCCTAGATAATCTCATAATTATTCGCTTTTCTATCAATTGCTTGACAGTAATTTGGTCACCCACTGTAATACTTATGCTATCTTGAGAGAAGCCTCTAGTGAAACCTATGGCCCCTGGGTCTATCTCTTATCATATTTGCTTCCAACCTACTTTTATTTGCATCTTTACTTTTTGCATCTATATTATAAAATACCAAAAAAATATTTATCTTATCACACTATCTCTATCAGATCTCACTTTCGCAAGTGGCCATGAAGGGATTGACAACCCCTTTATTGCGTTGGTTGCGAGTTTTTTATTTGTTTGTGTAGGTTCGTGGGACTTGTGAGGAGCCTCCTACTGGATTGATACCTTGGTTCTCAAAAACTGAGGGAAATACTTACGCTACTATTGCTGCATCACCCTTTCCTCTTCAAGGAAAACCAACGCAAGCTCAAGATGTAGCAATAATCTTCTGTCCCATTCTCCAAGATGGACGGGCCTTCATTATTTGAGACCACCCATGAATAAGTGTCTTTTCACCTCCAAGGGGAATTTAGTAGGTCGACATAAACATCATGTTGTGACCAACCGCAAGTCTGACCCGACCATGGTCAGGCATCTGTATAGGAACAATAGAACTGGACAGTTCCTGTTTCAAGAAGATCACAGTTGTAAAACTGTGTATAAGCAATAGTTTATGAACAACACATATAACAGAAAACAGCTCGTACCATAAGTTTCTTGACACAGTTAGACCTGTTTAACGAGTGCAACAGTGGCACACATATCCCACGTGGCCTTCCACCATTGAAACGCCCCACAAGGAGCTCAAGACGATCAATAAAGTGTAGGAACTTGTGGACGTCGATCCAGTCAACTTCAGTGCCATCAGTAACAGCCGAGTTATTACAGAGTAACAAACGAGCAGACTACTTAACTCTGAAAAAACCTACACGTGCCACCAATTATAAGAAAATATTAGTTAGAAGTAGCATCTTCGTGAGAGATTTGTTGCTACTTCTAAAGTTAAATTGTGATTAGCTAGACAGAATAGGTGGATTAAGAAGTAATCGAGGCAACAAGCAAGAACCAGATACAAAACTAACATGGATGAACAATTGGAACAACGTCGGGGTGGAAGATCGCAGTGAAGATGAGACCAGGTTCTGCTATTTCCATCAACATTCGTGCGCCAACTTTCAGTCTGTAACACTTGAGAAAGTTTATCCAAGTTCGGCCATAAAAAAAGCAGCGATCTTCTTGGTTCATGAACCCAACTCGGAACTTATATCCATGGCTTGTCTTCACTGTGACCATTAAACTAGTGTATTCAGTTATGGCAAGGCTGAGCATCTTGAGTACATGTGTTCTGACAGAGCAAATAATACACTGCAGGAAAAATAATATGAGAACACAACATGTTCAAAAAACCCCACCCTCCCGGATAGAAAAGAGGATTCTAGGAACATACTGTGCGCGTTTCAAAATGTTGTGTTAGGATGAGAAGGAACAAGTGTGGCGTCTCGCCGAGGGTGCAGAAACCTATAGGGTACTCGCACTTTGGGCACTGCAAATGAAACACACTAGATTCAGTAGGAAGAAAAATGCATCAACGGCGGCGGCTGACATCCTAGGATTACCTGCGACTAAGGGACTTGGATTTATAGAGGATGGATGAAGAATTCGTACCTGGTTATCCATGAGAAAACCTTATGCAATCGCCGAGAGGGGGTTTTCTCTGAACAAACAGACGAGGGAGAAGGGGATTCAGGCCCAGTGAAATATTGCCGCTTCGTCCGTCCAGCTTACTGCTAAAGCTAGAAAGGGGGGGTTGTGATTTGATGGCTCATTGGGCATTACTATGGCACTACGACCGGGGTGTGTCTACCATGAAGTTGTGCACTCTAATTTGTGCATATGGCACGTGGACCCCGTTGCCGGTTGCCCCACATATCAGCGAAAGGAAGTAGAAAGACAAGAGTAACTAGTTACACATAAATATATATTTTGACAGAGAGATACTCCCTTTGTAAAGAAATATACAAATCTTTTATATCACAGGCTCACCTTGCCGAGAAATATACTCCCTCTGCAACGCACGGGCATTATGGGGGTTCAGCTTTTTTTATGGGGGTTCGGCTGAAAATATAATACTCAGATAGGCTCACGGTTCTAGAATTTGGCCGCAGGCCGACCCTGCATGTTTGGGGGCCCATGTGTTCTACCTCAGCGCTTTTCATATTGCAAGCGATCGGTACGGCGCTGGTTTTAGATGTTGTTGCAAGGCGAATACACAAAAATGAATAAAGCATGGAAGCAGCCATTTGGAATAGCTCCAAGTGGATACGTATACTGGAGCAACCATTTGGAATAGCTCCAAGTGGAGCGTGGAAGCAGCATTTACAATATGACATAGAGAATTGCGAAGTACATACGGATCTGAATTTTGCAGACCCGTTGACTAAAACCTCTCTCACAAGCAAAACATGATCAAACCTCAGAACTCATTGAGTCTTAATCACATGGTGATGTGAACTAGTTTAGTGACACTAGTAAACTCTTTGGATGTTGGTCACATGACGATGTGACCTGTCAGTGTTAATCACATGGCGATGTGAACTAGATTATTGACTCTAGTGCAAGTGGGAGACTGTTGGAAATATGCCCTAGAGGCAATAATAAATTAGTTATTATTATTATATTTCCTTGTTCATGATAATCGTTTATTATCCATGCTATAATTGTATTGATAGGAAACTCAGATACATGTGTGGATACATAGACAACACCATGTCCCTAGTAAGCCTCTAATTGACTAGCTCGTTGATCAATAGAGGGTTACGGTTTCCTGACCATGGACATTGGATGTCATTGATAACGGGATCACATCATTAGGAGAACGATGTGATGGACAAGACCCAATCCTAAGCCTAGCACAAAGATCATGTAGTTCATATGCTAAAGCTTTTCTAATGTCAAGTATCATTTCCTTAGACCATGAGATTGTGAAACTCCCGGATACCGTAGGAATGCTTTGGGTGTACCAAACGTCACAACGTAACTGGGTGGCTATAAAGGTGCACTACAGGTATCTCTGAAAGTGTCTCTTGGGTTGGCACGAATCGAGACTGGGATTTGTCACTCCGTGTAACGGAGAGGTATCTCTGGGCCCACTCGGTAGGACATCATCATAATGTGCACAATGTGACCAAGGGGTTGATCACGGGATGATGTGTTACGGAACGAGTAAAGAGACTTGCCGGTAACGAGATTGAACAAGGTATCGGCATACCACGATCGAATCTCGGGCAAGTACAATACCGCTAGACAAAGGGAATTGTATACGGGATTGATTGAGTCCTTGACATCATGGTTCATCCGATGAGATCATCGTGGAACATGTGGGAGCCAACATGGGTATCCAGATCCCGCTGTTGGTTATTGGCCGGAGAACGTCTAGGTCATGTCTGCATGGTTCCCGAACTCGTAGGGTCTACACACTTAAGGTTCGATGATGCTAGGGTTATAAAGGAAGTTTGTATGTGGTTACCGAATGTTGTTCGGAGTCCCGGATGAGATTCCGGATGTCACGAGGAGTTCCGGAATGGTCCGGAGGTAAAGATTTATATATGGAAAGTTGTTGTTCAGGTTCCGGGAAAAGTTCGGGTTTTTCCGGTATTGTACCGGGAAGCTTCCAGAAGGTTCCGGAGGTCCGGAAAATGTTCCACCATGTCCAATACAGCAGCATGGGCTGTAGGGGGGCGCCCTAGCCTTAATGGGCCAGGGGCACCAGCCCCCCCAAGGCCCATGCGCATGGGAGAGGGGAAACCCTAAGGGGGAGGGCCTCCACTTGACTTGGGAGGCACTCCTCCCCCATTGGCCGCCGCCCCCAACCCTAGATGAGATCTAGGGGGGGTGGCCCCCTCTCCCCCCACCTATAAATAGTGGAGGGGTGGGAGGGCAGCCGCACCCCAAGTTCTGGCGCAGCCTTCCCCCTCTCCCAAGTACTCCTCCTCTCTCGCGGTGCTTGGCGAAGCCCTGCAGGATTGCCACGCTCCTCCACCACCACCACGCCGTTGTGCTGCTGCTAGATGGAGTCCTCCTCAACCTCTCCCTCTCTCCTTGTTGGATCAAGGCATGGGAGACGTCACCGGGCTGCATGTGTGTTGAACGCGGAGGTGCCGTCCGTTCGGAACTAGGATCTCCGGTGATTTGGATCACGACGAGTACGACTCTATCAACCCCGTTCTCTTGAACGCTTCCGCTTAGCGATCTACAAGGGTATGTAGATGCACTCTCCTTCCCCTCGTTGCTGGTTTCTCCATAGATAGATCTTGGTGACACATAGGAAAATTTTGAATTTCTGCTACGTTCCCCAACAGTGGCATCATGAGCTAGGTCTATTGCGTAGATTCTTTGCACGAGTCGAACATAAAGTAGTTTTGGGCGTTAATTTTGTTCAATATGCTTACCGTTACTAGTCCAATCTTGTTTCGACGGTATTGTGGGATGAAGCGGCCCGGACCGACCTTACACGTACACTTACGTGAGACAGGTTCCACCGACTGACATGCATTTGGTGCATAAGGTGGCTAGCGGGTGCCAGTCTCTCCCACTTTAGTCGGAATGGATTCAATGAAAAGGGTCCTTATGAAGGGTAAATAGCAATTGGCATATCACGTTCTGGTTTTGCGTAGGTAAGAAACGTTCTTGCTAGAAACCCATAGCAGCCACGTAAAACATGCAAACAACAATTAGAGGACGTCTAACTTGTTTTTGCAGGGTATGCTATGTGATGTGATATGGCCAAGAAGAATGTGATGAATGATATGTGATGTATGAGATTGATCATGTTCTTGTAATAGGAATCACGACTTGCATGTCGATGAGTATGACAACCGGCAGGAGCCATAGCAGTTGTCTTAATTTAATTGTATGACCTGCGTGTCATCAAACAACGCCATGTAATTACTTTACTTTATTGCTAACTTGTAGCCGTAGTAGTAGAAGTAATAGTTGGCGAGACAACTTCATGAAGACACGATGATGGAGATCATGATGATGGAGATCATGGTGTCATGCCGGTGACGATGATGATCATGGAGCCCCGAAGATGGAGATCAAAAGGAGCAAAATGATACTGGCCATATCATGTCACTATTTGATTACATGTGATGTTTATCATGTTTATGCATCTTATTTGCTTAGAATGACGGTAGTAAATAAGATGATCCCTCATTAAAATTTCAAGAAAGTGTTCCCCCTAACTGTGCACCGTTGCGAAAGTTCGTCGTTTCGAAGCACCACGTGATGATCGGGTGTGATAGATTCTTACGTTCACATACAACGGGTGTAAGCCAGATTTACACACGCAAAACACTTAGGTTAACTTGACGAGCCTAGCATGTACAGACATGGCCTCGAAACACAAGAGACCGAAAGGTCGAGCATGAGTCGTATGGTCGATACGATCAACATGAAGATGTTCACCGATGATGACTAGTCCGTCTCACGTGATGATCGGACACAGCCTAGTTGACTTGGATCATGTAATCACTTGGATGACTAGAGGGATGTCTATCTGAGTGGGAGTTCATAAGATGAACTTAATTATCCTGAACATAGTCAAAAGATTTTTGCAAATTATGTCATACCTCGCACGTTAGTTCTACTGTTTTAGATATGTTCCTAGAGAAAATATAGTTGAAAGTTGACGGTAGCGATTATGCGATCAGTAGAAAGCTTATGTCCTTAATGCACCGCTCAGTGTGTAGAACCCCAAAACGTCGTCTGTGGATGTTGCAAACATCGGACATACACGTTTTGATAACTACGTGATAGTTCAGTTAAACGGTTTAGAGTTGAGGCACCAAAGACGTTTTCAAAACGTCGCGGAACATATGAGATGTTTCGAGGGCTGAAATTGGGATTTCAGGCTCGTGCCTACGTCAAGAGGTATAAGACCTCCGACAATTTTCTTAGCCAGCAAACTAAGGGAGAAAAGCTCAATCGTTGAGCTTGTGCTCAGATTGTCTGAGTGCAACAATCACTTGAATCGAGTGGGAGTTGTTCTCCAGATGAGATAGTGATGTTTCTCCAAAGTCATTGCCACCAAGCTGCTAGAGCATCATGATGAACTATAACAAATCATGGATAGATATGATGATCCTTGAGATATTCACGATGTTTGACACCGCGAAAGTAGAAATCAAGAAGGAGCATCAATTGTTGATGGTTAGTGAAACCACTAGTTTCAAGAAGGGAAAGGGCAAGAAGGGGCACTTCATGAAACGGCAAATCAGTTGCTGCTTCAGTGAAGAAACCCAAGTTTGAACCCAAACCCGAGACTAAGTGCTTCTGTAATAAGGGGAACAGCCACTGGAGCAGAATTACCCTAGATACTTGGTAGATAAGAAGGTTGGCAAGGTCGATAGAAGTATATTGGATATACATTATGTTAATGTGTACTTTACTAGTACTCCTAGTAGCACCAGGGTATTAGATACCGGTTCGGTTGCTAAGTGTTAGTAACTCGAAATAAAAGCTACAGAATAAACGGAGACTAGCTAAAGGTGAGCCGACGATATGTGTTGGAAGTGTTTCCAAGTTTGATGTGATCAAACATCACACGCTCCCTCTACCATCAAGATTAGTATTACACCTGAATAATTGTCATTTGGTGTTTGCGTTGAGCATAGACATGATTGGATTATGTCTATCGCAATACGGTTATTCATTTAAGGAGAATAATGGTTACTCTATTTATTTGAATAATACCTTCAATGGTCTTGCACCTAAAGGAATGGTTTATTGAATCTCGATCGTAGTGATACACATTTTCATGCCAAAAGATATAAGATAGTAATGATAGTACCACTTACTTGTGGCACTGCCATGTAAGTCATATTGGTATAAAACGCATGAAGAAGCTCCATGTTGATGGATCTTTGGACTCACTCGTTTTTGAAAAGTTTGAGACATGCGAACCATGTCTATTGGTGTATACGCATGAAGAAACTCCATGCAGATGGATCATTTGGACTCACTTGATTTTGAATCACTTGAGATTTGCAAATCATACCACATGGGCAAGATGACTGAAAAGCCTCGTTTTCAGTAAGATGGAACAAGATAGCAACTTGTTGGAAGTAACACATTTTGATGTGTGCAGTCCAATGAGTGCTGAGGCATGCATTGAATATTGTTATGTTCTTACTTCACAGATGATTCGAGTAGATGTTGAGTATATTTACTTGATGAAACACAAGTCTGAATTATTGAATGGTTCAAGTAATTTTAGAGTGAAGTTGAAGATCATTGTGACAAGAGGATAAAATGTCTATGATATGATCATAGAGATGAGTATCTGAGTTACGAGCTTTGGCACACAATTAAGACATTGTGGAAATTGTTTCACAATTAATACCGCCAAGAACACCATAGTGTGATGGTGTGTCCGAACATCATAGTTGCACCCTATTGGATATGGTGCGTACCATGATGTCTCTTATCGAATTACCACTATCGTTCATGGGTTAGGCATTAGAGACAACCGCACTCACTTTATAGGGCACCACGTAATTCCGTTGAGACGACACCGTTTGAACTATGGTTTGGAGAAACCTAAGTTGTCGTTTCTTAAAAGTTTGGGGCTGCGACGCTTATGTGAAAAGTTTCAGGTTGATAAGCTCGAACCCAAAGCGGATAAAATGCATCTTCATAGGACACCCAAAACAGTTGGGTATACCTCCTAATTCAGATCCGAAAGCAATAGGGATTGTTTCTTGAATCGGGTCCTTTCTCGAGGAAAGGTTTGTCTCGAGAATTGAGTGGGAGGATGGTGGAGACTTGATGAGGTTATTGAACCGTCACTTCAACAAGTGTGTAGTAGGGCACAGGAAGTTGTTCCTATGGCGCCTACACCAATTGAAGTAGAAGCTTATGATAGTGATCATGAAGTTTCGGATCAAGTCACTACTGTACCTCGTAGGGTGACAAGGATGCTTACTACTTCAGAGTGGTACAGTAGTCCTGTCTTGAAGGTCTTGTTGCTAGACAACAATGAATCTTCGAGCTATGGAGAAGCGATGGTGGGCCCAAATTCCGACAAATGGTTAGAAACCATTAAATCCGAGATAGGATCCATGTATCAGAACAAAGCATGGACTTTGGTGGACTTGCCCGATGATCGGCAAGCCATTGAGATAAATGGATCTTCAAGAAGAAGACAGACATGGACGGTAATGTCACCGTCTATGAAGCTCGACTTGTGGCGAAGAGTTTTTCACAAGTTCAAGGAGTTGACTACGATGAGATTTTCTCATCCGTAGCGATGCTTAAGTCCGTCGGAATCATGTTAGCATTAGCTGCATTTATGAAATCTGGTAGATGGATGTCAAAACGAGTTTCCTTACCAGTTTTTGTAAGGAAAGGTTGTATGTGATACAATCAGAAAGGTTTTGTCGATCCTAAGGATGCTAAAAGGTATGCTAGCTCCAGCGATCCTTCCATGGACTGAAGTAAGCATACCTTGACATGATCTTGAAGGTGTTCAAGATGGATCAGTCAAAGAAGGAGTTCTTGCCTGAGTTGTAAGGTATGAAGTTAAGAGTTAAAGCTCGACCACGGCAGAAGAGAGAGAAAGGACGAATGTCGTCCCCTATGCTTCAATTGTAGGCTCTATAGTATGCTATGCTGTGTACCGCACCGGAAGTGTGCCTTGCCATGAGTTAGTCAAGGGGTACAAGAATGATCCAGGAATGGATCATTGGACAGCGGTCAAAATTGTCCTTGGAGTAAATAAGGACATGTTTCTCGATTATGGAGGTGATAAAGAGTTCGGCGTAAAGGGTTACGTCGATGCAAGCTTTAACACCTATCCGAATGATTCTGAGTAGCAAACCGGATACGTATAGTGGAGCAACCATTTGGAATAGCTCCAAGTGGAGCCTGGAAGCAGCATTTACAATATGACATAGAGAATTGCAAAGTACATACGGATCTGAATTTTGCAGACCCGTTGACTAAAACCTCTCTCACAAGCAAAACATGATCAAACCCCAGAACTCATTGAGTCTTAATCACATGGTGATGTGAACTAGTTTAGTGACACTAGTAAACTCTTTGGATGTTGGTCACATGACGATGTGACCTGTCAGTGTTAATCACATGGCGATGTGAACTAGATTATTGACTCTAGTGCAAGTGGGAGACTGTTGGAAATATGCCCTAGAGGCAATAATAAATTAGTTATTATTATTATATTTCCTTGTTCATGATAATCGTTTATTATCCATGCTATAATTGTATTGATAGGAAACTCAGATACATGTGTGGATACATAGACAACACCATGTCCCTAGTAAGCCTCTAATTGACTAGCTCGTTGATCAATAGATGGTTACGGTTTCCTGACCATGGACATTGGATGTCATTGATAATGGGATCACATCATTAGGAGAACGATGTGATGGACAAGACCCAATCCTAAGCCTAGCACAAAGATCGTGTAGTTCATATGCTAAAGCTTTTCTAATGTCAAGTATCATTTCCTTAGACCATGAGATTTTGCAACTCCCGGATACCGTAGGAATGCTTTGGGTGTACCAAACGTCACAACATAACTGGGTGGCTATACAGGTGCACTACAGGTATCCCCGCGCTCCAGCACATCCACCAACGTGTCGTCCTGGGGCCTTTCCAGGCGCGCGTGGCTGGAGGCTGTGTAGCCAGCGGTGCGCGGTGGCAAGCGGCGCTGACAAGACTGCCATCGTGGCGAACGGTGGCGTCCCTGACGGTCCCTGTTTGCACTGTTTGAGCGACATAGACGGGCATTTAATGCCCTTGTCCCCTGCCGTCAGGGTTAGGTAGGATACACTGTACAGGTAGCTGTACCAACCACAATCCCTTTTCCATTTTTACCCTTGTCTACGTTGCCACCTGTCGGTGACCCCTTTAGCATATAAAAGGAGGCCCATGCGCAACGTAGGAAGGGGGTTGGAAACCAGAAAAACACTCCGCTCGGTCTCGTTAGCAGCTGGTGGGTACTGTAGCACTCAGCGCTCCCGGGCAAGAACGCAATACACTCAGACATGCAGCAGTAGGAGTATTATCTCTCCGGAGAGCTCCGAAGCTGGGTAAACGGCTCATGTGCTTCGCCTCGATCTGCTCTTCGTGCGATCTCCGCCCCCCGCCGAACCAAAAGGGGCTCGGTCCGTCGGTCCCATAGGTGTTCGTGGATCTGTTTCCCCGACATCTTTGGTGCGCCAGGTAGGGGGCGTTGAGGTTGTGTGAACCTGATCCGGCGATCACACGAGCTAGATCTTCATGCCACCGAAGAAGAAAGCTTCAGCGGCAGATGTTCCGTCCGCGTCGATCCCACCGCCACCGGAGCAAACGGGTGGTGGGGTAGACACCGGCGAAAGAACGGACATCGACGAGGGAGCTCACGATGCAGCCAGGTCCAAGGACAAGGCTGCGCAGACCTCGGCGTCCGTACATGCACCGCGCCCATCTCAGGAGGCGCAGGACCAACCGCGTCATGGTATTCGCAGAGCTATACGTTCGTTGGGCCAAGATCGAGCTGGTGGATCTCGGGGTGCTCAAGACCAGCATGCACGCCAACATGCTGGCACGAGCGAGGCACAGTCGCCTGGACGGGGTATTGCTCCTTCTAACATAGTTAGAAGTCCGAGCATATCCCGCTCCTCGCACCATTCGCCACTGCCGCCCACCACTCCAGCAGAAGCTTTGGTGCGAGCTCAACTGCTTCTGGATTACCCTCCAATGTCAGACAAGATCGATGAATGGAGGGCCACCATTCAGAGTCTCATCGGCTTCGCCAATGGCGACACTCCACGGCAGCCGAGTACATCGCTGCCGCGGCAAGACCGCTAGGCACGAGCCGATGGCGACGAAACCGGTGTGGGTACAACCACCATGCACTCTCCACCCCGAAGGCCAAGATCGCCGACTCGCTGGATCCACCTCGACAGCGACTCCACCGCATCGTCAGATCCACGAGCTCGTCGCGATCAGCGCCAAGTTCTTCACGAACGACAGCAAGAAGAAGCTCGAACCCGTATCGAGCGCCGAAGAGAAGCGCGGCGTCAATCGGACCAGCGCACTGGGCCCTCTGTCGACATGCATGCGCCAGGGGAACCAGGCGGCTTGCCGTACGCGGTAGGTTGTCGTGCGTTCACTCATGAGCTGCGGCAGGTCCAGTGGCCCAGCACGAAGAATTTCAAGACAGACGTACCAGAGAAGTACGACGGCAAGTCACATCCATCGAAGTGCCTCAGCATCTACACCATCGCGGTGCAAGCTGCTGGGGGCGGGACGACAAGATCCTTGCCAACTACTTCCCGCTGGTACTCAAGCCCAATGTCAGATCCTGGCTCATGCACTTGCCGAACAACTCCATATCATCCTGGGCAGACCTATGCCATCAGTTTGTTGGCGCCTTTACAGGCGGCCACAAGACTCCTGGCCAAGAGAGCGACCTTCATCTGCTCGCCCAGAAGGAAGGAGAGCCCCTGCGCAAGTACATTCAGAGATTCAGCCGCGTACAGCACAACATTCCAGATGTCCACCCTACCGCGGTAATCAGCGCGTTCCATCAGAACGTGCGAAACCGCAGGATGTGGGAGGAGATGGCGATGTGCAAGATCAAAGATGTCAGTGAGCTATATGCCCTGGCCGACAAGTGTGCGCGTGCTGAGGAGGGGGGAAACTCCCCGGAGAGAATACAGAAGCAGCAGGATCAGATAGTGAGGGGACCGTCCCGGCAAAGAAAAACCGGCGGCGGAACAACAGGAAGAAAAAAGGCAAAGATGTGCTAGTCGTTGAGCAGTCCGGCAACGAAGGTGGCGCCAAGAAAGCCAAAGCTGGTAGCTCCGGCGGCACCAACTACCAGGTTGTGGCGGTCGCCGACAAGCAGGACGGCACCAACAAGCAGTACTGCAAGATCCACCGCACCAAGGGCCATGACCTCCAGAGCTGCAAGAAGGTCGAGCAGCTTGTCGAGCAGCAAAAGGCTGAATACGAGCGGCGCGACAAGGAGAAGGCCCAGGAAGGTGCTGGAGGAGCCGGCAAGAAACGCCCCGGTCGAGGAGGACGCCGCGGCAAGGCCAAGCAGCGGCAAGGAGATAGACCTCCCCGCGGCCGCGACAAGGATGAAGATGACAACGACGATGAAGATATGGATGATGACGAGACCGATGAGCAGGAGTTCCAGAAAGCCACAGAGGTCCTGTGCGTTGACGGCGGTGCTTCTCTGCATACTTCACACCGCCAGCTCAAGCAGTGGATGCGGGAAGTCAATGCGGCAGAACCACCCATCAAGTCACGCAAGCCTCTGAAATGGTCCAGCACGCCTATCATCTTTGATATCGAGGACCACCCTGATCGCATAACTGCGGTCGGGTGCTTGCCGATGTTGGTTTCACCAACTATCCGCAACCTCAAGGTCACTAAGATGCTAGTCGACGACGGGGCCGGCTTGAACCTGATCTCCTCCGCGGTGCTCCAGAAACTCCAGATCCCTGATAGCGAGCTCGAAGAAACCGGCACATTCCAAGGAATCAATCCGGGAAGGGGAAAGCCGAAGGGAAAGATCACGTTGCCGGTAACATTTGGCAGCGAGTTAAACTTCAGGACTGAGAGGGTCACCTTTGACGTTGCTGACTTTCCATTGCCTTACAATGGGATACTCGGCCGTCCAGCACTCGCCAAATTCATGGCAGCCTCTCACTATGCATACAACATACTAAAGATGCCAGGCTCGATAAGCGTCATCTCTGTCCCTGGCGACAAGAAGGATGCTCTTATCTGCGCCGACAAGATCTACCGGGAAGCAGCAGCCGCAACAGATCGCAAGTCACTTGCCGCTGAAGCTCCCGGGGCGAAGAAGAAGACCAAGTCCGGCAAGAGTTCTGATGCCCACTCTGGCAAGCGCACCTCTTCGGAGTGCTGCGCTACCGTTGAGGACGCACCATCGAGCTCCACCGACAAGTGTAAGAAGACAATGGCAGCTCCACCAGAGACCAAGAAGGTATCCGCCAAGGAGGATGGCACTGGTGGTACCTTCACCATCAGTGCCACTCTCGACCCTAAATAGGAAAGCACGCTCGTTGCTTTCCTGCGGGCGAACGTCGACGTGTTTGCGTGGAAACCGTCTGACATCCCCGGTGTTCCCAGGAAAGTAATCGAGCACCAACTTGCTGTCTGTCCTCATGTGCGGCCCGTCAAGCAGAAAGTCAGGAAGCAGGCGGCGGAGCGCCAAGAATTCATCGCAGAAGAAATCAAGAAATTGGAGGCAGCAGGCCTTGTCAGAGGAGTGCTCCATCCTACGTGGTTGGCCAATCCTGTAGTCGTGCGCAAAGCAAACGGGAAATGGAGACTTTGTATCGACTTTACCGATGTCAATAAAGCTTGTCCCGAAGACCCATTTCCCTTGCCGAGCATCGACCAGATTGTTGACTCCACGGCCGGATGTGACTTGCTGTCATTTCTTGATGCATACTCAGGGTACCATCAGATCTTCATGGCAGAAGAGGATGAGGAGAAGACCGCATTCATCACACCATGTGGCACATATTGTTTTGTACGGATGCCTTTCGGTTTAAAGAATGCCGGTTCAACATTTGCAAGGGTAGTCCATCATGCTTTTGAGCCGCAAATGCACAGAAATGTGGAAGCCTACATGGATGACATAGTGGTCAAGAGCAAGGACAAGGCGACTCTGATTCAAGATTTAGACAAAACCTTTGCAAATCTGCACAAGATCAACCTCAAGCTTAACCCCGAGAAGTGTGTGTTTGGAGTCCACTCCGGCAAGCTTCTCGGTTTCTTCGTGTCTCAGCGGGGAATTGAAGCCAATCCCGACAAGATCAAGCCCATTGAGCAGATTGAAGCACCGAAGCGCGTCAAGGATGTACGAAGACTTGTCGGGTGCGTAGCTGCTCTCAGCAGGTTTATCTCTAGGTCTGCTGAGCGCGCCCTGCCATTTTTCAAAATATTGAAAAAGGCAGACCCAATGAAATGGACTCCGGAAGCGGAGGCAGCGCTGCAGGACTTAAAGAGATACCTGTCCTCCACTCCAACACTTGTCGCACCTAAGCCACAAGAGAAGTTGCTGCTATATATAGCGGCAACCAATCAAGTGGTCAGTGCTGCGTTAGTAGCAGAGAGGGAGGCGGACGATGAGCCAGCAACCACGGAAGATGCATCCAGCGACAAGCACGAGACTTCACCAGCAAGCTCTGGTCCCGACAAGGATGGATCTGCGCAGACACGAGAGAAGATGCAGAAAAGAATGGTGCAGCGCCCAGTTTACTTTGTCAGTTCCCTTCTGCAGGGGGCTAGGTCAAGGTACTCTGGTGTGCATAAATTGCTTTTCGGCCTTCTCATGGCCTCGAGAAAGCTGCGCCATTACTTCCAGGCACATGAGATCACAGTCGTCACTCATTTTCCGCTGAAGAGGATACTGCAAAATCCAGAAGCAACAGGCAGGATTATCGAGTGGGCACTGGAACTATCAAGCTTTGGCCTGAAGTTTGAGAGCACTTCAACTATCCAAAGCAGAGCGTTGGCAGAGTTCATAGCAGAATGGACGCCAACGCAAGATGAAGAAATTCCGGAGACAAGCATCCCCGTCAAGGAAGCAAGCAAAGAGTGGCTGATGTACTTTGATGGTGCCTTCTCGCTGCAAGGCGCCGGTGCGGGTGTGCTACTTGTCGCACCCACCGGAGAGCACCTCAAGTACGTAGCCCAGATGCACTTTCCCAAGGAGCAAGCAACAAACAATACCGCAGAGTATGAAGGTTTGCTTGCCGGTCTCAGGATCGCAGCAGACCTTGGGATCAAGAAGCTCATTGTCAGGGGTGACTCACAGCTTGTTGTTCGCCAAGTGAACAAGAATTATCAGAGTCCGTTGATGGAAGCTTACGTTGATGAAGTGAGAAAGCTAGAAGAGCATTTTGACGGCCTACAAATGGAACATGTTCCAAGAGCTCAGAACGACATTGCCGATGGCCTGTCAAAGTGCGCCGCACTTAAGTTACCTGTGGAACCAGGGATCTTTGTGCTCAAGCTTACTCAACCGTTTGTAATGCCATCAACTAGACAGAGAAACAAGAGGAAGTTGATTTCTGGCGACTATTTTCCGGCAGAGCTCCCCGAAGCCACCGCCAAGAAGGTCCCCAAGATCAACACCAAGGGTGCTGAGGAGCAGTCTGCTCCGGCAAGCCTTAAGGATTGTTCCGTTGAAGCAGATGCTCCCGACAAGTTTTGCTCCGGCAAGCTTGCCGGAGAACGTCAAGCTCCGGCTGAGCCGCAGGTTCTCGCCGTAGAAGCGGATGTTCCCGCAGCAGCAGATATGCCTTTAGTCCTTGTTGTCGAGCCGCAAGCTCCAGCATGGGCACAGCAGATTGTCCGTTTCCTTCAGACAGGAGAACTTCCCGAAGAGCAAGAAGAAGCGGAAAGAGTACCCCGGCAGTCAAGTATGTACCAGTTTGTTGACAACACACTGTACAGAAGAAGACTCAACGGTGTGAAATTGAAGTGTATTCACCGGGAAGACGGACAAAAGCTGTTGGCAGAGATACATGGAGGCATATGTGGTCACCACATTGGCGCAAGAGCACTTGCCGGCAAAGCGTTCCGGCAAGGTTTCTTTTGGCCGACAGCCCTCCAGGATGCAACTGCACAAGTAACCAAGTGTGAAGCGTGCCAGTTCCATTCCAAGCAGATACACCAGCCAGCTCAAGCTCTCCAGACGATCCCTTTATCCTGGCCATTTTTGGTCTGGGGGCTCGACATCCTCGGCCCCTTTCCCTGAGCTGTCGGGGGCTTTGAGTACTTGTACGTTGCAATCGACAAGTTCACAAAGTGGCCGGAAGTGGAAACAGTGAGGAAGGTGACAGCACAGTCAGCAGTCAAGTTCTTTAGGTCGATTGTTTGCCGCTTCGGGATCCCTAACCGGATCATCACCAACAACGGCACACAATTCACGAGCCGCACCTTCATGCAGTACGTCCAAGATCTTGGCGCCAAGGTCTACTTCGCTTCTGTTGCTCATCCGAGAAGCAACGGTCAAGCGGAGAGGGCAAATGCTGAAGTGCTGCGCGGGCTCAAGACCAGGACTTTCGACAGGCTGCGCAAGTGCGGGAAGAACTGGATTGAGGAGCTGCCGGTGGTTCTTTGGTCGGTCAGGACGACGCCAAATCGAGCCACCGGCCAGACGCCTTTTGCTCTAGTCTATGGAGCAGAGGCAGTTCTCCCCATGGAACTCGTATACAGATCACCTCGAGTGCTCGCTTATGATGAGCTTGAGCAAGAGCAGCTGCGACAAGATGACACGCTGCTCCTTGAGGAGGACCGTCTTCAGGCTGCTGTACGAGCTGCTCGATACCAGCAAGCTTTGCGTCCCTACCATAGCCGCAAAGTTAATGCCAGAAGTCTCGAGGAAGGCGACCTTGTTCTTCGGCGCGTTCAGTCCGCCAAGAATCCCAACAAGTTGACGCTGAAGTGGGAAGGCCCTTACCGGGTGAAACGAGTCACTAGGCCTAGCGCTGTCCGCCTTGAGACCGAAGATGGCATTCCGGTGAGAAACTCCTGGAACATTGAGCATCTTCGTAAGTTTTACCCGTAAGGCGCGGTTGCTGGAACCTGTTCCGGCAACCACCTTTTGTACAAGTCTTGCCGATGTTGCATGTAATCCTTTGTACAAAGTCGGGCGCAGACCCCGTGCATAAGTAAAGCTCATGTGCTCCGCACATCTTGTCAATTTCATGCTTTCTACTTTTCTTTGCATGCGTTATCTGACACTTTGTGCAGCACCTACCCCCGGTAAGCAATAACGAGCCGTAAGGCTCCATATCTTTATTTTCTCTACTTTCTTTTTTTTTCAAAAGAAGGAACGTTCCCTCGCACACAAGTTTGCCGGGGGGAAAGGAGAAGATAAT
This sequence comes from Triticum aestivum, assembly GCF_018294505.1. NCBI lineage: Eukaryota > Viridiplantae > Streptophyta > Magnoliopsida > Poales > Poaceae > Triticum > Triticum aestivum. The sequence continues at coordinate 592,134,374 of NC_057807.1, read as the reverse complement.
GGTGTGGACCAGGCGTCGTTCAAGGAAATTTCGCCTTACCGGGAAGCAAACGACAGAAAAGCTAAGTTGCCAAAGTTTGAGCAATTAGTTTTAATTTTTAAGTTATCTTCCTCGAACGACCGTGCTTTGTATGGAAAACCTGTGCGCGGAGGAACCAACTCGTAGCTAGTTGCGCCCTTACTTTGTTTCGAGTCCGCTCAACAACTTAAGTGAGCTGCAACTAGTTGCGACAAGGTTTCTTGTCGGCAGCGGCACCGCCAGCAGGCTGCTGATGTTCCGCACTCAGCGCTAGCGGCTAAGGTGCCTGCGCCGACAAGTTCCCTAAAAGCGTAGGGCAAAAACATACAAAGGAAGGAATCAAGTAAAGGAAATAACATAGCAATTGCCACCCCAAAATAGAGTCATATTACAAGATAGCTTGTCGCAGCTCTAACAGTTTGTCTCATAACATGACCAGCAGCGGCAAGAAAAAGGGAAAACGGGCGGCCTAATCTACGCGATCGCCTTCAATCCTCTTGATCCCGCTCACCTTGTCCATAATGGGTGCGACAAGGGCCTTGAGCGCTTCCAGATCGGCGTCCAGCGGCAAGGACCTGAGGACGTTGGTGAGGTTGAGGCCTGGGTTGCGGAAGGCCACCTTCACCAGCACCTTCTGGAGAGCCCCCGCGCAGATCTTGCGCGACTCGTCAGCCAGCTGCTTTGGGATCTTCTCCCGGAGTCGCTGGAGGGCCGTCGCCACGCCTTTGAAGAACAAGCTGAGCTTGGCGCTGGGTTGGAGGTGCTCATCGGACGAGTACCCGAGATCTTCCATCCCTAGCTGCGCCAGCTCACTGTCGATGGTTGCGGCGGCATCCACGAGAACCTCCGTCCAGTGCTCCACATTCTCCCTGAAAGAGTTATGGGCGGCGGTAGCATTCGCCAGCAGCGCCTCGTCGGCCTTGACCTTCTCCGACAAGGCCACCTCCCGCTCCCTGGCGCCGTCCAGCGTCTGAGTCAAAGTGGCCAGCTTCAACTCAAGATCCGCATTGGAGTCCTTGGCGGCGCTGAGCTCTTTGCTCCTCTCAGCGAGACGGCCTTGCAGCTCGCCATGAGCGGCGGCGTCCTTCTTGCGCTCACGCTTGAGCGCGGCAAGCTCCTCGCCGCTCGCCTTAAGATCGGCCTCCAGCTGCGCCATCTTCGTCTCCAGCTCCTTCTTGGCGGCCTCGGCAGCTGCGGCAGCATCCTTCGCTTCCTTGAGAGCCCCGCCAAATGTTTGCTCACGCGCGGCAAGCTCCTCCTCGTGGCTGTCAAGGTTGACCTTGCGCTGCGCCAATTCGCCTTCTTGCGCGGATAGTTTCTCGGCAGCAAGCCGCTATTGCTCTTCAACCTCAGCCTTCTCGAGGAGGAAGGCTTTCCGCTCCTCGGCGACTTGCTCCCGCTCCTCTGCCAGAGCCCGGAGAGCTTCCTGCCTGAAACCCCGGAGCTCCTCCGCGCGCTTCTCGATGTCCACTCCCGCCTTCGCGACAAGTGCTTCTCGGGACACCAGCTTGGCTTGTCGGGCGCGGTAGAGCGACAACAGCTTCCGCAGTAGCCGCTCCTCCTCAGGCTCGTCGCTGCTACTGCTTGGCGCGTCGACCAGCGTCAGCCCAGCGGAGGCAAGCACCTCTCCATCCAGCATCTCTCCTTCGACCGGCGCCCTGGAGCTTGACGCCCAGGGGAGCTTGATGAAGATGTCATCGCCGGCCTTCAGATAGGCGCCGGGCTGGGGCTCTTCGGAGCCTGGCGCTGCAGCAGCGGCGGAGGGATCGGCGGTCAGCGTAGCGCCTGGCGCTCCTGCGGCCTCGGGGCCGTCAGTGCGATCGCCGGATCCCTCGCCAGCTTCTGCGGCGGCAGCCTTGGCGGGCTCATCAGCGCCGGCTTCTCCTTCGGTGGCGACGGTGTCGTCGGCATTGCTGCGCATGTTCTCCTCGCCGGCGACCTCGGTTTCCATCGGCTCCATGGCAGATGGATCTGACGAACGGAAAAAGGAGAAGAATCAAGCAAATATCCAAAAAGAAAGTCAGAAGAAGAAGAACCCAAGGAAAGTTTTCAGGCAAGGGGATTACCTGTACTGGGACCTGCAGTCGTGGTCTCAACCACCGGAGGATCACTGGTGCCGCCCCTTGCCGGAGAACTGTCCCTTGCCGGAGAATTCTCCCTTGCCGGAGAACGCTCCCTTGCCGGGGAATCCTCCCTTGGCGGTGTAGTTGAAGCAGATGGCATTTTGGGACCGGCTTCCGGGCACTCCTGGTGAAGCTGCTCTGCTCCTACACAGACCAACAGTCAGATATCAGCAAAGAAAAAGCACCCATGCGCGCCCGACAGCAGGAAATGAACCATATACTCACGTTGGGGGCTGCGCTGGGGGCTGCTTGGAGGAAGGGTTGCCGGGTCCGGCAAGGTGGTCTCGGACATGTCCCCTACCATCACAGCGGGATCATCCTCGATAACAATCACCGGGGCCTTGGCTCTCTTCGCCGCTCTCTGGGCCAGCGTCCTGAAAAGGAATGGGTTCAGAGCGAAGCAAGTCAGATACAAGACAAAGCAACAAAATTGAAGAATTACAAGTACAACAAAAGAATCTTACTCTTCTTCTTCTTCGTCGGAGCTGAGCACAGAGAGATCAAAGTCCGGCTCGCCTCCGGTGCGACGAGGCGGAGGAGTAGGATCCCTTGCCCGCTTGGCAGGAGCAGTGGCGGTGGACCGGGAAGACCCCGCTCCAGTTGCCGCAGCGGCGTGAGGCGCTCCCGCGGCAACACTACTTGCCGCGGTAGAGCGTGTCGCACGGCACGGCGGCTGTTGACTCGTCTGCCGCTCCGCTACGTCCCCGGCCCTGCGGAGACGCCTTCTCGGTGGAGCTAGGGGCTCCGCTTGCGACGAGCTGCCTGAAGGTTCGAGCCCGACAAGCTCTCCCTCGCCGGGCTCGCTCGACTCAGTTTCAGGCCCGACAAGCTCTTCCTCGCCGACAAGCTCCTCTCGCTTGGCAAGGCTTGCCGCCTCTGCTCCCTCTGCCTCCTCCACGGTGAATCCGAACTCGCCCGCGGCAGCGGCTGCTGCCGCCTCTTCCAGCCTGGTGGCGATGCGTTGCATCTCCGCATCGGTGGTGTCGCGGGTGAGGCTCTTCTGTTCATCAGAGCGGACCGCCACTTCTACCAGGCTGTCGAAGAACTCCTGCACGACGTCATCTGCAGGCTCTTTCCAAGTTGGAACGATTCCATGCAAATCGCACAGCGGCATCATTGCCCGGATGCGGTCGAGCGAGGAATTGTTGCACAACGGAACGACACCCGCCGACAACATAAACGCTTCGGGATGTTGAGGGTCGCGCTTGAACAGCTCCAGGATCATCGCATCCAGTTCCAAGATGGTGAAGTTGAAGTTGAGGCCTGGGCGCAGCTGCATGATATCCGCTGAGTTCTGGAACTCCCAGGCGGGTCTCCTCCTCTCCTGCAGGGGGGCGATGCGGCGGCGAAGAAAATCTGCGCCGACAGCGCCTACAGTGAGCCCGGCATGCCTGAGGCGTAGGATCCGGGTGACAGCAATCCTCAGCCTGTCATCTTCCGGGGCCACATTGCTCCAATCGTTGCCGCGCGCTATTGGGGCTTGGCGCTGGGCGGTAAAGGGCTGCGGGTTCTCCTCGACAATCCAGCACCATTCTGCCCTCCATTCCAACCACTTGCTGCGGAGTTCTCCCTCCAGATAAGCTTCCTTCTTGCCGGTCCTCGAGATCCAGGCGATTCCACCGGATAAGGGCTCTCCTCTCTCAACTCGGGGCATGAAGAAGTGGCGGAAAAGAGCTACGTTGGGATGGACTCTGACAAAGTTTTCGCAGAGATGTGCGAAAACTGCCATGGTTAGGACAGCATTGGGGGTGAACTCAAGGAGGCGGAACCCGTAGGTGTTCATGATGTCGCAGAAAAAATCAGAGAAGGGCGGGCAGAGCCCGCAGTAGAAGAACAGCGCGAAGAAGGGGTACCCATTTGGAGCCAGTTCCGAAGCGGCAGCGGGGAGTACCTTCGTGCGCGGATGCGCTCGCGTCTCCGTCGACCAGAAGAGGTAGTAGTACTCCCTCAGCTCCTTCGCGCTGAGCTGAGGGGGGAAGATTGCCCGCTCCTTCCGCAGCGCCGCGAGCCGCTGCGCCTCGGCCGACTTCACGACCTTCCCCTTGTCGGCTTTTGGAGCCATGGCGGAGGTGGTGGGGAAGATCGGTGGCGTTGGTGATGCTGTCGGCGATGGGGGGCGGAGCGCTGCTCTCCTTCAGCTTTGGGAAGAAAGGGGGGAGCGGCGGAGATTTCTGAGATTGGAGTAGCAACCGGCGAGATGGGCGAACTGCCCCTGTTTCCCCTACTTATAAGGAGGGAGGGGGCGGACGTTCCGCCTTTCCGAATAAAGAAACCACCCACGATCTCTCCCATGATGCCGCATTCAATGCGTGTCGTTCGGGGAGGGCGCGGTGGATACGGAGAAAGATACGGCGTAACCCAGGCCGCACGTGCCCGTGCCCTGTTTTGGGCCTGGCCCAACAGCGCTCGGCACCGTGTGTGGCCCAGGCCCGGGGGCTCCTGTCGGTGTACTAGAGTAGGGGTACCCTAGTATCCCGAACTTGTGCACGGGCAGTTGCAGCACCCCGCGGCAAGGCTTGCCGGGTGACCGCCAAGGTCCTCCGTAGTTCCTGAGGAGCCATTCAAGAACAAAGTATTCAAGCCAAGGAGACAAGACCCCGGCAAGAGGAGCTTGCCGGGAAGGCCAACCAAGGCATCTCAAGGAACTTGCTGCGACGCGCCACGCGTCCCGGCAAGGCCCGGTGAGCGACAAGCTTCCAGACGCGACAAGACAACGACCGCGGCAAGGTGCTTGCCGCGGCAAAGCTACCACCCTGTACCCGCGCTCCTGCACATCCACCAACGTGTCGTCCTGGGGCCTTTCCAGGCGCGCGTGGCAGGAGGCTGTGTAGCCAGCGGTGCGCGGTGGCAAGCAGCGCTGACAAGACTGCCATCGTGGCGAACGGTGGCGTCCCTGACGGTCCCTGTTTGCACTGTTTGAGCGACGTAGACGGGCATTTAATACCCTTGTCCCCTGCCGTCAGGGTTAGGTAGGATACACTGTACAGGTAGCTGTACCAACCACAATCCCTTTTCCATTTTTACCCTTGTCTACGTTGCCACATGTCGGTGACCCCTTTAGCATATAAAAGGAGGCCAATGCACAACGTAGGAAGGGGGTTGGAAACCAGAAAAACACTCACGCTTGGTCTCGTTAGCAGCTGGTGGGTACTGTAGCACTCAGCGCTCCCGGGCAAGAACGCAATACACTCAGACATGCAGCAGTATGAGTATTATCTCTTCGGAGAGCTCCGAAGCTGGGTAAACGGCTCGTGTGCTTCGCCTCGATCTGCTCTTCGTGCGATCTCCGCCCCCCGCCGAACCAAAAGGGGCTCGGTCCGCCGGTCCCATAGGTGTTCGTGGATCCGTTTCCCCGACAATTTGTCACTCCGTGTAACGGAGAGGTATCTCTCGGCCCACTGGGTAGGACATCATCATAATGTGCACTATGTGACCAAGGGGTTGATCACGGGATGATGTGTTACGGAATGAGTAAAGAGACTTGCTGGTAATGAGATTGAACAAGGTATCGGCATACAGACGGTCGAATCTCGGGCAAGTACAATACCGCTAGCCAAAGGGAATTGTATACGGGATTGATTGAGTCCTTGACATCGTGGTTCATCCGATGAGATCATCGTGGAACATGTGGGAGCCAACATGGGTATCCAGATCCCGCTGTTGGTTCTTGGCCGGAGAACGTCTAGGTCATGTCTGCATGGTTCCCGAAGGGTTCTGGAGGATTCCGGAGGGTTCCGGAGGTCTGGAAATTGTTCCACCACATCCAATACAGCAGCATGGGCTGTAGGGGGGCGCCCTCGCCTTATTGGGCCAGGGGCACCAGCCCCCCCAAGGCCCATGCGCATGGGAGAGGGGAAACCCTAAGGGGGAGGGCCTCCACTTGACTTGGGAGGCACTCCTCCCTCCTTGGCCGCCGCCCCCAACCCTAGATGAGATCTAGGGGGCGGCCCCCTCTCCCCCCACCTATTAGTAGTGGAGGGGTGGGAGGGCAGCCGCACCCGAAGTTCTGGCGCAGCCCTCCCCCTCTCCCAAGTACTCCTCCTCTCCCGCGGTGCTTGGCGAAGCCCTGCAGGATTGCCACGCTCCTCCACCACCACCACGCCATTGTGCTGCTGCTGGATGGAGTCTTCCTCAACCTCTCCCTCTCTCCTTGCTGGATCAAGGCATGGGAGACGTCACCGGGCTGCATGTGTGTTGAACGCGGAGGTGCCGTCCGTTTGGCACTAGGATCTCCGGTGATTTGGATCATGACAAGTACGACTCCTTCAGCCACGTTCTCTTGAACGCTTCCGCTTAGCGATCTACAAGGATATGTAGATGCACTCTCCTTCCCCTCTTTGTTGGTTTCTCCATAGATAGATCTTGGTGACACGTAGGAAAATTTTGAATTTCTGCTACGTTCCCCAACAGTACTCAGACAACAAACTGATCCAATTTTTTCCAGTAATATAAGTGATGGACAGTGCCTTCATTACTCACACGACATAAGAAGTGAAACCTGCAAAAATAGCCATCATAGAGCAAACCAAATGGTTTATTCTGTGAGGAATGTCACATGGCAAAACCTGCATCGTAAAATTGCAGGAAAAGAAAGAAAACATGACATTAAATCAATAAGATTTAGACAGTAAATCAATAAGATTTACTTGATGTGACACGAGTGAATCCTTACCAGGAAATCACTATGTTGAAGTACTAAACAGAAGATTGATCGTCCAACTACGTGTGGCATGCAGGGGCCCCGCCTACTCCCATAAGCAGGACAGTCCAAAGGTCGTGACAAATCGTATGGACCGAACATCCATGGGACTGGAAATCCTGGTGGGTGAGATAAACCCTGCAATGCATACAGATATTGGAGTGTAACCATAATTGGTAAAACGTCCTCACAAAAAATATGATCTAGATACTTCAAATATACAGACTGAATTGAGTGGACAGACATTAAGATAGACCGTTCTCAGGACTGACCACACACCAAAAGCAGCGATACTAATAAACAATACAGGGTTCACAAACACAAATCAAGTACTGGACAATAGTACTACTACAGACAAGCAAAGTTGCACTAACTAAACTCTGCAAACTATTTCTTGCCACCGACCTACGGGATGAACCCCGCATAACTGACTAGGCCATGGACTTCATGTGAGATGTCTACATGCACCATCACCATCTTGTCAACCTTGGAGAACCTAACAGAGTGGTCTTTCCACTCATAAACATGATGATGAAGACAGGTCGCATCAGATTTGTTGGGAAGCTTTACAAGAACCACACCCTTCGTAATCGAAGGCACAGCCAGGAAATTGTTGTGGTCAAGTATAGCCTCGAGAACACGCCTGACAACAAAGCTACAGGAAAACACTAGTTCAGGACACGTGGCGACAAGAACACAGCAGCTGGATAGTTCAGCAGTAGAACTCATCATCAGGTCTTCCAGTTCACACGGCATGACTTTGAGAACTTCATCTCCACCGCGGACCTGGTTCTAATTCAAACAAAAACCATATTTTATTACTACCTCCATTCAGAAATATAAGATGATTTTCGATATTATACTCCATATATGACTACATACACACACAGAAATGAGTGAACAAAGACACTAGAACATGTCTTCAAAGGCATGAGAGCAGGGGGATTACTTGTAATATCCATAACACAAGTTACTGAGGCAGATATACCCTCTTCAAAGGTAGCATTGATGTTCATAAAGTACTCCCTCCGTCCCAAAATTCTTGTCTTAGATTTGTCTAGATATGGATGTATCAAGTCACATTTTAGTATTAGATACATCCGTATCTAGACAAATCTAAGACAAGAAATTTGGGACAGAGGGAGTAGTTGAAAGTAATCTATAAGAAATCAGTGTCAACCTCTCGCATGTTTTGGTTAAAATAGGAATTTAGAACCGTCATTTGGCACACTAAAATCACATGCAAGATCACCAAGAAAGTTGTACTACCAGTACTAGTACTGCGTGTTAGATGAAAAAACACGATCAAGATCGAGAGAAATATCGTCAACAAGAGACATTACCTGGACTTGCTTAATGAGGGATCCCAGAGAGGGGGGCTTTGAGCTTGTCTGCGGTAGTCTCGGCGGGGTGCTTGCGCTTCTTCGTACCATGAGCCTCGACGGTTTTGGCCAGAGCCATAGACATCACGTCGGCCGGTGCTCCGGCGTCCATCCAAGAGAGGAAGCTGAGAGAGAAGAGTGAAAGGAGGAACGAGATGAGGGAGAAGCGAAGCGAGTGGGGGTTTTCTTCAAGAGAGGAAGCTGAGAGAGAAGAGTGAAATGATGGTTGCTTCGTCCGTCCAACTTACTGCTGGAAAGGAGGGGGTTTTGTGATTTGACGGCTCATTGGGCATTATTGCGGCGGTTTGATTGAGGTAGTCTACTATCACTCTACTACGAAGTAATTTAGTACATGGCTGGTGGACCCAGGTGCTGGCTGTCCCACACGTCGGCGAAAGTGAGTAATTTAGTGCATGGCTAGAGGAGGATCCGCACGGTAGAACGTGTCCACTGTTTTTGTGAATAAAAAATGATTACAACAAGCGTTTCCACTCTTACGACGGAGGAGTGCAAGACACGGCAGCCACTTGAACATACACAATGCTCCTACTACTAGGCATGTGCAGTGGTTCATACGTCAGTACTACACAATCTTGTTGCTAGTGTAGTAAGATATGACGATAACAAATGATGTTATGCGCATGTCAACTACTCCTATATGTAACATAGTACCACTTTTTCGACTGTCCGGTCGAGAATGAACGGTGAGATCAATGTTAACAGAACTAGGTCCACAGCGCACGGAGAGTACGGTGCTACAGTACTCCACGAAACATGAATCATATGAAGCATGAATAGTGTTAGGCAGGGTGTATGAAGGGTGCACGGGATGGGAGCAAAAGTTCCCTTCTCGGCCCACTTTTGGGTGTTTGGCAGAGTGCATGAAGGGTGCATGAGTCCACACTAGTAGTTTGACAAAAATACACGAAGAGGAAACAACTATATTGAGATGAGAATGCAACCAAACACACCCACACGCTTTGTGCTATAGTGACTGATCTGCACCATCTGAGTTTGATCCAACGGCCATGTTGCGCCGAGACATGGACATGCCCATGCAGAGGGCGCTTAAACACCACCGAAGTCCCTCTGCTTCTCGAGGCGCACGACGTTGGTGATGCAGGGTGCAACCGGCCGCAGAGCCTGCTCCCAGTCGACGGGAGCCATCTCGTCAAAGACGGCGCCCAATGGCACGAATGGATTCTGGTGACGGAGCCAAGGATTCGCCCGACGACGGTGATGGTAGCCCGAAACCCCTCCTTGTCCAGCTCAGCCCCCACCATCGCACAGAGACGGCTCAGCTCCTCGGAGATATAGGTGAAGAAGGAGACCAGGTCAGGAAGCCACAGCTTGTTGAAGTCGACTGGGTGGTCGAATGGGTTTAGCCCGACGGTCGGCATCGTCGCGCTGGCACGATGGTAGGCATCGCGCAGCCGCAACACGTGCATGGCAACTTGGTTCACCAAGTGGCTGAGGCGATCCTGGACCTCGTCACAATCGGCCCTCTCGCGCTCCAGCCGGCTCCCCTGACGGCCTATCTTATCTCCCGCTTTCTGCAGCAACGCCGCCGATGCCTCGAGCATCTTTGTGGTGGACGCCTGCCGCTTTTGAAGCTCCGTGAACTCCCGCACATAACGGAGGAGCATGGCACTCCTCTCCTCCTTGAGCTCACGGAGCTCCACGTCCTTGGCCCTGAGCTCCGCATCCTTGGCATGGAGCTCCTGTGTCAGGCGCCTCACCTCGGACTCCGTGATTTGCTACGCCTCCATGGCACCGGGTAGAAGCAATGGGGAGAGGAAGCAAAGGGGGCGAAACGGCTGAAAGGCAATGCAATCTACGGGAAGGCGGAGGGAGCCAGCCGAGGAGCGGGGAATCATTTGGTTTTCACCATGGTAAAACACCAGTCGACGACTTCTCACATCAGGGAGCAGTGGGTTTTACAGGTGGAGTCATCATGACTAATTGCTGCCGCGCCTGCTCCCGTCAATCAAAAAATTAAAATCCTGACGTGCCTGCTCCCGTTAATCAAAAAATTAAAAATCCTGCCGCACCCAAACACCAGAGCAACACCGCGGTGGATATTTAAATTTACCTGCCGGCAAGTAGATAAAAAAAGGGATGAAAAAACAAATGTGGCGGCGGCCTAGCTAATCGGTCGAACTAGCCCAACTAGCAAGCCACCGTGCTTCACTGATGTACTCAGCGGGAAAGATGGTCTTTCGTGATTTGAGGACTCATTTACTTGCTTCGGCGCTACGACCAAGGAGGACCCAGAAAACGCACGGTAGGGCGTCCCACGTCAGGAAGAATATATGCATGCACCACCCGGGAGGACCCCGAAACCACGCGGTAGGGTGTGCCACGTCTCGGCATGGAGGAAAGATGTGCGTGTAAAAATATACTGTATCAGACGTAGTACCTATGGTTCGACCTCAGGACCCAGCCAGTCGGTCGAAAACACCCCACTAGCCACATAGCTTCATCATGCAAACGTGGCACGGAGGATAGATGTGGTTAGCTCCGTCTCGACCAGCCACAACGTCTCTTGTTCTAGGCGATTCTTCTATTTTCCAAGCTTTTTTTAGTTGTAATAACACCACGGCAAGCTAGCGCTGCTCTTCGTGTGTGCCCGTGCAAAGGTTAGACGATGGAGAGAAGATAGATTGGGATCACAGACCTGGGACCCACCAGTAAGTGAGACAACAGTCATGCACGTGTTGATGAGGCACTCCCTCTAGGATAGCAAAAGTTTTTTTTGCTAATGGATGTACCGTTTATATTGAGCATACCTTTGTGTACAAGGAACATTGCTGATTCCTGGTCCTAGCACTATGAAAAGACCGGAATATTCACGGTCCGGTCTGCATATGCTATGTTGGTTTCAACTAGAAGGAGAAGGGGGGCATGGCTCTGTTGGAAATCTGCCCTAAAGGCAATAATAAATTAGTTATTAATATTATATTTCCTTGTTCATGATAATCGTTTATTATCCATGCTATAATTGTATTGATAGGAAACTCAGATACATGTGTGGATACATAGACAACACCATGTCCCTAGTAAGCCTCTAATTAACTAGCTCTTGATCAATAGATGGTTACGGTTTCCTGACCATGGACATTGGATGTCATTGATAACAGGATCACATCATTAGGAGAATGATGTGATGGACAAGACCCAATCCTAAGCCCAGCACAAAGACCGTGTAGTTCATATGCTAAAGCTTTTCTAATGTCAAGTATCATTTCCTTAGACCATGAGATTGTGCAACTCCCGGATACCGTAGGAATGCTTTGGGTGTACCAAACGTCACAACGTAACTGGGTGGCTATAAAGGTGCACTACAGGTATCTCCGAAAGTGTCTGTTGGGTTGGCACAAATCGAGACTGGGATTTGTCACTCCGTGTAACGGAGAGGTATCTCTGGGCCCACTCGGTAGGACATCATCATAATGTGCACAATGTGACCAAGGGGTTGATCATGGGATGATGTGTTACGGAACGAGTAAAGAGACTTGCCGGTAATGAGATTGAACAAGGTATCGGCATACCGACGATCGAATCTCGGGCAAGTACAATACCGCTAGACAAAGGGAATTGTATACGGGATTGATTGAGTCCTTGACATCGTGGTTCATACGATGAGATCATCATGGAACATGTGGGAGCCAACATGGGTATCCAGATCCTGCTGTTGGTTATTGGCCAGAGAACATCTAGGTCATGTCTGCATGGTTCCCGAACCCGTAGGGTCTACACACTTAAGGTTCAATGACGCTAGGGTTATAAAGGAAGTTTGTATATGGTTACCGAATGTTGTTAGGAGTCCTGGATGAGATCCCGGACGTCACGAGGAGTTCTGGAATGGTCCGGAGGTAAAGATTTATATATGGAAAGTTGTTGTTCAGGTTCCGAGAAAAGTTCTGGTTTTTCCGGTATTGTACCGGGAAGCTTCCAGAAGGTTCCGGAGGATTCCGGAGGTCTGGAAATTGTTCCACCACGTCCAATACATCAGCATGGGCTATAGGGGGTGCCCTAGCCTTAATGGGCCAGGGGCACCAGCCCCCCCAAGGCCCATGTGCATGGGAGAGGGGAAACCCTAAGGGGGAGGGCCTCCACTTGACTTGGGAGGCACTCCTCCCCCCTTGGCCGCCGCCCCCAACCCTAGATGAGATCTAGGGGGGCCGGCCCCCTCTCCCCCCACCTATAAATAGTGGAGGGGTGGGAGGGCAGCCGCACCCGAAGTTCTGGCGCAGCCCTCCCCCTCTCCCAAGTACTCCTCCTCTCCCGCGGTACTTGGCGAAGCCCTGCAGGATTGCCACACTCCTCCACCACCACCACGCCGTTGTGCTGCTGCTGGATGGAGTCTTCCTCAACCTCTCCCTCTCTCCTTGTTGGATCAAGGCACGGGAGACGTCACCGGGCTGCATGTGTGTTGAACACGGAGGTGCCGTCCGTTCGGCACTAGGATCTCCGATGATTTGGATCACGACGAGTACGACTCCTTCAACCCCGTTCTCTTGAACGCTTCCGCTTAGCGATCTACAAGGGTATGTAGATGCACTCTCCTTCCCCTCGCAGCTGGTTTCTCCATAGATAGATCTTGGTGACACGTAGGAGAATTTTGAATTTCTGCTACGTTCCCCAACAGTGGCATCATGAGCTAGGTCTATTGCGTAGATTCTTTGCACGAGTAGAACACAAAGTAGTTGTGGGTGTTGATTTTGTTCAATATGCTTACCGTTACTAATCCAATCTTGTTTCGACAGTATTGTGGGATGAAGCGGCCCGGACCGACCTTACACGTACACTTACGTGAGACAGGTTCCACCGACTGACATGCATTTGGTGCATAAGGTGGCTAGCGGGTGCCAGTCTCTCCCACTTTAGTCGGAATGGATTCGATGAAAAGGTTCCTTATGAAGGGTAAATAGCAATTGGCATATCACGTTGTGGTTTTGCTTAGGTAAGAAACGTTCTTGCTAGAAACCCATAGCAGCCACGTAAAACATGCAAACAACAATTAGAGGACGTCTAACTTGTTTTTGCAGGGTATGCTATGTGATGTGATATGGCCAAGAAGAATGTGATGAATGATATGTGATGTATGAGATTGATCATGTTCTTGTAATAGGAATCACGACTTGCATGTCGATGAGTATGACAACCGGCACGAGCCATAGGAGTTGTCTTAATTTAATTGTATGACCTGCGTGCCATCAAACAACGCCATGTAATTACTTTACTTTATTGCTAACTTGTAGTCGTAGTAGTAGAAGTAATAGTTGGCGAGACAACTTCATGAAGACACGATGATGGAGATCATGATGATGGAGATCATGGTGTCATGCCGGTGACGATGATGATCATGGAGCCCCGAAGATGGAGATCAAAAGGAGCAAAATGATACTGGCCATATCATGTCACTATTTGATTACATGTGATGTTTATCATGTTTATGCATCTTATTTGCTTAGAATGACGGTAGTAAATAAGATGATCCCTCATTAAAATTTCAAGAAAGTGTTCCCCCTAACTGTGCACCATTGCGAAAGTTCGTCGTTTCGAAGCACCACGTGATGATCGGGTGTGATAGATTCTTACGTTCACATACAACGGGTGTAAGCCAGATTTACACACGCAAAACACTTAGGTTAACTTGACGAGCCTAGCATGTACAGACATGGCCTCGAAACACAAGAGACCGAAAGGTCGAGCATGAGTCGTATGGTCGATACGATCAACATGAAGATGTTCACCGATGATGACTAGTCCGTCTCACGTGATGATCGGACACAGCCTAGTTGACTCGGATCATGTAATCACTTGGATGACTAGAGGGATGTCTATCTGAGTGGGAGTTCATAAGATGAACTTAATTATCCTGAACATAGTCAAAAGATTTTTGCAAATTATGTCATACCTCGCGCGTTAGTTCTACTGTTTTAGATATGTTCCTAGAGAAAATATAGTTGAAAGTTGACGGTAGCGATTATGCGATCAGTAGAAAGCTTATGTCCTTAATGCACCGCTCAGTGTGTAGAACCCCAAAACGTCGTCTGTGGATGTTGCAAACATCGGACATACACGTTTTGATAACTACGTGATAGTTCAGTTAAACGGTTTAGAGTTGAGGCACCAAAGACGTTTTCAAAACGTCGCGGAACATATGAGATGTTTCGAGGGCTGAAATTGGGATTTCAGGCTCGTGCCTACGTCAAGAGGTATAAGACCTCCGACAATTTTCTTAGCCAGCAAACTAAGGGAGAAAAGCTCAATCGTTGAGCTTGTGCTCAGATTGTCTGAGTGCAACAATCACTTGAATCGAGTGGGAGTTGTTCTCCAGATGAGATAGTGATGTTTCTCCAAAGTCATTGCCACCAAGCTGCTAGAGCATCATGATGAACTATAACAAATCATGGATAGATATGATGATCCTTGAGATATTCACGATGTTTGACACCGCGAAAGTAGAAATCAAGAAGGAGCATCAATTGTTGATGGTTAGTGAAACCACTAGTTTCAAGAAGGGAAAGGGCAAGAAGGGGCACTTCATGAAACGGCAAATCAGTTGCTGCTTCAGTGAAGAAACCCAAGTTTGAACCCAAACCCGAGACTAAGTGCTTCTGTAATAAGGGGAACAGCCACTGGAGCAGAATTACCCTAGATACTTGGTAGATAAGAAGGTTGGCAAGGTCGATAGAAGTATATTGGATATACATTATGTTAATGTGTACTTTACTAGTACTCCTAGTAGCACCAGGGTATTAGATACCGGTTCGGTTGCTAAGTGTTAGTAACTCGAAATATAAGCTACAGAATAAACGGAGACTAGCTAAAGGTGAGCCGACGATATGTGTTGGAAGTGTTTCCAAGTTTGATGTGATCAAACATCACACGCTCCCTCTACCATCAAGATTAGTATTACACCTGAATAATTGTCATTTGGTGTTTGCGTTGAGCATAGACATGATTGGATTATGTCTATCGCAATACGGTTATTCATTTAAGGAGAATAATGGTTACTCTATTTATTTGAATAATACCTTCAATGGTCTTGCACCTAAAGGAATGGTTTATTGAATCTCGATCGTAGTGATACACATTTTCATGCCAAAAGATATAAGATAGTAATGATAGTACCACTTACTTGTGGCACTGCCATGTAAGTCATATTGGTATAAAATGCATGAAGAAGCTCCATGTTGATGGATCTTTGGACTCACTCGTTTTTGAAAAGTTTGAGACATGCGAACCATGTCTATTGGTGTATACGCATGAAGAAACTCCATGCAGATGGATCGTTTGGACTCACTTGATTTTGAATCACTTGAGATTTGCAAATCATACCACATGGGCAAGATGACTGAAAAGCCTCGTTTTCAGTAAGATGGAACAAGATAGCAACTTGTTGGAAGTAACACATTTTGATGTGTGCAGTCCAATGAGTGCTGAGGCATGCAGTGAATATTGTTATGTTCTTACTTCACAGATGATTCGAGTAGATGTTGAGTATATTTACTTGATGAAACACAAGTCTGAATTATTGAATGGTTCAAGTAATTTCAGAGTGAAGTTGAAGATCATTGTGACAAGAGGATAAAATGTCTATGATATGATCATAGAGATGAGTATCTGAGTTACGAGCTTTGGCACACAATTAAGACATTGTGGAAATTGTTTCACAATTAATACCGCCAAGAACACCATAGTGTGATGGTGTGTCCGAACATCATAGTTGCACCCTATTGGATATGGTGCGTACCATGATGTCTCTTATCGAATTACCACTATCGTTCATGGGTTAGGCATTAGAGACAACCGCACTCACTTTATAGGGCACCACGTAATTCCGTTGAGACGACACCGTTTGAACTATGGTTTGGAGAAACCTAAGTTGTCGTTTCTTAAAAGTTTGGGGCTGCGACGCTTATGTGAAAAGTTTCAGGTTGATAAGCTCGAACCCAAAGCGGATAAAATGCATCTTCATAGGACACCCAAAACAATTGGGTATACCTCCTAATTCAGATTCGAAAGCAATAGGGATTGTTTCTTGAATCGGGTCCTTTCTCGAGGAAAGGTTTGTCTCGAGAATTGAGTGGGAGGATGGTGGAGACTTGATGAGGTTATTGAACCGTCACTTCAACAAGTGTGTAGCAGGGCACAGGAAGTTGTTCCTATGGCGCCTACACCAATTGAAGTAGAAGCTTATGATAGTGATCATGAATTTTCGGATCAAGTCACTACCGTACCTCGTAGGGTGACAAGGATGCTTACTACTTCAGAGTGGTACAGTAGTCCTATCTTGAAGGTCATGTTGCTAGACAACAATGAATCTACGAGCTATGGAGAAGCGATGGTGGGCCCAAATTCCGACAAATGGTTAGAAACCATGAAATCCGAGATAGGATCCATGTATCAGAACAAAGCATGGACTTTGGTGGACTTGCCCGATGATTGGCAAGCCATTGAGATAAATGGATCTTTAAGAAGAAGACAGACATGGACGGTAATGTCACCGTCTATGAAGCTCGACTTGTGGCGAAGAGTTTTTCACAAGTTCAAGGAGTTGACTACGATGAGATTTTCTCATTCGTGGCGATGCTTAAGTCCGTCGGAATCATGTTAGCATTAGCTGCATTTATGAAATCTAGCAGATGGATGTCAAAACGAGTTTCCTCACCAGTTTTTGTTAAGGAAAGGTTGTATGTGATACAATCAGAAATGTTTTGTCGATCCTAAGGATGCTAAAAGGTATGCTAGCTCCAGCGATCCTTCCATGGACTGGAGTAAGCATCTCGGAGTTGGAATATGCACTTTGATAAGATGATCAAAGATTTTGGGTATATACAAAGTTTATGAGAAACTTGTATTTCCAAAGAAGTGAGTGGGAGCACTGTAGAATTTCTGATGAGTATATGTTGTTGACATATTGTTGATCAAAAATGATGTAGAATTTCTGGAATGCATATAGGGTTATTTGAAAAGTGTTTTTCAATGGAAAACCTGGATTAAGCTACTTGAACATTGAGCATCAAGATCTATGAGGATAGATCAAAAAACGCTAAATGGTACTTTCAAATGAGCACATACCTTGACATGATCTTGAAGGTGTTCAAGATGGATCCGTCAAAGAAGGAGTTCTTGCCTGAGTTGTAAGGTATGAAGTTAAGAGTTAAAGCTCGACCACGACAGAAGAGAGAGAAAGGACGAATGTCGTCCCCTATGCTTCAATTGTAGGCTCTATAGTATGCTATGCTGTGTACCGCACCGGAAGTGTGCCTTGCCATGAGTTAGTCAAGGGGTACAAGAATGATCCAGGAATGGATCATTGGACAGCGGTCAAAATTGTCCTTGGAGTAAATAAGGACATGTTTCTCGATTATGGAGGTGATAAAGAGTTCGGCGTAAAGGGTTACGTCGATGCAAGCTTTAACACCTATCTGAATGACTCTGAGTAGCAAACCGGATACGTATAGTGGAGCAACCATTTGGAATAGCTCCAAGTGGAGCGTGGAAGCAGCATTTACAATATGACATAGAGAATTGCGAAGTACATACGGATCTGAATTTTGCAGCCCCGTTGACTAAAACCTCTCTCACAAGCAAAACATGATCAAACCCCAGAACTCATTGAGTCTTAATCACATGATGATGTGAACTAGTTTAGTGACACTAGTAAACTCTTTGGATGTTGGTCACATGGCGATGTGACCTGTCAGTGTTAATCACATGGCGATGTGAACTAGATTATTGACTCTAGTGCAAGTGGGAGACTGTTGGAAATATGCCCTAGAGGCAATAATAAATTAGTTATTATTATTATATTTCCTTGTTCATGATAATCGTTTATTATCCATGCTATAATTGTATTGATAGGAAACTCAGATACATGTGTGGATACATAGACAACACCATGTCCCTAGTAAGCCTCTAATTGACTAGCTCGTTGATCAATAGATGGTTACGGTTTCCTGACCATGGACATTGGATGTCGTTGTTAACGGGATCACATCATTAGGAGAATGATGTGATGGACAAGACCCAATCCTAAGCCTAGCACAAAGATCGTAGTTCGTATGCTAAAGCTTTTCTAATGTCAAGTATCATTTCCTTAGACCATGAGATTGTGCAACTCCCGGATACCGTAGGAATGCTTTGGGTGTACCAAACGTCACAACGTAACTGGGTGGCTATAAAGGTATCTCCGAAAGTGTCTGTTGGGTTGGCACGAATCGAGACTGGGATTTGTCACTCCGTGTAACGGAGAGGTATCTCTGGGCCCACTCGGTAGGACATCATCATAATGTGCACAATGTGACAAGGGGTTGATCACGGGATGATGTGTTACGGAACGAGTAAAGAGACTTGCCGGTAACGAGATTGAACAAGGTATCGGCATACCGACGATCGAATCTCGGGCAAGTACAATACCGCTAGACAAAGGGAATTGTATACGGGATTGATTGAGTCCTTGACATCGTGGTTCATCTGATGAGATCATCGTGGAACATGTGGGAGCCAACATGGGTATCCAGATCCCGCTGTTGGTTATTGGCGGAGAACGTCTAGGTCATGTCTGCATGGTTCCCGAACCCGTAGGGTCTACACACTTAAGGTTCGATGACGCTAGGGTTATAAAGGAAGTTTGTATGTGGTTACCGAATGTTGTTCGGAGTCCCGGATGAGATCCCGGACGTCACGAGGAGTTCCGGAATGGTCCGGAGGTAAAGATTTATATATGGAAAGTTGTTGTTCAGGTTTCGGGAAAAGTTCGGGTTTTCCCGGTATTGTATCGGGAAGCTTCCAGAAGGTTCCGGAGGATTCCAGAGGTCCAGAAATTTTTCCACCACGTCCAATACAGCAGCATGGGCTATAGGGGGGCGCCCTAGCCTTAATGGGCCAGGGGCACTAGCCCCCCAAGGCCCATGCGCATGGGAGAGGGGAAACCCTAAGGGGGAGGGCCTCCACTTGACTTGGGAGGCACTCCTCCCCCCTTGGCCGCCGCCCCCAACCCTAGTTGAGATCTAGGGGGGCGGCCCCCTCTCCCCCCACCTATAAATAGTGGAGGGGTGGGAGGGCAGCCGCACCCCAAGTTCTGGCGCAGCCCTCCCCCTCTCCCAAGTACTCCTCCTCTCTAGCGGTGCTTGGCGAAGCCCTACAGGATTGCCACGCTCCTCCACCACCACCACGCTGTTGTGCTGCTGCTGAATGGAGTCTTCCTCAACCTCTCCCTCTCTCCTTGCTGGATCAAGGCATGGGAGACGTCACCGGGCTGCATGTCTGTTGAACGCAGAGGTGCCGTCCGTTCGGCACTAGGATCTCCGGTGATTTGGATCACGACGAGTACGACTCCTTCAGCCCCGTTCTCTTGAACGCTTCCGCTTAGCGATCTACAAGGATATGTAGATGCACTCTCCTTCCCCTCGTTGCTGGTTTTTCCATAGATAGATCTTGGTGACACGTAGGAAAATTTTGAATTTCTGCTACGTTCCCCAACAGGCTCAAGGAAATAGCTGGCTCTTCGAGTATGGAATCAGAGGGCAGCGGATGAGATCATTATGGAAGATTAAAGTGCTAGGCAAAGTATATATGTTTTTGTGGAGACTCGCGAGGAAATCTCTGCCCACCGAGGATGTCAGATCACATAGAAACATGTCAACGACAAGTTCGTGTGGTTTGTATGGTGCGCCGGACTCTTGGCGGCACTTGCTGTTGGAATGCACTACAACCAAATGCGTTTGGGCCCTAGCCGATGCTGAACTACCCGAACAACTGAGCATTTCAACGGAGCCGAGCGCCAAGCACTGGTTCTTCATGTTGATGGAAGTGTTATCGCATGCTGCTTTTGTAAAACTATCAGTGACATTATGGGCAGTATGGTGGGCACGACGCCAGCAATTCATGAAGGAAATTTCCGAAGCCCACAAGCCACTCACGGCATTGTTGAGAGATTCATAGGGGAGCTAGAGATTGTTGGAGACAACAAGCCAAAGGGTAACACGGGAGGAGCAGCAAATATAAATGTTGCATCCATTGCTCGGCCTAGGGCGCCACCAGCAGGCTTCGTGAAGATTCACGTTGATGCTGGAGTCGCACGTCACAACAGGGGAGGAGCGGCGGCAGCAATATGTAGCGATGATAATGGTAACTACCTGGGCAGCTCAGCTTTGGTAATCCCGATATTTTATGATGTGGCGATGCTGGAAGCAATTGCGTGCCAGGAAACACTATCGTTGGCTGAAGATTTGCATATTCATGATTTCATCATAGCTTCAGACTCAAAACAGGTGATCAATGACATCAACAATAACCACAGAGGAAAGCACGACGCGATTATTTCTCAGAGCAACCATCGAGCCTCTGTTTTCAATTGTAAATTTACCTTCGAGGGTCGTTCATCGAACGGCAATGCTCATAATATAACTAGATCTTCACTTTCTTTACAACAGGGGCGCCATCTTTGGCTTGTTCACCCCCATGCAAATTGTATTCCACAAACTGTGGCCTATGATCAATAAAGTGTGGTTTTACCCCAAAAAAATTGTCTGGCTATAAGCTAGACATAGGGGCGCCCCAGAGTGGCCACACCTATGTCTTGGGTTCAACGAGTCAAGCTTCCTACATGAGCATAAGGGCCAACCTAGTGGGCAGAGGACACTGCCTCGTTTTTTTCACATTTTTATTTTTCGTTCTTTTTTCCTTTTGTTTACATTTTGAAATATTCGAAATATACATATATTACAAAAATATACTTTACAATATGTTTTGAAAATGTTAATCATGCATTTGAAAAACGTTAAATGTGTATAGAAAATATGTTGACCATGTACTAAAAAATGTTAAAATATTCTTATTATAGATATGAAACTATTAATCAAGTATTTGAAAAATGTAGATCAAGTATTTTTTTTAAATTAACCAAGCATTTTGAAAATGTTAAATGTGTATAAAAAATATTGTCCATGTATCAGAAAAAAATTGTATTTGAAAAAGGTCAATCAAGCATTTGAAAAAGTTTAATGTGTATATAGAAAAAATGGTGACCATGTATTTAAAATGTTAATCTTGTATTAGAAAATATTAATCAAGCATTTAAAAATTGTTATGTGTGTATTGAAAAAAATCTTGACCATGTATTAAAAAATGATGATATTTTTTGGTTGTGTATATAAAAATATTAACCAAGCTTTAAAAAATCCTGAGAAAATATTAAAAAAAATGTTGATCAAGCATTTGAAAAATGTTACATGTGTATTTGAGAATCTTGACTGTGTATTCAAAAAAGTGTTCAGAAAAATATATTTCAGAAAAGTATATATCATGTATTTAAAAATATTCAATGTGTATCAGAAAAATATTGCATATGAAGAACACTAAAATGTATATTGTGTTCTGAGAGAACCTACGTAAAAAAGAAAATTGATGAAACCAAAAATAAAAGAAAATACAGAATCGAAGAAACCCAAGTAAAACCGAAAAAAGAGAAAATAACTTTAAAAAAGAAAACTGAAGTAGAACGAAGACAACAAATTAAAGAAACAAAGAAAATCATACTATATCGAAAAAATAAATACTGTAGAAAACCATTGTAGAATTAAAAAAATGGAAGAAAAAAAGGAAACAAAAAATAGAAAAAAAACATAAAAAAACCCGAAGCAAAGAACCAGCAAAAGATAACATGAGGGATCTATCTAATGGGCCTAACCCAGTACTATGGCAAACGGTGGGCATATTTCAGCGAGAGGTCCTTCCATATTGCTTAATGCGAAACATAGCTCTCGCCCGTAAGTGTGGACCAAAGAAGCCGCTCAGTGCGTACATGCCTATATGAGCCGGCCCATTTCTGGGAATTTCTGTTCTTTTTACCACTGGTTTTGGGAAGTCTTCAAACCTTCCCAGTATCGGAATTTGCTTTTTCTCGGTGTTTTTTGTTGTTTTTTTTCTTTCATTCTTTTATTTTATTTTGTAATTTTATTAATATTTTCGAAATCCATAAGTGTTTTTGAATTTTCTGACATTTTTTGGAAACCAGGAACATTTTTCAAATCACATAACTTTGTCAATTCATGAATATTTTCAAATTACCGGACAACTTTTTGAATCTGTGAACATGTTCTAAAATTCAGAAACTTTTTGGAAATTTGCTAACATTTTCAATATTCATGAACATTTTTTAATACATGAATATTTTCTAATTCATGATTTTTTGATCTTATGTTTCTCAATTGGCAAATATTTTTGTATTCACGAACATATTTTGAATCCACTGACATTTTATGAAATTGAAAAAAAATCTTTGAAATTCATGAACATTTTTTGAATTCGTGGAACATTCTTTAATTTCATTAATAGTTTTTCTAGTTCTAAGAAAATTTTAAAACCTTCAATTTTATTGAGAGATTTAATACATTCAATTATTTTAAGAGGATCGACTGAACATAAAAAATACGGCTGAAAATACTGATAAAAATGAACAAAAAATACTCCCTCCGTTTCTAAATATTTGTCTTTCTAGAGATTTCAATAAGTGACTGCATACGAAGCAAAATGAGTGAATCTACACTTTAAAATATGTTTATATAGGTTCGTATGTGGTAGTCTATTTGAAATTTTTAGAAAGACAAATATTTAGGAACTGAAGGAGTATATCGCATTGTACTCCGGGATATATGGCCCGGCCCACGGGAGCGCCGCGAGGCTGCGGGGTGCGTGTTTGCGGGACACATGAGTAGGGGGCCTCCCTAACGCACGCTTCCGCCCAAAAAACAAAAAACCTAACGCCCGCAGGCTGCACGCACGCCGCCGCCCGGTGCTCTGCTGTTCGCCGCCGGCGCCGTCCCCCGTTTCCGGCCTTCCCCCGCCCGGTGGCCGTGCTGCACTGCTTCTGCGTTTGGTCCGTGCGCCCCTGCTGGCCCCGGCCAGCCGGCCTTCCCCCGCGGCGGCGACGAGAAGAGCAGCCGACGAGGCGGCGACGGACTCTTCCGCTGCGCCCCGGGGCCGTGCTTCTGCCGCCGCCGGCTGTGTGTGGCCTGCCGCTGACTACTGCCGCCGCGGCGCCCTTACTCCCGCTGGTAATTTGGTCTTTCAATTGGTGTATGAATTCTCTGATTGTCACAGTGAATGATTTAAATGTTGGACTGAAATTGAAACGGAGTGGAGTGTTCATGTGAGTATGTGTAGTGTGTTGATGGAACTCGAATTGATTCATTTTGCAGAAATAGAAATTGGTGTATGCATTGTCTGATTGTCACTATAGATGATTTGTGGTTTTGTCATGTTTTATCTCTTTTGTTAGATTGTTAAGCATCAAGGTTACATTCTAGATTTATTGAGCAACTGGGCTTTATTTCGTATACCTTTTTTGCATGGGGTATTTTTGGGGTGTCATAAGTGCCAAAGTTTTTCAATGTTGACAAAAAAAAAATTTGGCCCGTGGTTTGCTTCAATCCACTCCACCACAGGCCGTTCCTACAGTGCCGTCCATGAGGGGCGGAGCGGGGGGAGGCGCCGACGACTTGGATAAGATGAACTGCACTGGAAATTTTCAGTCCCATACTGCTAACTGACCTGGGAAATGACTAGTTTATGAACTTCGGCTCAGCCAGGGCTGTCACCAAGTTGAGTCACTAGAGAGTAGAGAGTGTATACTATACAGTAGAGGACTAGTTATAGTTGTGTGTGTGTGTTTGTAGAGTTTATGATTCAAAATATTACACAAGTACGAAGTGCTATCTGGCCTGCCCCAAATTGTTTCTTTCTGACCAGATATCACAGAAATAGTTTAAGTGATTTCGTTTCATTGAAACTAACTTCAGATAAACCATCAGAGAAGAGTGGACAAACATTTTTAGAAAAGAGAACAAATGCGCAGAACATAAGGGAATATGCATCTATTTTTGGGGAAAGCTTCAATTCTCCTAGTAGTCTCTTAATCAGTTCGGAAATTCAGTAAAAATAGGCAATTAGTCGATGTACTCATCTATTCAGTCAGTTCGGTTTATCTGTATGACAATTTACTTGGTTATTTACCTGTTCTACTTGGAAAGTATTGTGGATACATGGCTCTCAGCTTTGGAGATTATATCTATTTCAAATATCCAAGGCTTGTGCCTCTCAATTTTGAATTATGCATTTATGTCTTGTTAGGTACATCATATTGTTATACATTTCGCTCCACTACTGAACGTGAAGGATGTTCGTTTTGAGCCAGATTGAGCACAACCTGCCGATGCCTCCGCACTTGCTGAATCGCCCTCTTGTCGACGCCATCAAGGCCGAGCTTGAGAGGCTCTTGCTGGATAAGGTAGTGTGAACTTGGTCACATAATCATCAGTACATGCCAAGATTTTGTTCACAGCACCGGAATTCTTTTACACCCAATGATTCTTAAATGTATTTCTCAATCTGTGTTTGGAATTGCACTGCAGGTGATTGCAAATCTCGGGCTCTGCGTGTCCGTCTATGACATCCTTTCCGTCGAAGGTGGATTCATCTTTCCAGGAGAGG
Source organism: Triticum aestivum (assembly GCF_018294505.1). Lineage (NCBI taxonomy): Eukaryota > Viridiplantae > Streptophyta > Magnoliopsida > Poales > Poaceae > Triticum > Triticum aestivum. The sequence continues at coordinate 592,109,643 of NC_057807.1, read as the reverse complement.
GCTGCTCGACGTATAAAGTAATTTATGCTATCATTTTTGCCATCCATTTATGTTTGCCAAGGAATGTGAGATGTTACTACTAATTAATTCTGTATGTTCTTTAGTACTATATGCTCTGTAAGCTCTGAACAAGTCAATGCCTAAAAGGGTCACTACATTTTTTTTCAATGCCCTTCAGTCTGTGCAATTGAGTTGGCTACCTGAATTTCCAGTATGTTAGTTCTTTCCTGTGCAGTTTCTCACTGGTGTTCATGTAATTACCCTGGAGCCTTCTTAGCAGTGCCTTACATTTGATTGCTGTGCTTACATAGAACTGGAACTTTTCGGATTGATACGATAAGTTTGCCACTTAGTTAGTTTGTTTCTTAGACACTATAAACTGTTTAATAGCAGTTTTAAACAACTAAAGTTTTGAATAGCAGTAGTTCCCCTCAACTTGTACTTATTTAATTTACTATTTTGGTGTCAATATCCAATTGCCTCAAGTGGGTAATCTAGTTATTTTTTCTAGCCGTTGTGCTACTTGCTGCAAATGACTCACTATGAATAGTATGTCAAACTTGTATCATGGATGCCCTTTCTTCTGATATTGCTGTTAGTACAAAATGTGTGTCCTCGTTGAGGTTTTATACATTTTACCAATCATGCTTAGATTTCCTACATTTTCCCCATCTTGGACAGGTTTCCTTTCGGTTATTGATGTTCAGGCCCTTTATTGGGGAGGTTCTTGTTGGGAAGATCAGTGGATATGATGAGAAGGGTTTACAAGGTAACCTAGCTATTTTCTTTTGACTTATTGTTTGCTAATTGGTTTGCTAGTTGTAACCCCTTGCTTGAATTCATCTGCCTATATCTAGTAATTGTGTCTTTAATTTTCGTAACATCTTGCACTGTAGGGAAACTTTTCATAATTTCATCATGATTTATCCATTCTAATGTCTAAGCAAAAGATGAAAAATTGGGTTAGCTCCATGGCAGGAGTTCAGGTTGTTCAACCTGCCCACCCGTGTTCGAATCCTCACGAGGACTCTGCCGGGGTGTTATCTGCGTTTATTCGCAGAGAGGTCTCACTTCTAACTAACAGCGGACAGTTAAGGGAGAGATCCTTCGCCCTTTAACTCAGTTTTTTGGGGGTACATTTAACTGGTTATGTTGGAGTATTAGTACTTTGTATGCCAACAAGATTTAAATGATCCATGCTCCCATCCTGTTCTGGGATCTAGTGACAATCATAATGTTATCGCTTTGTAATTCGTTACATTTGAGAAGCTTTATATGCAAAATGATGAGTTTTAACTGGTACACTGTTTCCCTTCTTCAGTTTCACTTGATTTTTTCAGCGATATATGCATTCCGGGACACTTGATGCAATTTGGCACAGTGAGGTAACACATTGCTCTGATTATAATTTTATTTGCAGCATATCGGTTGTTATGGATGCTACATATCTCTATTGCATAGCCCAAAGGGACATAGTCTAATAAGGACTTGGGGTACAACCGTACAAGGAAAGAGACATAGCCTAATAAGGACTCCTAGACCAATACTCTAATACTCCCTAGCATCAGTCACTAGTATTATTTGCAAATTGAAGTGTGTTCTACTCCATATTATATTAAGCATTAGAATGTTTATTCTTAGGTCAACATTTCAGTTATTTTACTTATTCTACATCAGTTTAGTATGTACTCAGAGATAGGTTGTTATGAAGAGGTGCCCTCTCTGTACTCTGATTGCATCAGGAACTAAAACAAAGCAGAGGTGTAGGAAAGAAAGGAATGGTGTTTGCAGGAAGTTGGAAGCATATACACTTCTATTTAGTTACAGAGACATAGTTGTTAGCTAGAGTAAGATACAAAGTGATTTATTTTCTTTTTCCTAAATCATGATTGACTAGGAACATATTTTATGTCTGACATTCTTTTTCTATTTTCTATATGTCTCATTTCTTGTTCATATATTTCCAGGGGGGAGGACGGTAGGTGGGCGTTGAAGACTGAAGATGGTGATGAGCTTCATCTTGACATTGATGATGAGGTTTCTAAAGCTATTTATTTGTTTAACCCAAAGCAACTACTATTTCATATAATCACTAACCACAAAGAGGCTTATGATCGTTGCAATCTCTGTGCAGATACGATTCTTGGTGTCTAGCATAAAGTACCCACCTATACCAGTTGAGCAAAAGGAGGATGACAAGCCATTTGCTCCGATGCAGATCAATGTATGTCTTCTTCCTTGTGCATGTATTATCATATAGACATATGGTGACAGCACGGCGTGCGCCGCTCTGGCGGCACACCAAACCTGGATGCATCTGCCGACGGCTTCTGTGAGTAATTGATCGGAGTAAATAAACCGTTTTACAGGGAAGTATCAAAGGAGATGGTCTTGGCCTTCTTGCATGGTGGGCGGCAGGTGAAGAGGAGGGCGAGGAAGAGGAAGATGGCGAGGGAGAGGAAGAGGGCGAGGAAGAGCA